>NC_140801.1:22996213-23233751 GCF_037176805.1 Vigna unguiculata
TTAAATTTGACAAGTTCCATCTCCTGGTAACACTTTTTTAATTCTTTTTACTAGTTTTAACTATTTACAATTGAAATAATTGAAATTTTATGTACAAAGATATCTCAAAATTTCATAACAAACAGGTTGACAGATACTCATATGCGATTTGTTTCTGAAATTTAAAAAATTAAATCTCTAGGTAACAATTTTTCAAATTTTTTTTACTACTTTCTACCGTATACAATTTAAATAATTCTTGTTTTCTACATACAAATTGCTCAAATTTTCATGAGAAACTTGTTGCAAATACTCAAAGGGGATTATTAGTGTTACGAAATTTGAAATTTTTCTTGTTTTCGTGACAGTTCCTTAATTTTTTACTAATTTTTACTATTTAGGATCTAAATAATCGAAATTTTATATATGAAAATGGGAAAAAAATCACAAGAATTAAGTTCGCCAATACTAGGATAGAATTTGTGTTCTTAAATTTGACATGTTCCATCTCCTGTAACACTTTTTCAATTCTTTTTACTATTTTTAACTATTTACATTTCAAATAATTGAACTTTCATGTACAAAAAGATCTCAAAATTTCATAACAAACATGTTGGCGGATACTCAAATTGGATTAGTTTCTCAAATTTAAAAAATTCAATCTCCAGGCAACAAATTTTCAATTGTTTTTTACTACTTTCTACTATTTACAATTTAAATAATTCGTGTTTTCTACATAAATATTGCTCAAAGTTTCTTAAGAAACTTGTCGCAAATACTCAAAGGGGATTACTGGTGTGATGAAATTTGAAAAATTTCCTGTTTTTCTACCGCTTATTTTAATTCTTTTACTAAGTTTTACTATTTACTAATTAAATAATTGATATTTTATATATAAAAATTTCAAAAAATTTACACAAGAAACAAGTTGGCCAGTACCAGGATGGGATTTGTGTTCTTAAATTTGACAAGTTCCATCTCCTGGTAACACTTTTTTAATTCTTTTTACTAGTTTTAACTATTTACAATTGAAATAATTGAAATTTTATGTACAAAGATATCTCAGATATTCATAACAAACAAGTTGACAGATACTCATATGCGATTAGTTTCTCAAATTTAAAAAATTCAATCTCCAGGCAACAAATTTTCAATTATTTTTTACTACTTTCTACTATTTACAATTTAAATAATTCATGTTTTCTACATAAATATTGCTCAAAGTTTCTTAAGAAACTTGTCGCAAATACTCAAAGGGGATTACTGGTGTGATGAAATTTGAAAAATTTCCTGTTTTTCTACCGTTTATTTTAATTCTTTTACTAAGTTTTACTATTTACTAATTAAATAATTGATATTTTATATATAAAAATTTCAAAAAATTTACACAAGAAACAAGTTGGCCAATACCAGGATGGGATTTGTGTTCTTAAATTTGACAAGTTCCATCTCCTGCTAACACTTTTTTAATTGTTTTTACTAGTTTTAACTATTTACAATTGAAATAATTGAAATTTTATGTACAAAGATATCTCAAAATTTCATAACAAACAGGTTGACAGATACTCATATGCGATTTGTTTCTGAAATTTAAAAAATTAAATCTCTAGGTAACAATTTTTCAAATTTTTTTTACTACTTTCTACCATATACAATTTAAATAATTCTTGTTTTCTACATACAAATTGCTGAAATTTTCATGAGAAACTTGTTGCAAATACTCAAAGGGGATTATTAGTGTTACGAAATTTGAAATTTTTCTTGTTTTCGTGACAGTTGTTAAAACAGATCTGTCTAATACTCTTAACCACAAGTGGATCTGTGTTGATTAATGAGTTTCTCACTTGTTTAATGTGAATCTTGAAGGAGTCTTTAAGGTTTAAAGCTTAGTTAATCAAACACACAGTTCTGTGTTAATGAACTGTTTCAAAACAAACAAGAAGGATTAAAAGAGAGAAGAGGAATCAAAACATACAATTTATACTGGTTCGATTCAAGGCGAATCTACATCCAGTCTTCTCCTAAGTAATACACTTAGGAGGATTCCACTAAACACAAAGGTTCCAAGAATTACAAGCACACCTATGTAATTCTAACCCCACAAACCAAGAACTTGATTTAACAATCAAGAACTTCCCCTAGGAGCAATGTATCCACACAATTGCACCTAGATCCACACTTCAACCACTGAAGCTACTGTAATCAAAGATACAGAAAACAAAACAAGAAACGAAAACACTTATGTTGTGCAGATTTGACTTGATGCTCCTTGAATCAAGCAAGATCCATCATGGTAGAGTCAACCATCAAACATTCTTGGATCTGTGCTTGGGTAATTGCAGAATCTTCTCAAGCTCTTGTGTCTATCAGATGGCTCTTGTTCAGATGCAGACTGCGTGATCTCTCTCAAAAATCCAGACCCAAAACAGATTACAAAATAGCTTTTATACTAAGGTTTTTGCTGTCACTAATTCAATTAGCTATTTACCTAATCGATTATCGTGAGTATATTTTCACTTACTTAGTATAATACTCACAGCTAATCCATTAGTCAAGGAGCTAATCATATACAGAGTTACACAGCAAGCCTGAAATACAATTGATAAAGATAAGCTAAATTCCTGATGCATATCCTAGCTAGATCAAGCTATGTTTTATCCTAAACCAGTAGACATCATCAAAACTGTTCTTCGTTTATGGAAGAAAGGCTCCCCCTGCCAACAATCTCCCCCTTTTTGATGATGTCCAAAACATGGATTGAGAAAAAAACTACCTGCAGCACATTAAGCAAACACCAACAGCAGTACACAGTACAGGCACACAATGCAAACAACAGCATAGGCATATAACAGATATCACTTTCATTTTATGCTCCCCCTATCAGTATAGCCTATCAATACAGTAGCAAGATAATTCTCCCCCTTTTTGGACAGTCGCAAAAAGACATAATCAAGATGGAAGGAAAAAAAAGAACTGAACAGCGCAGCAAGGTAAAAGACGCAGTAGTAGATAATGCATAACAACCATGATAATAACTTTGCATAGGAACCAGAGTAAGCAAAGGATATAACACATTATAGTCCAAACCAAAAAATTCCTAGGCTAAGTTAGCTAGGCTGCTAGGATAACTACAACAAGGAAAACACACACCCTGCTAGGACTACTAAGATCCTAAGGTCAAGAACTATAGTCTGAGGCTATGAAGGATGGTACGCAAAAGGGAGGTGTGTGGGTAGAAGGCTAGGCTATTCGTCGTCAGTGGCATCCTCAAAGTGCTCACTCTCACTACCTTCTGCATTGTCCATAACAGCTTCAGGAGTAGGTGAGGCACGACCAGTGTTGAGTTGATCCAGTTGTTGTTGAACAGAGGTTAGCTGGTGCTCAATTGACTCCAGTTTTGTCGTCCAGATGTGATGCTGATCAAAAAGAGTCGTGACCATGCGCAACATATCCTGCTCGTAGCGAGTCCTGGTGGCAGGGGAAGAGGCATCAGCAGTATCCTCAGGGTCACTATCCGGTTCATCCTTGAAGCGCCAGGTGTTGCCTCTGAAAGACATCCCCATGTGATGAAGGGCATTCTCCCCAATCAGACTTGTGTGATTTGGAGTGTAGGAAGCCTCGCCAGAGAAGTCCACTTTGTAAAGCTCGAGAATTTTGCACACGAAAACGGCATAGGGCAGAGGATAATTGGGTAACTTGATGGCTTTCTGCATTGTATCAGAGATAACCTCAGACCAGTCTACAAGGACATTTGACTTGAAGGCATGGAGAAGAAAGACGTCCTCTGTGGTGAGTTGAGCATGGTTGCCGTTGCGGGGAACCAGAATCCAGGCAGTCAAGAACGCGAGTACGCGCTCATCCTTCTTCATCCCACCAGCGCGAAAAATACTGTAATCGCGTTTGGCTTTGGGATCCCTCAAGCAACCCTGGTAAACATCCAAGCGATTTGCCCCAGGAAACCCTCGATGGGCTAGAATGCCAGAAATGCGGAAGCCCGCGATGTCGGTCCAAACATCCGTAGTGAGGTAAATGTCTACCCCTTTGACACGAGAAATGAGGAGATCATCTTGACACGCGAGATTTGCGTAGAAAACCCTAACCAGATCGGGGTAAATGTCACCGGTGAGTTGAACGAACGTGTCCAGGTGTTGGTGGGAGATAAGCTTTGGGAAGGAGAAGCCGTGATTGCGAAAGAAGGATATTTGAACATGTTTGTGGTTGATGATTTTGCGATTGCGGAAGGATTCATTGAAGTGCTCTTGAGCGGTGCTGTCACTGATCCAACCATCAATATCAGGATCCCGTTGCTTGGTGGCCATGCGCTTGACATGTTTGCGAGAGGTAGAGGAGGATGCCATGGCGTAGTGGTGAAGGGTGTAGGTGACGGCGGAGCAGATGTGGAGAGAGGAGGGTGACCTAGGGATTCTTTTTTTTTGTTTTAGGGATTAGACAATACTAGGGTCCTAGAAGCAGAAGTTAAGGCTGCTATTAGGAACAGGGAATTTACTTTCCTAATGGATTATCGGGCTGCTTTTTAAGAAATTAAGTAGTAACTATGTGAGGCAGAACTTAGCTTAAAACTGGGCTTTAGACAAGGCACGATAATGAATTAGGACAAAGATTAGGTAAGCAGCTATACAGTTTGAACAAATAAGACTTACAAGTAGATGCAGAAACCAGAAAAAAATGCATATGATTTGAGATTGGACTTAATTGAAGTGAAAAACTATGCATACAGTAGTAACACAAGAATGACACACACACACAAACAACAGTTAAGGAGACAGAATTAATTTGAGCAGGTGATGTCCAAAATACCCAATTCATTTCGAAGAGTGTAAAATCTCTCTCTGGCCAGAGGTTTAGTGAAGATGTCTGCTAGTTGATGTTGTGTGTCAATGTACTCAACCTTGCACTCTCCCTTGGATACATGATCTCTGATAAAGTGGTGGCGGATTTCAATATGTTTAGTCTTGGAATGCAGTACAGGATTTTTTGTAAGATTAATTGCACTGGTATTGTCACATTTTAACGGAATGTGAGTGAGGTAAATGCCATAATCCTCAAGCTGGTTCTTAATCCAAATAGATTGAGCGCAGCAGCTGCCAGCAGCTATGTATTCTGCTTCAGTAGTGGACAGAGCAACACAGGCCTGTTTTTTTGAGTGCCAGGAAATTAGAGAGCCACCTAGGAGATGGCAGGTGCCACTGGTGCTCTTCCTGTCAGTTTTGCAACCACCAAAATCTGAATCGCTGTACCCTACTAAGGAGATATTTGAGCCATGAGGATACCACAGACCCAGATTTCTAGTGCCCTTAAGGTATTTAAAAATGCGTTTGACAGCAGTTAGGTGTGATTCTTTGGGACAGGACTGGAATCTGGCACATACACACACACTGTGCATAATATCTGGACGGCTAGCTGTGAGATAGAGAAGTGATCCGATCATTCCACGATATTTAGTCTGATCCACTGCAGGCCCTGTTTCATCACAGTCTAGATAGCAATTTGTAGCCATAGGGGTTGATGATTCCTTGCAAGCTTCCATGTGAAACTTTTTCAGTAGCTCAGTGCAGTATTTAGATTGATGAATAAAGAGTCCATGCCTTCCCTGCTTAATTTGGAGTCCTAGAAAGAAGTGAAGCTCCCCCATCATGGACATTTCAAACTCGTCTTGCATGGTTTTTGAGAAATCTTTGCAGAGACTAGGATTTGTTGAACCAAAAATAATGTCATCCACATAAATTTGAACAAATAGAAGATCACTTTTGGCTTTCTTAATGAAGAGAGTAGAATCCACCTGCCCTCTTCGAAAACTGTTTTGAATCAGAAATTCACTTAGCCTCTCATACCATGAGCGAGGGGCTTGCTTAAGTCCATAGAGAGCTTTTTTTAACTTATACACATGATCTGGAAACTCATAGTCTGTGAAACCAGGGGGTTGTGCCACATAGACTTCTTCCTTAATGAAGCCGTTTAAGAAGGCACTCTTCACATCCATTTGAAAAAGCTTGAATTTGAGTAAGGATGAGATGGCAAGAAGAATGCGGATAGCCTCAAGTCGTGCTACAGGAGCATAGGTCTCATCATAATCAATCCCTTCTTCTTGACAGTAACCTTTGGCTACCAATCTAGCCTTATTCTTAATAATCACACCAGAGTCATCCAGCTTGTTGCGAAAAACCCACTTGGTACCTATGATTTGCTGTGACTGAGTTCTTGGAACAAGATCCCAAACATCATTTCTCTTGAATTGATCCAGTTCGTCCTGCATTGCTAAAAACCAGTGTTCATCCTTGAGAGCATCATTCACTGATTTTGGCTCAAGTTGGGAGACAAATGCTACGTTTAGACAGAACTGGCCTAGCTGCCTGCGTGTGGAAACGCCTTTAGAAATATCCCCTATGATGTTGTCAAGAGACATGTCTTTGGGCACTGTCCAGTCAGCGGGTAAGTCTGCTGCAGAGGTGGAGGCTTCAGCTGCTCCAGGTGGTGATTCTGCTGCAGCTTCTGCTGCTGCTTCAGGCTCATGGTGTGTCAAATCTGCACCTGTATCATTTAAATCTGCATTATTTCTTGACCCAGAGGAATTAGCTCCGTGATTATCAAAATTTTCATCAAATGCAACATGAATGGATTCCTCTATGGTTAAAGTTCTTTTGTTATAGACACGATAGGCTTTACTAGAGGAGGAATAACCTAAGAAGATGCCTTCATCAGCCTTAGGATCAAACTTGCCAATGTTTGATTTTCCATTATTTAGTATGAAACATTTGCAACCAAAAGCTTTGAAATAAGATACGTTAGGTTTTCTACCTTTGTAGATCTCATAGGGAGTAAGTTTCAAAATAGGCCTAATTAACACCCTGTTCAGAACGTGGCAGGCTGTACTTACAGCATCTGCCCAAAAGTACTTTGGAAGAGAGTTGTCATTGAGCATTGTCCTTGCCAACTCTTCCAAAGATCGATTTTTTCTTTCAACCACGCCATTCTGTTGTGGCGTTCTAGGGGCTGAGAAATTGTGGGAGATACCATGATTTTCACAAAACTTTTCAAAAGACTCATTTTGAAACTCACCCCCATGGTCACTTCGAATTGCTTTGATTTTCAAGTCTTTCTCATTTTGAACAACTTTGGCAAATTTCCTAAAAACTGAGAAGGTGTCACTCTTAGATGAGATAAAGAAGGTCCAAGTAAAGCGAGAATAGTCATCCACAAGAACAAGCGCATAGTAATTTCCTCCTAGGCTTCTGGTTCTAGAGGGTCCAAACAAGTCCATGTGTAACAGTTCTAATGGATTAGAAGTGGAGATATGCAGTTTAGACTTAAAGGATGTTTTTACCTGTTTACCTTTTTGGCATGCATCACACAACTTGTCTGTCTTAAACTTTATATTAGGCAATCCAATGACTAACTTCTTTGACACAAGTTTATTTAGGTGACCCATATGTATGTGTGCAAGTCTTTTATGCCAAATCCAAGGTTCATTATTTTTAGCAAAGAGGCATGCAATTGAGTCAAAAGAAGTGTTTTCAAAGTCCACCATGTATATGTTCTGAATCCTTTTTCCAACAAAAACCAATTCATTTGTAGATGCATGACAGATTAAGCAGTGATGAGCTTCAAAGGTTACTTTCAGATTTTTATCACAAAGTTGGCTAATGCTAAGAAGATTGTGCTTAAGCCCATCCACCAACAGAACATCCTCAATTTCCACAGCTGAAGATGACTTTACCTTTCCAGAACCAAGAATCCTACCTCTGTTGTTGTCACCATATGTGACATGTCCACTTACTTTGTATGAGATTTTGCTGAATTTAGAGCTATCACCTGTCATGTGTCTAGAGCAGCCACTGTCCAGATACCACATAGCCTCCTTAACTTCAGCATTTTCCTGCAAAACAGATTATTTTGATGAAGCAGGTACCCACACAAACTTGGGTCCTATTGTGTTAGACTGAGTTGTAGTTCTCTTAGGTATCCATTTGAATTTCCCTCTAGGAACCCCACTGTTTTTAAAGTAGCAGGATGTGGTGAAATGACCAGGTTCAGAACAATAGGTGCAGATAATGGAGGATGGTTTGCTGATGTTGAGAAAGTTTCTGCACGATAATCGATTAGGGTTGCCATTATAACCAATTCCCTCTTTATTCAGCACACTCCTTTGGGATCCTAAAACAGCATCTAAGTTGGATCTTCCTAAAGTGAATTTTGATAGTGTTTTCATTAAGTATTCTATCTTCTCTAGCTGTCCTGGACAGTTCCTACATCTAGACCTGGAGTGGTTTTCAGATTGTTCTAATTTTGCCAAGCAAGTTGTTAGATTCTCATTTTCCTCTTCTAACTGCTTTATTCTACCCTCCAGCCATTTAATCTCTCCTTTACGTCTGCTATTTGACTTTTGTAGTTTTGTGGCTTCCTTATGCAGTTCATTAAAGGCATCAAGCAGTTCATCATAGTCATTTTCCTCATGGTCAGAAGTGAAATTGCTTACACTGTTTTCTGCTTTAATTGATGTTTCAGCTTTAGCCATTAGACACAGATTATTCTCCTCTTCAGTGCTATCATCTGAATCACTGGATGTGCTGGAGTCATTTTCCTCCCATGCAATGTAGGCTCTCTTCTTCTTCATGTGCTTCTCTGCCTCATTTTTCTCATCCAGATTCTGCTTCATTTTCAGCACTGGACAATCAGCTTTGATGTGTCCTGTCTTACCACATTCATAGCAGGTTTGAGTTCCAGATCTGGTCTGCCTCTTGTTCCCTGCATAACTGTTGTTGGTCTTGTTCTTGTACTTCAAAAATTTTGAAAACTTTTTCACCATTAAGCTCAAAGCTTCACTGTTAGAGTTTCCGTCATTGGAGTCATCTGCAGAACCTGTCCTTTTCTGTTTTACTGTAGATTTCACTGCACTCTTCAAGGCTATAGTGTGCCTCTTTTCTCCATCCTCTTCTTCCTTGAGTCTTCCAAGCTCTAATTCATGTTCCCTTAATTTTCCAAAGAGAGTGGCTATGTTCATGCTAGTGAGGTCTCTAGATTCAGAAATTGCTGTCACTTTGGGCTGCCATGTCCTATTTAAACTCTTCAAGATTTTGATATTTAGTTCCTCTTTGTCAAAAGTCTTGCCAAGAGCTAGAAGATGATTTACTATATGTGTAAATCTTTTCTGCACATCACAGATGCTTTCTCCAGTCTTCATTCTGAACATCTCATACTCTTGAATGAGAGTATTCTTCCTTGCTCTTTTGACTTCATTTGTGCCCTCATGGGTTACTTCCAAGACATCCCACATTTCTTTGGCTGATTCACACATGGATACCCTGTAAAATTCATCCAAAGTTAGTGCAGAAGATATAATATTTTTGGCTCTAACATCATAATGTGCCCTCTTATTCTCATCGGGGGTCCATTGTGAGAATTCTTTAGGAAAAGTCTCTCCATCCACTATTTTAATTGGTTTAAAAGGTCCATTCACCACTGCATCCCATACCCCTTTGTCTACTGATTCAAGAAAGATTTTCATTCGAATTTTCCAGAAGGGATAGTTTTCCCCAGCAAACAGAGGGGGCCTGTTAATGGATGCCCCTTCAGCAAAGGTTTGAGATGTATTAGACATAACAGGATCTTTCTAATCGATTAGCGTGCGATTAACCAGCTCTGGTGCCAATTGTTAAAACAGATCTGTCTAATACTCTTAACCACAAGTGGATCTGTGTTGATTAATGAGTTTCTCACTTGTTTAATGTGAATCTTGAAGGAGTCTTTAAGGTTTAAAGCTTAGTTAATCAAACACACAGTTCTGGGTTAATGGACTGTTTCAAAACAAACAAGAAGGATTAAAAGAGAGAAGAGGAATCAAAACACACAATTTATACTGGTTCGATTCAAGGCGAATCTACATCCAGTCTTCTCCTAAGTAATACACTTAGGAGGATTCCACTAAACACAAAGGTTCCAAGAATTACAAGCACACCTATGTAATTCTAACCCCACAAACCAAGAACTTGATTCAACAATCAAGAACTTCCCCTAGGAGCAATGTATCCACACAATTGCACCTAGATCCACACTTCAACCACTGAAGCTACTGTAATCAAAGATACAGAAAACAAAACAAGAAACGAAAACACCTATGTTGTGCAGATTTGACTTGATGCTCCTTGAATCAAGCAAGATCCATCATGGTAGAGTCAACCATCAAACATTCTTGGATCTGTGCTTGGGTAATTGCAGAATCTTCTGAAGCTCTTGTGTCTATCAGATGGCTCTTGTTCAGATGCAGACTGCGTGATCTCTCTCAAAAATCCAGACCCAAAACAGATTACAAAATAGCTTTTATACTAAGGTTTTTGCTGTCACTAATTCAATTAGCTATTTACCTAATCGATTATCGTGAGTATATTTTCACTTACTTAGTATAATACTCACTGCTAATCCATTAGTCAAGGAGCTAATCATATACAGAGTTACACAGCAAGCCTGAAATACAATTGATAAAGATAAGCTAAATTCCTGATGCATATCCTAGCTAGATCAAGCTATGTTTTATCCTAAACCAGTAGACATCATCAAAACTGTTCTTCGTTTATGGAAGAAAGGCTCCCCCTGCCAACAAGTTCCTTAATTTTTTACTAATTTTTATTATTTAGGATCTAAATAATCGAAATTTTATATATGAAAATGGGAAAAAAATCACAAGAATTAAGTTCGCCAATACTAGGATAGAATTTGTGTTCTTAAATTTGACATGTTCCATCTCCTGTAACACTTTTTCAATTCTTTTTACTATTTTTAACTATTTACATTTCAAATAATTGAACTTTCATGTACAAAAAGATCTCAAAATTTCATAACAAACATGTTGGCGGATACTCAAATTGGATTACTTTCTGAAATTTAAAAAATTCAATCTCTAGGCAACAAATTTTCAATTGTTTTTTACTACTTTCTACTATTTACAATTTAAATAATTCATGTTTTCTACATAAATATTGCTCAAAGTTTCTTAAGAAACTTGTCGCAAATACTCAAAGGGGATTACTGGTGTGATGAAATTTGAAAAATTTCCTGTTTTTCTACCGTTTATTTTAATTCTTTTACTAAGTTTTACTATTTACTAATTAAATAATTGATATTTTATATATGAAAATTTCAAAAAATTTACACAAGAAACAAGTTGGCCAATACCAGGATGGAATTTGTGTTCTTAAATTTGACAAGTTCCATCTCCTGGTAACACTTTTTTAATTCTTTTTACTAGTTTTAACTATTTACAATTGAAATAATTGAAATTTTATGTACAAAGATATCTCAAAATTTCATAACAAACAAGTTGACAGATACTCATATGCGATTTGTTTCTGAAATTTAAAAAATTAAATCTCTAGGTAACAATTTTTCAATTTTTTTTACTACTTTCTACCATATACAATTTAAATAATTCATGTTTTCTACATAAAAATTGCTCAAATTTTCATGAGAAACTTGTTGCAAATACTCAAAGGGGATTAATGGTGTTACGAAATTTGAAATTTTTCTTGTTTTCGTGACAGTTCCTTAATTTTTTACTAATTTTTACTATTTAAGATCTAAATAATCAAAATTTTATATATGAAAATGGGAAAAAAATCAGAAGAATTAAGTTCGCCAATACTAGGATAGGATTTGTGTTCTTAAATTTGACAAGTTCCATCTCCTGTAACACTTTTTCAATTCTTTTTACTATTTTTAACTATTTACATTTCAAATAATTGAACTTTCATGTACAAAAAGATCTCAAAATTTCATAACAAACATGTTGGCGGATACTCAAATTGGATTAGTTTCTGAAATTTAAAAAATTCAATCTCTAGGCAACAAATTCTCAATTGTTTTTTACTACTTTCTACTATTTACAATTTAAATAATTCATGTTTTCTACATAAATACTGCTCAAAGTTTCTTAAGAAACTTGTCGCAAATACTCAAAGGGGATTACGGGTGTTATGAAATTTGAAAAATTTCCTGTTTTTCTACCGTTTATTTTAATTCTTTTACGAAGTTTTACTATTTACTAATTAAATAATTGATATTTTATATATAAAAATTTCAAAAAATTTACACAAGAAACAAGTTGGCCAGTACCAGGATGGGATTTCTGTTCTTAAATTTGACAAGTTCCATCTCCTGGTAACACTTTTTTAATTCTTTTTACTAGTTTTAACTATTTACAATTGAAATAATTGAAATTTTATGTACAAAGATATCTCAAAATTTCATAACAAACAGGTTGACAGATACTCATATGCGATTTGTTTCTGAAATTTAAAAAATTAAATCTCTAGGTAACAATTTTTCAAATTTTTTTTACTACTTTCTACCATGTACAATTTAAATAATTCTTGTTTTCTACATACAAATTGCTGAAATTTTCATGAGAAACTTGTTGCAAATACTCAAAGGGGATTATTAGTGTTACGAAAGTTGAAAGTTTTCTTGTTTTCGTGACAGTTCCTTAATTTTTTACTAATTTTTACTATTTAGGATCTAAATAATCGAAATTTTATATATGAAAATGGGAAAAAAATCACAAGAATTAAGTTCGCCAATACTAGGATAGAATTTGTGTTCTTAAATTTGACAAGTTCCATCTCCTGTAACACTTTTTCAATTCTTTTTACTATTTTTAACTATTTACATTTCAAATAATTGAACTTTCATGTACAAAAAGATCTCAAAATTTCATAACAAACATGTTGGCGGATACTCAAATTGGATTAGTTTCTGAAATTTAAAAAATTCAATCTCTAGGCAACAAATTTTCAATTGTTTTTTACTACTTTCTACTATTTATAATTTAAATAATTCATGTTTTCTACATAAATATTGCTCAAAGTTTCTTAAGAAACTTGTCGCAAATACTCAAAGGGGATTACGGGTGTTATGAAATTTGAAAAATTTCCTGTTTTTCTACCGTTTATTTTAATTCTTTTACGAAGTTTTACTATTTACTAATTAAATAATTGATATTTTATATATAAAAATTTCAAAAAATTTACACAAGAAACAAGTTGGCCAGTACCAGGATGGGATTTCTGTTCTTAAATTTGACAAGTTCCATCTCCTGGTAACACTTTTTTAATTCTTTTTACTAGTTTTAACTATTTACAATTGAAGTAATTGAAATTTTATGTACAAAGATATCTCAAAATTTCATAACAAACAGGTTGACAGATACTCATATGCGATTTGTTTCTGAAATTTAAAAAATTAAATCTCTAGGTAACAATTTTTCAAATTTTTTTTACTACTTTCTACCATATACAATTTAAATAATTCTTGTTTTCTACATACAAATTGCTGAAATTTTCATGAGAAACTTGTTGCAAATACTCAAAGGGGATTATTAGTGTTATGAAATTTGAAATTTTTCTTGTTTTCGTGACAGTTCCTTAATTTTTTACTAATTTTTACTATTTAGGATCTAAATAATCGAAATTTTATATATGAAAATGGGAAAAAAATCACAAGAATTAAGTTCGCCAATACTAGGATAGAATTTGTGTTCTTAAATTTGACAAGTTCCATCTCCTGTAACACTTTTTCAATTCTTTTTACTATTTTTAACTATTTACATTTCAAATAATTGAACTTTCATGTACAAAAAGATCTCAAAATTTCATAACAAACATGTTGGCGGATACTCAAATTGGATTAGTTTCTGAAATTTAAAAAATTCAATCTCTAGGCAACAAATTTTCAATTGTTTTTTACTACTTTCTACTATTTACAATTTAAATAATTCATGTTTTCTACATAAATACTGCTCAAAGTTTCTTAAGAAACTTGTCGCAAATACTCAAAGGGGATTACGGGTGTTATGAAATTTGAAAAATTTCCTGTTTTTCTACCGTTTATTTTAATTCTTTTACGAAGTTTTACTATTTACTAATTAAATAATTGATATTTTATATATAAAAATTTCAAAAAATTTACACAAGAAACAAGTTGGCCAGTACCAGGATGGGATTTCTGTTCTTAAATTTGACAAGTTCCATCTCCTGGTAACACTTTTTTAATTCTTTTTACTAGTTTTAACTATTTACAATTGAAATAATTGAAATTTTATGTACAAAGATATCTCAAAATTTCATAACAAACAGGTTGACAGATACTCATATGCGATTTGTTTCTGAAATTTAAAAAATTAAATCTCTAGGTAACAATTTTTCAAATTTTTTTTACTACTTTCTACCATGTACAATTTAAATAATTCTTGTTTTCTACATACAAATTGCTGAAATTTTCATGAGAAACTTGTTGCAAATACTCAAAGGGGATTATTAGTGTTACGAAAGTTGAAATTTTTCTTGTTTTCGTGACAGTTCCTTAATTTTTTACTAATTTTTACTATTTAGGATCTAAATAATCGAAATTTTATATATGAAAATGGGAAAAAAATCACAAGAATTAAGTTCGCCAATACTAGGATAGAATTTGTGTTCTTAAATTTGACAAGTTCCATCTCCTGTAACACTTTTTCAATTCTTTTTACTATTTTTAACTATTTACATTTCAAATAATTGAACTTTCATGTACAAAAAGATCTCAAAATTTCATAACAAACATGTTGGCGGATACCCAAATTGGATTAGTTTCTGAAATTTAAAAAATTCAATCTCTAGGCAACAAATTTTCAATTGTTTTTTACTACTTTCTACTATTTATAATTTAAATAATTCATGTTTTCTACATAAATATTGCTCAAAGTTTCTTAAGAAACTTGTCGCAAATACTCAAAGGGGATTACGGGTGTTATGAAATTTGCAAAATTTCCTGTTTTTCTACCGTTTATTTTAATTCTTTTACGAAGTTTTACTATTTACTAATTAAATAATTGATATTTTATATATAAAAATTTCACAAAATTTACACAAGAAACAAGTTGGCCAGTACCAGGATGGGATTTCTGTTCTTAAATTTGACAAGTTCCATCTCCTGGTAACACTTTTTTAATTCTTTTTACTAGTTTTAACTATTTACAATTGAAATAATTGAAATTTTATGTACAAAGATATCTGAAAATTTCATAACAAACAGGTTGACAGATACTCATATGCGATTTGTTTCTGAAATTTAAAAAATTAAATCTCTAGGTAACAATTTTTCAAATTTTTTTTACTACTTTCTACCATATACAATTTAAATAATTCTTGTTTTCTACATACAAATTGCTGAAATTTTCATGAGAAACTTGTTGCAAATACTCAAAGGGGATTATTAGTGTTACGAAATTTGAAATTTTTCTTGTTTTCGTGACAGTTCCTTAATTTTTTACTAATTTTTACTATTTAGGATCTAAATAATCGAAATTTTATATATGAAAATGGGAAAAAAATCACAAGAATTAAGTTCGCCAATACTAGGATAGAATTTGTGTTCTTAAATTTGACATGTTCCATCTCCTGTAACACTTTTTCAATTCTTTTTACTATTTTTAACTATTTACATTTCAAATAATTGAACTTTCATGTACAAAAAGATCTCAAAATTTCATAACAAACATGTTGGCGGATACTCAAATTGGATTACTTTCTGAAATTTAAAAAATTCAATCTCTAGGCAACAAATTTTCAATTGTTTTTTACTACTTTCTACTATTTACAATTTAAATAATTCATGTTTTCTACATAAATATTCCTCAAAGTTTCTTAAGAAACTTGTCGCAAATACTCAAAGGGGATTACGGGTGTTATGAAATTTGAAAAATTTCCTATTTTTCTACCGTTTATTTTAATTCTTTTACGAAGTTTTACTATTTACTAATTAAATAATTGATATTTTATATATAAAAATTTCAAAAAATTTACACAAGAAACAAGTTGGCCAGTACCAGGATGGGATTTCTGTTCTTAAATTTGACAAGTTCCATCTCCTGGTAACACTTTTTTAATTCTTTTTACTAGTTTTAACTATTTACAATTGAAATAATTGAAATTTTATGTACAAAGATATCTCAAAATTTCATAACAAACAGGTTGACAGATACTCATATGCGATTTGTTTCTGAAATTTAAAAAATTAAATCTCTAGGTAACAATTTTTCAAATTTTTTTTCACTACTTTCTACCATATACAATTTAAATAATTCATGTTTTCTACATACAAATTGCTCAAATTTTCATGAGAAACTTGTTGCAAATACTCAAAGGGGATTAATGGTGTTACGAAATTTGAAATTTTTCTTGTTTTCGTGACAGTTCCTTAATTTTTTACTAATTTTTACTATTTAGGATCTAAATAATCGAAATTTTATATATGAAAATGGCAAAAAAATCACAAGAATTAAGTTCACCAATACTAGGATAGGATTTGTGTTCTTAAATTTGACAAGTTCCATCTCCTGTAACACTTTTTCAATTCTTTTTACTATTTTTAACTATTTACATTTCAAATAATTGAACTTTCATGTACAAAAAGATCTCAAAATTTCATAACAAACATGTTGGCGGATACTCAAATTGGATTAGTTTCTGAAATTTAAAAAATTCAATCTCTAGGCAACAAATTTTCAATTGTTTTTTACTACTTTCTAGTATTTACGATTTAAATAATTCATGTTTTCTACATAAATATTGCTCAAAGTTTCTTAAGAAACTTGTCGCAAATACTCAAAGGGGATTACAGGTGTTATGAAATTTGAAAAATTTCCTGTTTTTCTGCCGTTTATTTTAATTCTTTTACGAAGTTTTACTATTTACTAATTAAATAATTGATATTTTATATATAAAAATTTCAAAAAATTTACACAAGAAACAAGTTGGCCAGTACCAGGATGGGATTTGTGTTCTTAAATTTGACAAGTTCCATCTCCTGGTAACACTTTTTTAATTCTTTTTACTAGTTTTAACTATTTACAATTGAAATAATTGAACTTTTATGTACAAAGATATCTCAAAATTTCATAACAAACAGGTTGACAGATACTCACATGCGATTTGTTTCTGAAATTTAAAAAATTAAATCTCTAGGTAACAATTTTTCAATTTTTTTTACTACTTTCTACCATATACAATTTAAATAATTCATGTTTTCTACATACAAATTGCTTAAATTTTCATGAGAAACTTGTTGCAAATACTCAAAGGGGATTAATGGTGTTACGAAATTTGAAATTTTTCTTGTTTTCGTGACAGATCCTTAATTTTTTACAAATTCTTACTATTTAAGATCTAAATAATCGAAATTTTATATATGAAAATGGGAAAAAAATCACAAACCAATACTAGGATAGGATTTGTGTTCTTAAATTTGACAAGTTCCATCTCCTGTAACACTGTTTCAATTCTTTTTACTATTTTTAATTATTTACATTTCAAATAATTGAACTTTCATGTACAAAAAGATCTCAAAATTTCATAACAAACATGTTGGCGGATACTCAAATTGGATTAGTTTCTGAAATTTAAAAAATTCAATCTCTAGGCAACAAATTTTCAATTGTTTTTTACTACTTTTTACTATTTACAATTTAAATAATTCATGTTTCCTACATAAATATTGCTCAAAGTTTCTTAAGAAACTTGTCGCAAATACTCAAAGGGGATTACGGGTGTTATGAAATTTGAAAAATTTCCTGTTTTTCTACCGTTTATTTTAATTCTTTTACGAAGTTTTACTATTTACTAATTAAATAATTGATATTTTATATATAAAAATTTCAAAAAATTTACACAAGAAACTAGTTGGCCAACACCAGGATGGGATTTGTGTTCTTAAATTTGACAAGTTCCATCTCCTGGTAACACTTTTTTAATTCTTTTTACTAGTTTTAACTATTTACAATTGAAATAATTGAAATTTTATGTACAAAGATATCTCAAAATTTCATAACAAACAAGTTGACAGATACTCATATGCGATTTGTTTCTGAAATTTAAAAAATTAAATCTCTAGGTAACAATTTTTCAATTTTTTTTACTACTTTCTACCATATACAATTTAAATAATTCATGTTTTCTACATAAAAATTGCTCAAATTTTCATGAGAAACTTGTTGCAAATACTCAAAGGGGATTAATGGTGTTACGAAATTTGAAATTTTTCTTGTTTTCGTGACAGTTCCTTAATTTTTTACTAATTTTTACTATTTAAGATCTAAATAATCAAAATTTTATATATGAAAATGGGAAAAAAATCAGAAGAATTAAGTTCGCCAATACTAGGATAGGATTTGTGTTCTTAAATTTGACAAGTTCCATCTCCTGTAACACTTTTTCAATTCTTTTTACTATTTTTAACTATTTACATTTCAAATAATTGAACTTTCATGTAAAAAAAGATCTCAAAATTTCATAACAAACATGTTGGCGGATACTCAAATTGGATTAGTTTCTGAAATTTAAAAAATTCAATCTCTAGGCAACAAATTCTCAATTGTTTTTTACTACTTTCTACTATTTACAATTTAAATAATTCATGTTTTCTACATAAATACTGCTCAAAGTTTCTTAAGAAACTTGTCGCAAATACTCAAAGGGGATTACGGGTGTTATGAAATTTGAAAAATTTCCTGTTTTTCTACCGTTTATTTTAATTCTTTTACGAAGTTTTACTATTTACTAATTAAATAATTGATATTTTATATATAAAAATTTCAAAAAATTTACACAAGAAACAAGTTGGCCAGTACCAGGATGGGATTTCTGTTCTTAAATTTGACAAGTTCCATCTCCTGGTAACACTTTTTTAATTCTTTTTACTAGTTTTAACTATTTACAATTGAAATAATTGAAATTTTATGTACAAAGATATCTCAAAATTTCATAACAAACAGGTTGACAGATACTCATATGCGATTTGTTTCTGAAATTTAAAAAATTAAATCTCTAGGTAACAATTTTTCAAATTTTTTTTACTACTTTCTACCATGTACAATTTAAATAATTCTTGTTTTCTACATACAAATTGCTGAAATTTTCATGAGAAACTTGTTGCAAATACTCAAAGGGGATTATTAGTGTTATGAAAGTTGAAAGTTTTCTTGTTTTCGTGACAGTTCCTTAATTTTTTACTAATTTTTACTATTTAGGATCTAAATAATCGAAATTTTATATATGAAAATGGGAAAAAAATCACAAGAATTAAGTTCGCCAATACTAGGATAGAATTTGTGTTCTTAAATTTGACAAGTTCCATCTCCTGTAACACTTTTTCAATTCTTTTTACTATTTTTAACTATTTACATTTCAAATAATTGAACTTTCATGTACAAAAAGATCTCAAAATTTCATAACAAACATGTTGGCGGATACTCAAATTGGATTAGTTTCTGAAATTTAAAAAATTCAATCTCTAGGCAACAAATTTTCAATTGTTTTTTACTACTTTCTACTATTTATAATTTAAATAATTCATGTTTTCTACATAAATATTGCTCAAAGTTTCTTAAGAAACTTGTCGCAAATACTCAAAGGGGATTACGGGTGTTATGAAATTTGAAAAATTTCCTGTTTTTCTACCGTTTATTTTAATTCTTTTACGAAGTTTTACTATTTACTAATTAAATAATTGATATTTTATATATAAAAATTTCAAAAAATTTACACAAGAAACAAGTTGGCCAGTACCAGGATGGGATTTCTGTTCTTAAATTTGACAAGTTCCATCTCCTGGTAACACTTTTTTAATTCTTTTTACTAGTTTTAACTATTTACAATTGAAGTAATTGAAATTTTATGTACAAAGATATCTCAAAATTTCATAACAAACAGGTTGACAGATACTCATATGCGATTTGTTTCTGAAATTTAAAAAATTAAATCTCTAGGTAACAATTTTTCAAATTTTTTTTACTACTTTCTACCATATACAATTTAAATAATTCTTGTTTTCTACATACAAATTGCTGAAATTTTCATGAGAAACTTGTTGCAAATACTCAAAGGGGATTATTAGTGTTATGAAATTTGAAATTTTTCTTGTTTTCGTGACAGTTCCTTAATTTTTTACTAATTTTTACTATTTAGGATCTAAATAATTGAAATTTTATATATGAAAATGGGAAAAAAATCACAAGAATTAAGTTCGCCAATACTAGGATAGAATTTGTGTTCTTAAATTTGACAAGTTCCATCTCCTGTAACACTTTTTCAATTCTTTTTACTATTTTTAACTATTTACATTTCAAATAATTGAACTTTCATGTACAAAAAGATCTCAAAATTTCATAACAAACATGTTGGCGGATACTCAAATTGGATTAGTTTCTGAAATTTAAAAAATTCAATCTCTAGGCAACAAATTTTCAATTGTTTTTTACTACTTTCTACTATTTACAATTTAAATAATTCATGTTTTCTACATAAATACTGCTCAAAGTTTCTTAAGAAACTTGTCGCAAATACTCAAAGGGGATTACGGGTGTTATGAAATTTGAAAAATTTCCTGTTTTTCTACCGTTTATTTTAATTCTTTTACGAAGTTTTACTATTTACTAATTAAATAATTGATATTTTATATATAAAAATTTCAAAAAATTTACACAAGAAACAAGTTGGCCAGTACCAGGATGGGATTTCTGTTCTTAAATTTGACAAGTTCCATCTCCTGGTAACACTTTTTTAATTCTTTTTACTAGTTTTAACTATTTACAATTGAAATAATTGAAATTTTATGTACAAAGATATCTCAAAATTTCATAACAAACAGGTTGACAGATACTCATATGCGATTTGTTTCTGAAATTTAAAAAATTAAATCTCTAGGTAACAATTTTTCAAATTTTTTTTACTACTTTCTACCATGTACAATTTAAATAATTCTTGTTTTCTACATACAAATTGCTGAAATTTTCATGAGAAACTTGTTGCAAATACTCAAAGGGGATTATTAGTGTTACGAAAGTTGAAATTTTTCTTGTTTTCGTGACAGTTCCTTAATTTTTTACTAATTTTTACTATTTAGGATCTAAATAATCGAAATTTTATATATGAAAATGGGAAAAAAATCACAAGAATTAAGTTCGCCAATACTAGGATAGAATTTGTGTTCTTAAATTTGACAAGTTCCATCTCCTGTAACACTTTTTCAATTCTTTTTACTATTTTTAACTATTTACATTTCAAATAATTGAACTTTCATGTACAAAAAGATCTCAAAATTTCATAACAAACATGTTGGCGGATACTCAAATTGGATTAGTTTCTGAAATTTAAAAAATTCAATCTCTAGGCAACAAATTTTCAATTGTTTTTTACTACTTTCTACTATTTATAATTTAAATAATTCATGTTTTCTACATAAATATTGCTCAAAGTTTCTTAAGAAACTTGTCGCAAATACTCAAAGGGGATTACGGGTGTTATGAAATTTGCAAAATTTCCTGTTTTTCTACCGTTTATTTTAATTCTTTTACGAAGTTTTACTATTTACTAATTAAATAATTGATATTTTATATATAAAAATTTCACAAAATTTACACAAGAAACAAGTTGGCCAGTACCAGGATGGGATTTCTGTTCTTAAATTTGACAAGTTCCATCTCCTGGTAACACTTTTTTAATTCTTTTTACTAGTTTTAACTATTTACAATTGAAATAATTGAAATTTTATGTACAAAGATATCTCAAAATTTCATAACAAACAGGTTGACAGATACTCATATGCGATTTGTTTCTGAAATTTAAAAAATTAAATCTCTAGGTAACAATTTTTCAAATTTTTTTTACTACTTTCTACCATATACAATTTAAATAATTCTTGTTTTCTACATACAAATTGCTGAAATTTTCATGAGAAACTTGTTGCAAATACTCAAAGGGGATTATTAGTGTTACGAAATTTGAAATTTTTCTTGTTTTCGTGACAGTTCCTTAATTTTTTACTAATTTTTACTATTTAGGATCTAAATAATCGAAATTTTATATATGAAAATGGGAAAAAAATCACAAGAATTAAGTTCGCCAATACTAGGATAGAATTTGTGTTCTTAAATTTGACATGTTCCATCTCCTGTAACACTTTTTCAATTCTTTTTACTATTTTTAACTATTTACATTTCAAATAATTGAACTTTCATGTACAAAAAGATCTCAAAATTTCATAACAAACATGTTGGCGGATACTCAAATTGGATTACTTTCTGAAATTTAAAAAATTCAATCTCTAGGCAACAAATTTTCAATTGTTTTTTACTACTTTCTACTATTTACAATTTAAATAATTCATGTTTTCTACATAAATATTCCTCAAAGTTTCTTAAGAAACTTGTCGCAAATACTCAAAGGGGATTACGGGTGTTATGAAATTTGAAAAATTTCCTATTTTTCTACCGTTTATTTTAATTCTTTTACGAAGTTTTACTATTTACTAATTAAATAATTGATATTTTATATATAAAAATTTCAAAAAATTTACACAAGAAACAAGTTGGCCAGTACCAGGATGGGATTTCTGTTCTTAAATTTGACAAGTTCCATCTCCTGGTAACACTTTTTTAATTCTTTTTACTAGTTTTAACTATTTACAATTGAAATAATTGAAATTTTATGTACAAAGATATCTCAAAATTTCATAACAAACAGGTTGACAGATACTCATATGCGATTTGTTTCTGAAATTTAAAAAATTAAATCTCTAGGTAACAATTTTTCAAATTTTTTTTCACTACTTTCTACCATATACAATTTAAATAATTCATGTTTTCTACATACAAATTGCTCAAATTTTCATGAGAAACTTGTTGCAAATACTCAAAGGGGATTAATGGTGTTACGAAATTTGAAATTTTTCTTGTTTTCGTGACAGTTCCTTAATTTTTTACTAATTTTTACTATTTAGGATCTAAATAATCGAAATTTTATATATGAAAATGGCAAAAAAATCACAAGAATTAAGTTCACCAATACTAGGATAGGATTTGTGTTCTTAAATTTGACAAGTTCCATCTCCTGTAACACTTTTTCAATTCTTTTTACTATTTTTAACTATTTACATTTCAAATAATTGAACTTTCATGTACAAAAAGATCTCAAAATTTCATAACAAACATGTTGGCGGATACTCAAATTGGATTAGTTTCTGAAATTTAAAAAATTCAATCTCTAGGCAACAAATTTTCAATTGTTTTTTACTACTTTCTAGTATTTACGATTTAAATAATTCATGTTTTCTACATAAATATTGCTCAAAGTTTCTTAAGAAACTTGTCGCAAATACTCAAAGGGGATTACAGGTGTTATGAAATTTGAAAAATTTCCTGTTTTTCTGCCGTTTATTTTAATTCTTTTACGAAGTTTTACTATTTACTAATTAAATAATTGATATTTTATATATAAAAATTTCAAAAAATTTACACAAGAAACAAGTTGGCCAGTACCAGGATGGGATTTGTGTTCTTAAATTTGACAAGTTCCATCTCCTGGTAACACTTTTTTAATTCTTTTTACTAGTTTTAACTATTTACAATTGAAATAATTGAACTTTTATGTACAAAGATATCTCAAAATTTCATAACAAACAGGTTGACAGATACTCACATGCGATTTGTTTCTGAAATTTAAAAAATTAAATCTCTAGGTAACAATTTTTCAATTTTTTTTACTACTTTCTACCATATACAATTTAAATAATTCATGTTTTCTACATACAAATTGCTTAAATTTTCATGAGAAACTTGTTGCAAATACTCAAAGGGGATTAATGGTGTTACGAAATTTGAAATTTTTCTTGTTTTCGTGACAGATCCTTAATTTTTTACAAATTCTTACTATTTAAGATCTAAATAATCGAAATTTTATATATGAAAATGGGAAAAAAATCACAAACCAATACTAGGATAGGATTTGTGTTCTTAAATTTGACAAGTTCCATCTCCTGTAACACTGTTTCAATTCTTTTTACTATTTTTAATTATTTACATTTCAAATAATTGAACTTTCATGTACAAAAAGATCTCAAAATTTCATAACAAACATGTTGGCGGATACTCAAATTGGATTAGTTTCTGAAATTTAAAAAATTCAATCTCTAGGCAACAAATTTTCAATTGTTTTTTACTACTTTTTACTATTTACAATTTAAATAATTCATGTTTCCTACATAAATATTGCTCAAAGTTTCTTAAGAAACTTGTCGCAAATACTCAAAGGGGATTACGGGTGTTATGAAATTTGAAAAATTTCCTGTTTTTCTACCGTTTATTTTAATTCTTTTACGAAGTTTTACTATTTACTAATTAAATAATTGATATTTTATATATAAAAATTTCAAAAAATTTACACAAGAAACTAGTTGGCCAACACCAGGATGGGATTTGTGTTCTTAAATTTGACAAGTTCCATCTCCTGGTAACACTTTTTTAATTCTTTTTACTAGTTTTAACTATTTACAATTGAAATAATTGAAATTTTATGTACAAAGATATCTCAAAATTTCATAACAAACAGGTTGACAGATACTCACATGCGATTTGTTTCTGAAATTTAAAAAATTAAATCTCCAGGTAACAATTTTTCAAATTTTTTTTACTACTTTCTACCATATACAATTTAAATAATTCATATTTTCTACATACAAATTGCTCAAATTTTCATGAGAAACTTGTTGCAAATACTCGAAGGGGATTAATGGTGTTACGAAATTTGAAATTTTTCTTGTTTTCGTGACAGTTCCTTAATTTTTTACTAATTTTTACTATTTAAGATCTAAATAATCGAAATTTTATATATGAAAATGGGCAAAAAATCACAAGAATTAAGTTCGCCAATACTAGCATAGGATTTGTGTTCTTAAATTTGACAAGTTCTATCTCCTGTAACACTTTTTCAATTCTTTTTACTATTTTTAACTATTTACATTTCAAATAATTGAACTTTCATGTACAAAAAGATCTCAAAATTTCATAACAAACATGTTGGCGGATACTCAAATTGGATTAGTTTCTGAAATTTAAAAAGTTCAATCTCTAGGCAACAAATTTTCAATTGTTTTTTACTACTTTCTACTATTTACAATTTAAATAATTCATGTTTTCTACATAAATATTGCTCAGAGTTTCATAAGAAACTTGTCGCAAATACTCAAAGGGGATTACTGGTGTGATGAAATTTGAAAAATTTCCTGTTTTTCTACCGTTTATTTTAATTCTTTTACTAAGTTTTACTATTTACTAATTAAATAATTGATATTTTATATATAAAAATTTCAAAAAATTTACACAAGAAACAAGTTGGCCAATACCAGGATGGGATTTGTGTTCTTCAATTTGACAAGTTCCATCTCTTGGTAACACTTTTTTAATTCTTTTTACTAGTTTTAACTATTTACAATTGAAATAATTGAAATTTTATGTACAAAGATATCTCAAAATTTCATAACAAACAAGTTGACAGATACTCATATGCGATTTGTTTCTGAAATTTAAAAAATTAAATCTCTAGGTATCAATTTTTCAATTTTGTTTACTACTTTCTACCATATACAATTTAAATAATTCATGTTTTCTACATACAAATTGCTCAAATTTTCATGAGAAACTTGTTGCAAATACTCAAAGGGGATTAATGGTGTTACGGAATTTGAAATATTTCTTGTTTTCGTGACAGTTCCTTACTTTTTTACTAATTTTTACTATTTAAGATCCAAATAATCGAAATTTTATATATGAAAAAGGGACAAAAATCACAAGAATTAAGTTCGCCAATACTAGGATAGAATTTGTGTTCTTAAATTTGACAAGTTCCATCTCCTGTAACACTTTTTCAATTCTTTTTACTATTTTTAACTATTTACATTTCAAATAATTGAACTTTCATGTACAAAAAGATCTCAAAATTTCATAACAAACATGTTGGCGGATACTCAAATTGGATTAGTTGCTGAAATTTAAAAAATTCAATCTCTAGGCAACAAATTTTCAATTGTTTTTTACTACTTTCTACTATTTACAATTTAAATAATTCATGTTCTCTACATAAATATTGCTCAAAGTTTCTTAAGAAACTTGTCGCAAATACTCAAAGGGGATTACTGGTGTTATGAAATTTGAAAAATTTCCTGTTTTTCTACCGTTTATTTTAATTCTTTTACTAAGTTTTACTATTTACTAATTAAATAATTGATATTTTATATATAAAAATTTCAAAAAATTTACACAAGAAACAAGTTGGCCAACACCAGGATGGGATTTGTGTTCTTAAATTTGACAAGTTCCATCTCCTGGTAACACTTTTTTAATTCTTTTTACTAGTTTTAACTATTTACAATTGAAATAATTGAAATTTTATGTACAAAGATATCTCAAAATTTCATAACAAACAGGTTGACAGATACTCACATGCGATTTGTTTCTGAAGTTTAAAAAATTAAATCTCTAGGTAACAATTTTGCAATTTTTTTTACTACTTTCTACCATATACAATTTAAATAATTCATATTTTCTACAGACAAATTGCTCAAATTTTCATGAGAAACTTGTTGCAAATACTCAAAGGGGATTAATGGTGTTACGAAATTTGAAATTTTTCTTGTTTTCGTGACAGTTCCTTAATTTTTTACTAATTTTTACTATTTAAGATCTAAATAATCGAAATTTTATATATGAAAATGGGCAAAAAATCACAAGAATTAAGTTCGCCAATACTAGGATAGAATTTGTGTTCTTAAATTTGACAAGTTCCATCTCCTGTAACACTTTTTCAATTCTTTTTACTACTTTTAACTATTTACATTTCAAATAATTGAACTTTCATGTACAAAAAGATCTCAAAATTTCATAATAAACATGTTGGCGGATACTCAAATTGGATTAGTTTCTGAAATTTAAAAAATTCAATCTCTAGGCAACAAATTTTCAATTGTTTTTTACTACTTTCTACTATTTATAATTTAAATAATTCATGTTTTCTACATAAATATTGCTCAAAGTTTCTTAAGAAACTTGTCGCAAATACTCAAAGGGCATTACTGGTGTTACGAAATTTGAAAAATTTCCTGTTTTTCTACCATTTATTTTAATTCTTTTACTAAGTTTTACTATTTACTAATTAAATAATTGATATTTTATATATAAAAATTTCAAAAAATTTACACAAGGCCAATACCAGGATGGGATTTGTGTTCGAAAATTTGACAAGTTCCATCTCCTGGTAACACTTTTTTAATTCTTTTTACTAGTTTTAACTATTTACAATTGAAATAATTGAAATTTTATGTACAAAGATATCTCAAAATTTCATAACAAACAGGTTGACAGATACTCATATGCGATTTGTTTCTGAAATTTAAAAAATTAAATCTCTAGGTAACAATTTTTCAAATTTTTTTTACTACTTTCTACCATATACAATTTAAATAATTCATGTTTTCTACATACAAATTGCTCAAATTTTCATGAGAAACTTGTTGCAAATACTCAAAGGGGATTAATGGTGTTATGGAATTTGAAATATTTCTTGTTTTCGTGACAGTTCCTTACTTTTTTACTAATTTTTACTATTTAAGATCCAAATAATCGAAATTTTATATATGAAAATGGGAAAAAAATCACAAGAATTAAGTTCGCCAATACTAGGATAGGATTTGTGTTCTTAAATTTGACAAGTTCCATCTCCTGTAACACTTTTTCAATTCTTTTTACTATTTTTAACTATTTACATTTCAAATAATTGAACTTTCATGTACAAAAAGATCTCAAAATTTCATAATAAACATGTTGGCGGATACTCAAATTGGATTAGTTTCTGAAATTTAAAAAATTCAATCTCTAGCCAACAAATTTTCAATTGTTTTTTACTACTTTCTACTATTTACAATTTAAATAATTCATGTTTTCTACATAAATATTGCTCAGAGTTTCATAAGAAACTTGTCGCAAATACTCAAAGGGGATTACTGGTGTTATGAAATTTGAAAAATTTCCTGTTTTTCTACGGTTTATTTTAATTCTTTTACTAAGTTTTACTATTTACTAATTAAATAATTGATATTTTATATATAAAAATTTCAAAAAATTTACACAAGAAACAAGTTGGCCAATACCAGGATGAAGTTTGTGTTCTTAAATTTGACAAGTTCCATCTCCTGGTAACACTTTTTTAATTCTTTTTACTGGTTTTAACTATTTACAATTGACATAATTGAAATTTTATGTACAAAGATATCTCAAAATTTCATAACAAACAGGTTGACAGATACTCACATGCGATTTGTTTCTGAAATTTAAAAAATTAAATCTCTAGGTAACAATTTTTCAATTTTTTTTACTACTTTCTACCATATACAATTTAAATAATTCATATTTTCTACATACAAATTGCTCAAATTTTCATGAGAAACTTGTTGCAAATACTCAAAGGGGATTAATGGTGTTACGAAATTTGAAATATTTCTTGTTTTCGTGACAGTTCCTTAATTTTTTACTAATTTTTACCATTTAAGATCCAAAGAATCGAAATTTTATATATGAAAATGGGAAAAAAATCACAAGAATTAAGTTCGCCAATACTAGGATAGAATTTGTGTTCTTAAATTTGACAAGTTCCATCTCCTGTAACACTTTTTCAATTCTTTTTACTATTTTTAACTATTTACATTTCAAATAATTGAACTTTCATGTACAAAAAGATCTCAAAATTTCATAACAAACATGTTGGCGGATACTCAAATTGGATTAGTTTCTGAAATTTAAAAAATTCAATCTCTAGGCAACAAATTTTCAATTGTTTTTTACTACTTTCTACTATTTACAATTTAAATAATTCATATTTTCTACATAAATATTGCTCAAAATTTCTTAAGAAACTTGTCGCAAATACTCAAAGGGGATTACGGGTGTTATGAAATTTGAAAAATTTCCTATTTTTCTATCGTTTATTTTAATTCTTTTACTAAGTTTTACTATTTACTAATTAAATAATTGATATTTTATATATAAAAATTTCAAAAATTTTACACAAGAAACAAGTTGGCCAAGACCAGGATGGGATTTGTGTTCTAAAATTTGACAAGTTCCATCTCCTGGTAACACTTTTTTAATTCTTTTTACTAGTTTTAACTATTTACAATTGAAATAATTGAAATTTTATGTACAAAGATATCTCAAAATTTCATAAGAAACAGGTTGACAGATACTCATATGCGATTTGTTTCTGAAATTTAAAAAATTAAATCTCTAGGTAACAATTTTTCAAATTTTTTTTACTACTTTCTACCATATACAATTTAAATAATTCATGTTTTCTACATACAAATTGCTCAAATTTTCATGAGAAACTTGTTGCAAATACTCAAAGGGGATTAATGGTGTTACGGAATTTGAAATATTTCTTGTTTTCGTGACAGTTCCTTATTTTTTTACTAATTTTTACTATTTAAGATCCAAATAATCGAAATTTTATATATGAAAATGGGAAAAAAATCACAAGAATTAAGTTCGCCAATACTAGGATAGAATTTGTGTTCTTAAATTTGACAAGTTCCATCTCCTGTAACACTTTTTCAATTCTTTTTACTATTTTTAACTATTTACATTTCAAATAATTGAACTTTCATGTACAAAAAGATCTCAAAATTTCATAACAAACATGTTGGCGGATACTCAAATTGGATTAGTTTCTGAAATTTAAATAATTCAATCTCTAGGCAACAAATTTTCAATTGTTTTTTACTACTTTCTACTATTTACAATTTAAATAATTCATGTTTTCTACATAAATATTGCTCAGAGTTTCATAAGAAACTTGTCGCAAATACTCAAAGGGGATTACTGGTGTTATGAAATTTGAAAAATTTCCTGTTTTTCTACCGTTTATTTTAATTCTTTTACTAAGTTTTACTATTTACTAATTAAATAATTGATATTTTATATATAAAAATTTCAAAAAATTTACACAAGAAACAAGTTCGCCAATACCAGGATGGGATTTGTGTTCTTCAATTTGACAAGTTCCATCTCCTGGTAACACTTTTTTAATTCTTTTTACTAGTTTTAACTATTTACAATTGAAATAATTGAAATTTTATGTACAAAGATATCTCAAAATTTCATAACAAACAAGTTGACAGATACTCATATGCGATTTGTTTCTGAAATTTAAAAAATTAAATCTCTAGGTAACAATTTTTCAATTTTGTTTACTACTTTCTACCATATACAATTTAAATAATTCATGTTTTCTACATACAAATTGCTCAAATTTTCATGAGAAACTTGTTGCAAATACTCAAAGGGGATTAATGGTGTTACGGAATTTGAAATATTTCTTGTTTTCGTGAGAGTTCCTTAATTTTTTACTAATTTTTACTATTTAAGATCCAAATAATCGAAATTTTATATATGAAAATGGGAAAAAAATCACAAGAATTAAGTTCGCCAATACTAGGATAGGATTTGTGTTCTTAAATTTGACAAGTTCCATCTCCTGTAACACTTTTTCAATTCTTTTTACTATTTTTAACTATTTACATTTCAAATAATTGAACTTTCATGTACAAAAAGATCTCAAAATTTCATAATAAACATGTTGGCGGATACTCAAATTGGATTAGTTTCTGAAATTTAAAAAATTCAATCTCTAGCCAACAAATTTTCAATTGTTTTTTACTACTTTCTACTATTTACAATTTAAATAATACATGTTTTCTACATAAATATTGCTCAGAGTTTCATAAGAAACTTGTCGCAAATACTCAAAGGGGATTACTGGTGTTATGAAATTTGAAAAATTTCCTGTTTTTCTACGGTTTATTTTAATTCTTTTACTAAGTTTTACTATTTACTAATTAAATAATTGATATTTTATATATAAAAATTTCAAAAAATTTACACAAGAAACAAGTTGGCCAATACCAGGATGGAATTTGTGTTCTTAAATTTGACAAGTTCCATCTCCTGGTAACACTTTTTTAATTCTTTTTACTAGTTTTAACTATTTACAATTGAAATAATTGAAATTTTATGTACAAAGATATCTCAAAATTTCATAACAAACAGGTTGACAGATACTCACATGCGATTTGTTTCTGAAATTTAAAAAATTAAATCTCTAGGTAACAATTTTTCAATTTTTTTTACTACTTTCTACCATATACAATTTAAATAATTCATGTTTTCTACATACAAATTGCTCAAATTTTCATGAGAAACTTGTTGCAAATACTCAAAGGGGATTAATGGTGTTACGGAATTTGAAATATTTCTTGTTTTCGTGAGAGTTCCGTAATTTTTTACTAATTTTTACTATTTAAGATCCAAATAATCGAAATTTTATATATGAAAATGGGAAAAAAATCACAAGAATTAAGTTCGCCAATACTAGGATAGGATTTGTGTTCTTAAATTTGACAAGTTCCATCTCCTGTAACACTTTTTCAATTCTTTTTACTATTTTTAACTATTTACATTTCAAATAATTGAACTTTCATGTACAAAAAGATCTCAAAATTTCATAATAAACATGTTGGCGGATACTCAAATTGGATTAGTTTCTGAAATTTAAAAAATTCAATCTCTAGCCAACAAATTTTCAATTGTTTTTTACTACTTTCTACTATTTACAATTTAAATAATTCATGTTTTCTACATAAATATTGCTCAGAGTTTCATAAGAAACTTGTCGCAAATACTCAAAGGGGATTACTGGTGTTATGAAATTTGAAAAATTTCCTGTTTTTCTACGGTTTATTTTAATTCTTTTACTAAGTTTTACTATTTACTAATTAAATAATTGATATTTTATATATAAAAATTTCAAAAAATTTACACAAGAAACAAGTTGGCCAATACCAGGATGAAATTTGTGTTCTTAAATTTGACAAGTTCCATCTCCTGGTAACACTTTTTTAATTCTTTTTACTAGTTTTAACTATTTACAATTGAAATAATTGAAATTTTATGTACAAAGATATCTCAAAATTTCATAACAAACAGGTTGACAGATACTCACATGCGATTTGTTTCTGAAATTTAAAAAATTAAATCTCTAGGTAACAATTTTTCAATTTTTTTTACTACTTTCTACCATATACAATTTAAATAATTCATATTTTCTACATACAAATTGCTCAAATTTTCATGAGAAACTTGTTGCAAATACTCAAAGGGGATTAATGGTGTTACGAAATTTGAAATTTTTCTTGTTTTCGTGACAGTTCCTTAATTTTTTACTAATTTTTACTATTTAAGATCGAAATAATAGAAATTTTATATATGAAAATGGGCAAAAAATCACAAGAATTAAGTTCGCCAATACTCGGACAGAATTTGTGTTCTTAAATCTGACAAGTTCCATCTCCTGTAACACTTTTTCAATTCTTTTTACTATTTTTAACTATTTACATTTCAAATAATTGAACTTTCATGTACAAAAAGATCTCAAAATTTCATAACAAACATGTTGGCGGATACTCAAATTGGATTAGTTTCTGAAATTTAAATAATTCAATCTCTAGGCAACAAATTTTCAATTGTTTTTTACTACTTTCTACTATTTACAATTTAAATAATTCATGTTTTCTACATAAATATTGCTCAGAGTTTCATAAGAAACTTGTCGCAAATACTCAAAGGGGATTACTGGTGTTATGAAATTTGAAAAATTTCCTGTTTTTCTACCGTTTATTTTAATTCTTTTACTAAGTTTTACTATTTACTAATTAAATAATTGATATTTTATATATAAAAATTTCAAAAAATTTACACAAGAAACAAGTTGGCCAATACCAGGATGGAATTTGTGTTCTTAAATTTGACAAGTTCCATCTCCTGGTAACACTTTTTTAATTCTTTTTACTAGTTTTAACTATTTACAATTGAAATAATTGAAATTTTATGTACAAAGATATCTCAAAATTTTATAACAAACAGGTTGACAGATACTCACATGCGATTTGTTTCTGAAATTTAAAAAATTAAATCTCTAGGTAACAATTTTTCAATTTTTTTTACTACTTTCTACCATATACAATTTAAATAATTCATGTTTTCTACATACAAATTGCTCAAATTTTCATGAGAAACTTGTTGCAAATACTCAAAGGGGATTAATGGTGTTACGGAATTTGAAATATTTCTTGTTTTCGTGAGAGTTCCGTAATTTTTTACTAATTTTTACTATTTAAGATCCAAATAATCGAAATTTTATATATGAAAATGGGAAAAAAATCACAAGAATTAAGTTCGCCAATACTAGGATAGGATTTGTGTTCTTAAATTTGACAAGTTCCATCTCCTGTAACACTTTTTCAATTCTTTTTACTATTTTTAACTATTTACATTTCAAATAATTGAACTTTCATGTACAAAAAGATCTCAAAATTTCATAATAAACATGTTGGCGGATACTCAAATTGGATTAGTTTCTGAAATTTAAAAAATTCAATCTCTAGCCAACAAATTTTCAATTGTTTTTTACTACTTTCTACTATTTACAATTTAAATAATTCATGTTTTCTACATAAATATTGCTCAGAGTTTCATAAGAAACTTGTCGCAAATACTCAAAGGGGATTACTGGTGTTATGAAATTTGAAAAATTTCCTGTTTTTCTACGGTTTATTTTAATTCTTTTACTAAGTTTTACTATTTACTAATTAAATAATTGATATTTTATATATAAAAATTTCAAAAAATTTACACAAGAAACAAGTTGGCCAATACCAGGATGAAATTTGTGTTCTTAAATTTGACAAGTTCCATCTCCTGGTAACACTTTTTTAATTCTTTTTACTAGTTTTAACTATTTACAATTGAAATAATTGAAATTTTATGTACAAAGATATCTCAAAATTTCATAACAAACAGGTTGACAGATACTCACATGCGATTTGTTTCTGAAATTTAAAAAATTAAATCTCTAGGTAACAATTTTTCAATTTTTTTTACTACTTTCTACCATATACAATTTAAATAATTCATATTTTCTACATACAAATTGCTCAAATTTTCATGAGAAACTTGTTGCAAATACTCAAAGGGGATTAATGGTGTTACGAAATTTGAAATTTTTCTTGTTTTCGTGACAGTTCCTTAATTTTTTACTAATTTTTACTATTTAAGATCGAAATAATAGAAATTTTATATATGAAAATGGGCAAAAAATCACAAGAATTAAGTTCGCCAATACTCGGACAGAATTTGTGTTCTTAAATCTGACAAGTTCCATCTCCTGTAACACTTTTTCAATTCTTTTTACTATTTTTAACTATTTACATTTCAAATAATTGAACTTTCATGTACAAAAAGATCTCAAAATTTCATAACAAACATGTTGGCGGATACTCAAATTGGATTAGTTTCTGAAATTTAAATAATTCAATCTCTAGGCAACAAATTTTCAATTGTTTTTTACTACTTTCTACTATTTACAATTTAAATAATTCATGTTTTCTACATAAATATTGCTCAGAGTTTCATAAGAAACTTGTCGCAAATACTCAAAGGGGATTACTGGTGTTATGAAATTTGAAAAATTTCCTGTTTTTCTACCGTTTATTTTAATTCTTTTACTAAGTTTTACTATTTACTAATTAAATAATTGATATTTTATATATAAAAATTTCAAAAAATTTACACAAGAAACAAGTTGGCCAATACCAGGATGGAATTTGTGTTCTTAAATTTGACAAGTTCCATCTCCTGGTAACACTTTTTTAATTCTTTTTACTAGTTTTAACTATTTACAATTGAAATAATTGAAATTTTATGTACAAAGATATCTCAAAATTTTATAACAAACAGGTTGACAGATACTCACATGCGATTTGTTTCTGAAATTTAAAAAATTAAATCTCTAGGTAACAATTTTTCAATTTTTTTTACTACTTTCTACCATATACAATTTAAATAATTCATGTTTTCTACATACAAATTGCTCAAATTTTCATGAGAAACTTGTTGCAAATACTCAAAGGGGATTAATGGTGTTACGGAATTTGAAATATTTCTTGTTTTCGTGAGAGTTCCGTAATTTTTTACTAATTTTTACTATTTAAGATCCAAATAATCGAAATTTTATATATGAAAATGGGAAAAAAATCACAAGAATTAAGTTCGCCAATACTAGGATAGGATTTGTGTTCTTAAATTTGACAAGTTCCATCTCCTGTAACACTTTTTCAATTCTTTTTACTATTTTTAACTATTTACATTTCAAATAATTGAACTTTCATGTACAAAAAGATCTCAAAATTTCATAATAAACATGTTGGCGGATACTCAAATTGGATTAGTTTCTGAAATTTAAAAAATTCAATCTCTAGCCAACAAATTTTCAATTGTTTTTTACTACTTTCTACTATTTACAATTTAAATAATTCATGTTTTCTACATAAATATTGCTCAGAGTTTCATAAGAAACTTGTCGCAAATACTCAAAGGGGATTACTGGTGTTATGAAATTTGAAAAATTTCCTGTTTTTCTACGGTTTATTTTAATTCTTTTACTAAGTTTTACTATTTACTAATTAAATAATTGATATTTTATATATAAAAATTTCAAAAAATTTACACAAGAAACAAGTTGGCCAATACCAGGATGAAATTTGTGTTCTTAAATTTGACAAGTTCCATCTCCTGGTAACACTTTTTTAATTCTTTTTACTAGTTTTAACTATTTACAATTGAAATAATTGAAATTTTATGTACAAAGATATCTCAAAATTTCATAACAAACAAGTTGACAGATACTCATATGCGATTTGTTGCTGAAATTTAAAAAATTAAATCTCTAGGTAACAATTTTTCAATTTTGTTTACTACTTTCTACCATATACAATTGAAATAATTCATATTTTCTACATACAAATTGCTCAAATTTTCATGAGAAACTTGTTGCAAATACTCAAAGGGGATTAATGGTGTTACGATATTTGAAATTTTTCTTGTTTTCGTGACAGTTCCTTAATTTTTTACTAATTTTTACTATTTAAGATCTAAATAATAGAAATTTTATATATGAAAATGGGCAAAAAATCACAAGAATTAAGTTCGCCAATACTAGGATAGAATTTGTGTTCTTAAATTTGACAAGTTCCATCTCCTGTAACACTTTTTCAATTCTTTTTACTATTTTTAACTATTTACATTTCAAATAATTGAACTTTCATGTACAAAAAGATCTCAAAATTTCATAACAAACATGTTGGCGGATACTCAAATTGGATTAGTTTCTGAAATTTAAAAAATTCAATCTCTAGGCAACAAATTTTCAATTGTTTTTTACTACTTTCTACTATTTACAATTTAAATAATTCATGTTCTCTACATAAATATTGCTCAAAGTTTCTTAAGAAACTTGTCGCAAATACTCAAAGGGGATTACTGGTGTTATGAAATTTGAAAAATTTCCTGTTTTTCTACCGTTTATTTTAATTCTTTTACTAAGTTTTACTATTTACTAATTAAATAATTGATATTTTATATATAAAAATTTCAAAAAATTTACACAAGAAACAAGTTGGCCAACACCAGGATGGGATTTGTGTTCTTAAATTTGACAAGTTCCATCTCCTGGTAACACTTTTTTAATTCTTTTTACTAGTTTTAACTATTTACAATTGAAATAATTGAAATTTTATGTACAAAGATATCTCAAAATTTCATAACAAACAGGTTGACAGATACTCACATGCGATTTGTTTCTGAAATTTAAAAAATTAAATCTCTAGGTAACAATTTTTCAATTTTTTTTACTACTTTCTACCATACACAATTTAAATAATTCATATTTTCTACATACAAATTGCTCAAATTTTCATGAGAAACTTGTTGCAAATACTCAAAGGGGATTAATGGTGTTACGAAATTTGAAATATTTCTTGTTTTCGTGACAGTTTCTTAATTTTTTACTAATTTTTACTATTTAAGATCCAAATAATCGAAATTTTATATATGAAAATGGGAAAAAAATCACAAGAATTAAGTTCGCCAATACTAGGATAGAATTTGTGTTCTTAAATTTGACAAGTTCCATCTCCTGTAACACTTTTTCAATTCTTTTTACTATTTTTAACTATTTACATTTCAAATAATTGAACTTTCATGTACAAAAAGATCTCAAAATTTCATAACAAACATGTTGGCGGATACTCAAATTGGATTAGTTTCTGAAATTTAAAAAATTCAATCTCTAGGCAACAAATTTTCAATTGTTTTTTACTACTTTCTACTATTTAAAATTTAAATAATTCATGTTTTCTACATAAATATTGCTCAAAGTTTCTTAAGAAACTTGTCGCAAATACTCAAAGGGGATTACGGGTGTTATGAAATTTGAAAAATTTCCTGTTTTTCTACCGTTTATTTTAATTCTTTTACTAAGTTTTACTATTTACTAATTAAATAATTGATATTTTATATATAAAAATTTCAAAAAATTTACACAAGAAACAAGTTGGCCAATACCAGGATGGGATTTGTGTTCTTCAATTTGACAAGTTCCATCTCCTGGTAACACTTTTTTAATTCTTTTTACTAGTTTTAACTATTTACAATTGAAATAATTGAAATTTTATGTACAAAGATATCTCAAAATTTCATAACAAACAAGTTGACAGATACTCATATGCGATTTGTTGCTGAAATTTAAAAAATTAAATCTCTAGGTAACAATTTTTCAATTTTGTTTACTACTTTCTACCATATACAATTGAAATAATTCATATTTTCTACATACAAATTGCTCAAATTTTCATGAGAAACTTGTTGCAAATACTCAAAGGGGATTAATGGTGTTACGATATTTGAAATTTTTCTTGTTTTCGTGACAGTTCCTTAATTTTTTACTAATTTTTACTATTTAAGATCTAAATAATAGAAATTTTATATATGAAAATGGGCAAAAAATCACAAGAATTAAGTTCGCCAATACTAGGATAGAATTTGTGTTCTTAAATTTGACAAGTTCCATCTCCTGTAACACTTTTTCAATTCTTTTTACTATTTTTAACTATTTACATTTCAAATAATTGAACTTTCATGTACAAAAAGATCTCAAAATTTCATAACAAACATGTTGGCGGATACTCAAATTGGATTAGTTTCTGAAATTTAAAAAATTCAATCTCTAGGCAACAAATTTTCAATTGTTTTTTACTACTTTCTACTATTTACAATTTAAATAATTCATGTTCTCTACATAAATATTGCTCAAAGTTTCTTAAGAAACTTGTCGCAAATACTCAAAGGGGATTACTGGTGTTATGAAATTTGAAAAATTTCCTGTTTTTCTACCGTTTATTTTAATTCTTTTACTAAGTTTTACTATTTACTAATTAAATAATTGATATTTTATATATAAAAATTTCAAAAAATTTACACAAGAAACAAGTTGGCCAACACCAGGATGGGATTTGTGTTCTTAAATTTGACAAGTTCCATCTCCTGGTAACACTTTTTTAATTCTTTTTACTAGTTTTAACTATTTACAATTGAAATAATTGAAATTTTATGTACAAAGATATCTCAAAATTTCATAACAAACAGGTTGACAGATACTCACATGCGATTTGTTTCTGAAGTTTAAAAAATTAAATCTCTAGGTAACAATTTTGCAATTTTTTTTACTACTTTCTACCATATACAATTTAAATAATTCATATTTTCTACAGGCAAATTGCTCAAATTTTCATGAGAAACTTGTTGCAAATACTCAAAGGGGATTAATGGTGTTACGAAATTTGAAATTTTTCTTGTTTTCGTGACAATTCCTTAATTTTTTACTAATTTTTACTATTTAAGATCTAAATAATCGAAATTTTATATATGAAAATGGGCAAAAAATCACAAGAATTAAGTTCGCCAATACTAGGATAGAATTTGTGTTCTTAAATTTGACAAGTTCCATCTCCTGTAACACTTTTTCAATTCTTTTTACTATTTTTAACTATTTACAATTCAAATAATTGAACTTTCATGTACAAAAAGATCTCAAAATTTCATAACAAACATGTTGGCGGATACTCAAATTGGATTAGTTTCTGAAATTTAAAAAATTCAATCTCTAGGCAACAAATTTTCAATTGTTTTTTACTACTTTCTACTATTTACAATTTAAATAATTCATGTTTTCTACATAAATATTGCTCAGAGTTTCATAAGAAACTTGTCGCAAATACTCAAAGGGGATTACTGGTGTGATGAAATTTGAAAAATTTCCTGTTTTTCTACCATTTATTTTAATTCTTTTACTAAGTTTTACTATTTACTAATTAAATAATTGATATTTTATATATAAAAATTTCAAAAAATTTACACAAGAAATAAGTTGGCCAATACCAGGATGGGATTTGTGTTCTTCAATTTGACAAGTTCCATCTCCTGGTAACACTTTTTTAATTCTTTTTACTCGTTTTAACTATTTACAATTGAAATAATTGAAATTTTATGTACAAAGATATCTCAAAATTTCATAACAAACAAGTTGACAGATACTCATATGCGATTTGTTTCTGAAATTTAAAAAATTAAATCTCTAGGTAACAATTTTTCAATTTTGTTTACTACTTTCTACCATATACAATTTAAATAATTCATGTTTTCTACATACAAATTGCTCAAATTTTCATGAGAAACTTGTTGCAAATACTCAAGGGGGATTAATGGTGTTACGGAATTTGAAATATTTCTTGTTTTCGTGACAGTTCCTTACTTTTTTACTAATTTTTACTATTTAAGATCCAAATAATCGAAATTTTATATATGAAAATGGGAAAAAAATCACAAGAATTAAGTTCGCCAATACAAGGATAGGATTTGTGTTCTTAAATTTGACAAGTTCCATCTCCTGTAACACTTTTTCAATTCTTTTTACTACTTTTAACTATTTACATTTCAAATAATTGAACTTTCATGTACAAAAAGATCTCAAAATTTCATAATAAACATGTTGGCGGATACTCAAATTGGATTAGTTTCTGAAATTTAAAAAATTCAATCTCTAGGCAACAAATTTTCAATTGTTTTTTACTACTTTCTACTATTTATAATTTAAATAATTCATGTTTTCTACATAAATATTGCTCAAAGTTTCTTAAGAAACTTGTCGCAAATACTCAAAGGGCATTACTGGTGTTACGAAATTTGAAAAATTTCCTGTTTTTCTACCATTTATTTTAATTCTTTTACTAAGTTTTACTATTTACTAATTAAATAATTGATATTTTATATATAAAAATTTCAAAAAATTTACACAAGGCCAATACCAGGATGGGATTTGTGTTCGAAAATTTGACAAGTTCCATCTCCTGGTAACACTTTTTTAATTCTTTTTACTAGTTTTAACTATTTACAATTGAAATAATTGAAATTTTATGTACAAAGATATCTCAAAATTTCATAACAAACAGGTTGACAGATACTCACATGCGATTTGTTTCTGAAATTTAAAAAATTAAATCTCTAGGTAACAATTTTTCAATTTTTTTTACTACTTTCTACCATACACAATTTAAATAATTCATATTTTCTACATACAAATTGCTCAAATTTTCATGAGAAACTTGTTGCAAATACTCAAAGGGGATTAATGGTGTTACGAAATTTGAAATATTTCTTGTTTTCGTGACAGTTTCTTAATTTTTTACTAATTTTTACTTTTTAAGATCCAAATAATCGAAATTTTATATATGAAAATGGGAAAAAAATCACAAGAATTAAGTTCGCCAATACTAGGATAGAATTTGTGTTCTTAAATTTGACAAGTTCCATCTCCTGTAACACTTTTTCAATTCTTTTTACTATTTTTAACTATTTACATTTCAAATAATTGAACTTTCATGTACAAAAAGATCTCAAAATTTCATAACAAACATGTTGGCGGATACTCAAATTGGATTAGTTTCTGAAATTTAAAAAATTCAATCTCTAGGCAACAAATTTTCAATTGTTTTTTACTACTTTCTACTATTTAAAATTTAAATAATTCATGTTTTCTACATAAATATTGCTCAAAGTTTCTTAAGAAACTTGTCGCAAATACTCAAAGGGGATTACGGGTGTTATGAAATTTGAAAAATTTCCTGTTTTTCTACCGTTTATTTTAATTCTTTTACTAAGTTTTACTATTTACTAATTAAATAATTGATATTTTATATATAAAAATTTCAAAAAATTTACACAAGAAACAAGTTCGCCAATACCAGGATGGGATTTGTGTTCTTAAATTTGACAAGTTCCATCTCCTGGTAACACTTTTTTAATTCTTTTTACTAGTTTTAACTATTTACAATTGAAATAATTGAAATTTTATGTACAAAGATATCTCAAAATTTCATAACAAACAGGTTGACAGATACTCACATGCGATTTGTTTCTGAAATTTAAAAAATTAAATCTCTAGGTAACAATTTTTCAATTTTTTTTACTACTTTCTACCATATACAACTTAAATAATTCATATTTTCTACATACAAATTGCTCAAATTTTCATGAGAAACTTGTTGCAAATACTCAAAGGGGATTAATGGTGTTACGAAATTTGAAATATTTCTTGTTTTCGTGACAGTTCCTTAATTTTTTACTAATTTTTACTATTTAAGATCCAAATAATCGAAATTTTATATATGAAAATGGGAAAAAAATCACAAGAATTAAGTTCGCCAATACTAGGATAGAATTTGTGTTCTTAAATTTGACAAGTTCCATCTCCTGTAACACTTTTTCAATTCTTTTTACTATTTTTAACTATTTACATTTCAAATAATTGAACTTTCATGTACAAAAAGATCTCAAAATTTCATAACAAACATGTTGGCGGATACTCAAATTGGATTAGTTTTTGAAATTTAAAAAATTCAATCTCTGGGCAACAAATTTTCAATTGTTTTTTACTACTTTCTACTATTTACAATTTAAATAATTCATGTTTTCTACATAAATATTGCTCAAAGTTTCTTAAGAAACTTATCGCAAATACTCAAAGGGGATTACGGGTGTTATGAAATTTGAAAAATTTCCTGTTTTCCTACCGTTTATTTTAATTCTTTTACTAAGTTTTACTATTTACTAATTAAATAATTGATATTTTATATATAAAAATTTCAAAAAATTTACACAAGAAACAAGTTCGCCAATACCAGGATGGGATTTGTGTTCTTAAATTTGACAAGTTCCATCTCCTGGTAACACTTTTTTAATTCTTTTTACTAGTTTTAACTATTTACAATTGAAATAATTGAAATTTTATGTACAAAGATATCTCAAAATTTCATAACAAACAGGTTGACAGATACTCACATGCGATTTGTTTCTGAAATTTAAAAAATTAAATCTCTAGGTAACAATTTTTCAAATTTTTTTTACTACTTTCTACCATATACAATTTAAATAATTCATGTTTTCTACATACAAATTGCTCAAATTTTCATGAGAAACTTGTTGCAAATACTCAAAGGGGATTAATGGTGTTACGGAATTTGAAATATTTCTTGTTTTCGTGACAGTTCCTTACTTTTTTACTAATTTTTACTATTTAAGATCCAAATAATCGAAATTTTATATATGAAAATGGGAAAAAAATCACAAGAATTAAGTTCGCCAATACTAGGATAGAATTTGTGTTCTTAAATTTGACAAGTTCCATCTCCTGTAACACTTTTTCAATTCTTTTTACTATTTTTAACTATTTACATTTCAAATAATTGAACTTTCATGTACAAAAAGATCTCAAAATTTCATAACAAACATGTTGGCGGATACTCAAATTGGATTAGTTTCTGAAATTTAAAAAATTCAATCTCTAGGCAACAAATTTTCAATTGTTTTTTACTACTTTCTACTATTTACAATTTAAATAATTCATGTTTTCTACATAAATATTGCTCAAAGTTTCTTAAGAAACTTGTCGCAAATACTCAAAGGGGATTACGGGTGTTATGAAATTTGAAAAATTTCCTGTTTTTCTACCGTTTATTTTAATTCTTTTACTAAGTTTTACTATTTACTAATTAAATAATTGATATTTTATATATAAAAATTTCAAAAAATTTACACAAGAAACAAGTTCGCCAATACCAGGATGGGATTTGTGTTCTTAAATTTGACAAGTTCCATCTCCTGGTAACACTTTTTTAATTCTTTTTACTAGTTTTAACTATTTACAATTGAAATAATTGAAATTTTATGTACAAAGATATCTCAAAATTTCATAACAAACAGGTTGACAGATACTCACATGCGATTTGTTTCTGAAATTTAAAAAATTAAATCTCTAGGTAACAATTTTTCAATTTTTTTTACTACTTTCTACCATATACAATTTAAATAATTCATATTTTCTACATACAAATTGCTCAAATTTTCATGAGAAACTTGTTGCAAATACTCAAAGGGGATTAATGGTGTTACGAAATTTGAAATATTTCTTGTTTTCGTGACAGTTCCTTAATTTTTTACTAATTTTTACCATTTAAGATCCAAATAATCGAAATTTTATATATGAAAATGGGAAAAAAATCACAAGAATTAAGTTCGCCAATACTAGGATAGAATTTGTGTTCTTAAATTTGACAAGTTCCATCTCCTGTAACACTTTTTCAATTCTTTTTACTATTTTTAACTATTTACATTTCAAATAATTGAACTTTCATGTACAAAAAGATCTCAAAATTTCATAACAAACATGTTGGCGGATACTCAAATTGGATTAGTTTCTGAAATTTAAAAAATTCAATCTCTAGGCAACAAATTTTCAATTGTTTTTTACTACTTTCTACTATTTACAATTTAAATAATTCATATTTTCTACATAAATATTGCTCAAAATTTCTTAAGAAACTTGTCGCAAATACTCAAAGGGGATTACGGGTGTTATGAAATTTGAAAAATTTCCTATTTTTCTATCGTTTATTTTAATTCTTTTACTAAGTTTTACTATTTACTAATTAAATAATTGATATTTTATATATAAAAATTTCAAAAATTTTACACAAGAAACAAGTTGGCCAAGACCAGGATGGGATTTGTGTTCTAAAATTTGACAAGTTCCATCTCCTGGTAACACTTTTTTAATTCTTTTTACTGGTTTTAACTATTTACAATTGAAATAATTGAAATTTTATGTACAAAGATATCTCAAAATTTCATAAGAAACAGGTTGACAGATACTCATATGCGATTTGTTTCTGAAATTTAAAAAATTAAATCTCTAGGTAACAATTTTTCAAATTTTTTTTACTACTTTCTACCATATACAATTTAAATAATTCATGTTTTCTACATACAAATTGCTCAAATTTTCATGAGAAACTTGTTGCAAATACTCAAAGGGGATTAATGGTGTTACGAAATTTGAAATTTTTCTTGTTTTCGTGACAGTTCCTTAATTTTTTACTAATTTTTACTATTTAAGATCTAAATAATAGAAATTTTATATATGAAAATGGGCAAAAAATCACAAGAATTAAGTTCGCCAATACTAGGATAGAATTTGTGTTCTTAAATTTGACAAGTTCCATCTCCTGTAACACTTTTTCAATTCTTTTTACTATTTTTAACTATTTACATTTCAAATAATTGAACTTTCATGTACAAAAAGATCTCAAAATTTCATAACAAACATGTTGGCGGATACTCAAATTGGATTAGTTTCTGAAATTTAAATAATTCAATCTCTAGGCAACAAATTTTCAATTGTTTTTTACTACTTTCTACTATTTACAATTTAAATAATTCATGTTTTCTACATAAATATTGCTCAGAGTTTCATAAGAAACTTGTCGCAAATACTCAAAGGGGATTACTGGTGTTATGAAATTTGAAAAATTTCCTGTTTTTCTACCGTTTATGTTAATTCTTTTACTAAGTTTTACTATTTACTAATTAAATAATTGATATTTTATATATAAAAATTTCAAAAAATTTACACAAGAAACAAGTTCGCCAATACCAGGATGGGATTTGTGTTCTTCAATTTGACAAGTTCCATCTCCTGGTAACACTTTTTTAATTCTTTTTACTAGTTTTAACTATTTACAATTGAAATAATTGAAATTTTATGTACAAAGATATCTCAAAATTTCATAACAAACAAGTTGACAGATACTCATATGCGATTTGTTTCTGAAATTTAAAAAATTAAATCTCTAGGTAACAATTTTTCAATTTTGTTTACTACTTTCTACCATATACAATTTAAATAATTCATGTTTTCTACATACAAATTGCTCAAATTTTCATGAGAAACTTGTTGCAAATACTCAAAGGGGATTAATGGTGTTACGGAATTTGAAATATTTCTTGTTTTCGTGAGAGTTCCTTAATTTTTTACTAATTTTTACTATTTAAGATCCAAATAATCGAAATTTTATATATGAAAATGGGAAAAAAATCACAAGAATTAAGTTCGCCAATACTAGGATAGGATTTGTGTTCTTAAATTTGACAAGTTCCATCTCCTGTAACACTTTTTCAATTCCTTTTACTATTTTTAACTATTTACATTTCAAATAATTGAACTTTCATGTACAAAAAGATCTCAAAATTTCATAATAAACATGTTGGCGGATACTCAAATTGGATTAGTTTCTGAAATTTAAAAAATTCAATCTCTAGCCAACAAATTTTCAATTGTTTTTTACTACTTTCTACTATTTACAATTTAAATAATTCATGTTTTCTACATAAATATTGCTCAGAGTTTCATAAGAAACTTGTCGCAAATACTCAAAGGGGATTACTGGTGTTATGAAATTTGAAAAATTTCCTGTTTTTCTACCGTTTATTTTAATTCTTTTACTAAGTTTTACTATTTACTAATTAAATAATTGATATTTTATATATAAAAATTTCAAAAAATTTACACAAGAAACAAGTTCGCCAATACCAGGATGGGATTTGTGTTCTTCAATTTGACAAGTTCCATCTCCTGGTAACACTTTTTTAATTCTTTTTACTAGTTTTAACTATTTACAATTGAAATAATTGAAATTTTATGTACAAAGATATCTCAAAATTTCATAACAAACAAGTTGACAGATACTCATATGCGATTTGTTTCTGAAATTTAAAAAATTAAATCTCTAGGTAACAATTTTTCAATTTTGTTTACTACTTTCTACCATATACAATTTAAATAATTCATGTTTTCTACATACAAATTGCTCAAATTTTCATGAGAAACTTGTTGCAAATACTCAAAGGGGATTAATGGTGTTACGGAATTTGAAATATTTCTTGTTTTCGTGAGAGTTCCTTAATTTTTTACTAATTTTTACTATTTAAGATCCAAATAATCGAAATTTTATATATGAAAATGGGAAAAAAATCACAAGAATTAAGTTCGCCAATACTAGGATAGGATTTGTGTTCTTAAATTTAACAAGTTCCATCTCCTGTAACACTTTTTCAATTCTTTTTACTATTTTTAACTATTTACATTTCAAATAATTGAACTTTCATGTACAAAAAGATCTCAAAATTTCATAATAAACATGTTGGCGGATACTCAAATTGGATTAGTTTCTGAAATTTAAAAAATTCAATCTCTAGCCAACAAATTTTCAATTGTTTTTTACTACTTTCTACTATTTACAATTTAAATAATTCATGTTTTCTACATAAATATTGCTCAGAGTTTCATAAGAAACTTGTCGCAAATACTCAAAGGGGATTACTGGTGTTATGAAATTTGAAAAATTTCCTGTTTTTCTACCGTTTATTTTAATTCTTTTACTAAGTTTTACTATTTACTAATTAAATAATTGATATTTTATATATAAAAATTTCAAAAAATTTACACAAGAAACAAGTTGGCCAATACCAGGATGGAATTTGTGTTCTTAAATTTGACAAGTTCCATCTCCTGGTAACACTTTTTTAATTCTTTTTACTAGTTTTAACTATTTACAATTGAAATAATTGAAATTTTATGTACAAAGATATCTCAAAATTTCATAACAAACAGGTTGACAGATACTCACATGCGATTTGTTTCTGAAATTTAAAAAATTAAATCTCTAGGTAACAATTTTTCAATTTTTTTTACTACTTTCTACCATATACAATTTAAATAATTCATGTTTTCTACATACAAATTGCTCAAATTTTCATGAGAAACTTGTTGCAAATACTCAAAGGGGATTAATGGTGTTACGGAATTTGAAATATTTCTTGTTTTCGTGAGAGTTCCTTAATTTTTTACTAATTTTTACTATTTAAGATCCAAATAATCGAAATTTTATATATGAAAATGGGAAAAAAATCACAAGAATTAAGTTCGCCAATACTAGGATAGGATTTGTGTTCTTAAATTTGACAAGTTCCATCTCCTGTAACACTTTTTCAATTCTTTTTACTATTTTTAACTATTTACATTTCAAATAATTGAACTTTCATGTACAAAAAGATCTCAAAATTTCATAATAAACATGTTGGCGGATACTCAAATTGGATTAGTTTCTGAAATTTAAAAAATTCAATCTCTAGCCAACAAATTTTCAATTGTTTTTTACTACTTTCTACTATTTACAATTTAAATAATTCATGTTTTCTACATAAATATTGCTCAGAGTTTCATAAGAAACTTGTCGCAAATACTCAAAGGGGATTACTGGTGTTATGAAATTTGAAAAATTTCCTGTTTTTCTACCGTTTATTTTAATTCTTTTACTAAGTTTTACTATTTACTAATTAAATAATTGATATTTTATATATAAAAATTTCAAAAAATTTACACAAGAAACAAGTTGGCCAATACCAGGACGGGATTTGTGTTCTTAAATTTGACAAGTTCCATCTCCTGGTAACACTTTTTTAATTCTTTTTACTAGTTTTAACTATTTACAATTGAAATAATTGAAATTTTATGTACAAAGATATCTCAAAATTTCATAACAAACAGGTTGACAGATACTCACATGCGATTTGTTTCTGAAATTTAAAAAATTAAATCTCTAGGTAACAATTTTTCAATTTTTTTTACTACTTTCTACCATATACAATTTAAATAATTCATATTTTCTACATACAAATTGCTCAAATTTTCATGAGAAACTTGTTGCAAATACTCAAAGGGGATTAATGGTGTTACGAAATTTGAAATTTTTCTTGTTTTCGTGACAGTTCCTTAATTTTTTACTAATTTTTACTATTTAAGATCTAAATAATCGAAATTTTATATATGAAAATGGGCAAAAAATCACAAGAATTAAGTTCGCCAATACTAGGATAGAATTTGTGTTCTTAAATTTGACAAGTTCCATCTCCTGTAACACTTTTTCAATTCTTTTTACTATTTTTAACTATTTACATTTCAAATAATTGAACTTTCATGTACAAAAAGATCTCAAAATTTCATAACAAACATGTTGGCGGATACTCAAATTGGATTAGTTTCTGAAATTTAAAAAATTCAATCTCTAGGCCACAAATTTTCAATTGTTTTTTTACTACTTTCTACTATTTACAATTTAAATAATTCATGTTTTCTACATAAATATTGCTCAAAGTTTCTTAAGAAACTTGTCGCAAATACTCAAAGGGGATTACTGGTGTTATGAAATTTGAAAAATTTCCTATTTTTCTACCGTTTATTTTAATTCTTTTACTAAGTTTTACAATTTACTAATTAAATAATTGATATTTTATATATAAAAATTTCAAAAAATTTACACAAGAAACAAGTTGGCCAATACCAGGATGGGATTTGTGTTCTTAAATTTGACAAGTTCCATCTCCTGGTAACACTTTTTTAATTCTTTTTACTAGTTTTAACTATTTACAATTGAAATAATTGAAATTTTATGTACAAAGATATCTCAAAATTTCATAACAAACAGGTTGACAGATACTCATATGCGATTTGTTTCTGAAATTTAAAAAATTAAATCTCTAGGTAACAATTTTTGAATTTTTTTTACTACTTTCTACCATATACAATTTAAATAATTCATGTTTTCTACATACAGATTGCTCAAATTTTCATGACAAACTTGTTGCAAATACTCAAAGGGGATTAATGGTGTTACGAAATTTGAAATTTTTCTTGTTTTCGTGATAGTTCGTTAATTTTTTACTAATTTTTACTATTTAAGATCTAAATAATCGAAATTTTATATATGAAAATGGGCAAAAAATCACAAGAATTAAGTTCGCCAATACTAGGATAGAATTTGTGTTCTTAAATTTGACAAGTTCCATCTCCTGTAACACTTTTTCAATTCTTTTTACTATTTTTAACTATTTACATTTCAAATAATTGAACTTTCATGTACGAAAAGATCTCAAAATTTCATAACAAACATGTTGGCGGATACTCAAATTGGATTAGTTTCTGAAATTTAAAAAATTCAATCTCTAGGCAACAAATTTTCAATTGTTTTTTACTACTTTCTACTATTTACAATTTAAATAATTCATGTTTTCTACATAAATATTGATCAAAGTTTCTTAAGAAACTTGTCGCAAATACTCAAAGGGGATTACTGGTGTTATGAAATTTGAAAAAATTCCTGTTTTTCTACCGTTTATTTTAATTCTTTTACTAAGTTTTACTCTTTACAATTTAAATAATTGATATTTTATATATAAAAATTGCAAAAAATTTCACAAGTAACGAGTTGGCCAATACTAGGATAGGATTTGTGTTCTGAAATTTGACAAAGTCCATCTCCTGGTAACACTTTTTTAATTCTTTTTACTATTTTTAACTATTTACAATCCAAATAATTGAACTTTTATATACAAAAAGATCTCAAAATTTCATAACAAACAGTTTGGCAGATACTCAAATTGGATTAGTTTCTGAAATTTAAAAAATTCAATCTCTAGGTAACAATTTTTCAATTGTTTTTTACTACTTTCTACTATTTACAATTTAAATAGTTCATGTTTTCTTCATAAAAATTGCTCAAAATTTCATACAAAACTTGTTGCAAATTGTCAAAGGGATTATTGGTGTCATGAAATTTGAAAATTTTCTTCTTTTTGTGACACTTTTTTCATTTTTTTCTAATTTTTACTCTTTCCAATTTAAATAACTGATATTTTATATATAAAAATTGCTAAAAATTTCACAAGTAACGAGTTGGCAATTACTAGGATAGGATTTTTGTTATTAAATTTGACAAATTCCATCTCCTGGTAACAATTTTTTAATTCTTTTTACTATTTTTAACTATTTACAATTCATATAATTGAACTTATATGTACAAAAAGATCTCAAATTTTCATAACAAACAAGTTGGCAGATACTCAAATGGGATTAGTGTCTGAAATTTATAAAATTCAATCTCTAGGTAACAAATTTTCAATTATTATTTACTACTTTCTACTATTTACAATAATTCATGTTTTCCACATAAAAATTGCTCAAAATTTCATGAGAAACTTGTTGCAAATAGTCAAAGAGGATTATTGGTGTTATGAAATTTGAAAATTTTCTTCTTTTTGTCACACTTCTTTAATTTTTTACTAATTTTTACTATATAAAAATTAAATAGTTGATATTTTATATAAAAAAAATTGCAAAAAGTTTAACACGATACAAGTTAACCGACACTAGGATAGGAATTGTTTTCTTGAATTTGACAAATTTCATCTCCTGGTAACCCTTTTTTAATTCTTTTTCCTATTTTTAACTATTTACAATTCAAGTAATTACAATTTTATGTACAAAAATATCTCAAAATTTCATAAGAAACAGGTTCGCGGATACTCAAATGCAATTTGTTTCTAAATTTAAAAAATTCAATCTCTAGGTAACAATTTTTCAATTGTTTTTTACTACTTTCAACTATTTACAATTTTAATAAATCATGTTTTCTTCATAAAAATTGCTCAAAATTTCAGAAGAAACTTGTTGCAAATTGTCAAAGGGATTATTGGTGTTATGAAATTTGAAAATTTTCTTCTTTTTGTGACACTTTTTTAATTTTTTACTAATTTTTACTCTTTTAAAATTTAAATAATTGATAATTTATATATAAAAATTGAAAAAAAAATTCACCAGTAACGAGTGGGCCAATACTAGGATAGGATTTGTGTTCTTAAATTTGACAAATTCCATCTCCTAGTAACAATTTTTTAATTCTTTTTACTATTTTTAACTATTTACAATTCAAATAATTGAACTTATATGTACAAAAAGATCTCAAAATTTCATAACAAACAGGTTGGCAGATACTCAAATGGGATTAGTTTCTGAAATTTATAAAATTCAATCTCTAGGTAACAAATTTTCAATGGTTTTTTACCACTTTCTAAAATTTTCTTCTTTTTGTGACACTTATTTAATTTTTTACTACTTTTTACTCTTTACAATTTAAATAATTGATATTTTATATATAAAAAATGCAAAAAAATTGACAAGTAACGAGTTGGCCAATACTAGGATAGGATTCGTGTTCTTAAATTTGAAAAATTCCATCTCCTTGTAACAATTTTTTAATTCTTTTTACTATTTTTAACTATTTACAATTCAAATAATTGAACTTATATGTACAAAAAGATCTAAAAATTTCATAACAAACAGGTTGGCAGATACTCAAATGGGATTAGTTTTTGAAATTTATAAAATTCAATCTCTAGGTAACAAATTTTCAATGGTTTTTTACTACTTTCTACCATTTACAATTCAAATAATTCATGTTTTCTACATAAAAATTGCTCAAAATTTCATGAGAAACTTGTTGCAAATAGTCAAAGAGGATTATTGGTGTTATGAAATTTGAAAATTTTCTTCTTTTTGTCACAGTTCTTTAATTTTTTACTAATTTTTACTATATACAAATTAAATAATTGATATTTTATATAAAATAATTGCAAAAAGTTTAACAAGAAACAAGTTAACCAATACTAGGATAGGATTTGTGTTCTTGAATTTGAAAATTCCATCTCCTGGTAACTCTTTTTTAATTCTTTTTACTATTTTTAACTATTTACAACTCAAATAATTGAACTTTTATGTACAAAAAGATCTCAAAATTTCATAACAAACAGGTTGGCAGATACTCAAATGGGATTAGTTTCTGAAATTTAAAAAATTAAATTTCTAGGTAAAAAATTTTCAGTTTATTTTACTACTTTCTACTATTTACAATTTAAATAATTCATGTTTTCTACATACAAATTGGTCAAAGTTTGATAAGAAACTTATTGGAACTAGTCAAAGGGGATTAATGTGTTGGTATCGCGCAGCAGAATGTTTGAGCGTGCGGACAAACCCAAGAGGGGGGTGAATTGGTTTTTAAGTAATAAAATTAATACTTTAAAATTTTCCAAAATTTATCAATTAAATCAATAATTAATTTCTTTAAACACAATAATAGATGAAATAAAGAGATAGAGAAGAAGATTGAACACAAGTATTTATACTGGTTCGGATAAAAAGACCCTACGTCTAGTTATTAATCTCTCAAAAACGAGATTAACTAAATCCCTAACAAGTAACAGATTTACAATCAGATATTAAGAGTGTAAGGAAAGAAAACACCTCTCTTGAATCACACAAGAGATGAACACCTTTCTCTGAATCACACAAAGAACCTTGACCTTAGCTTTCCTAGCAACAGCAGCAGCACTCAATCTCCTAGAACACCTCTCAGTAAAAGTTATCGTTATACCCACACTAGGTTTTTCAAAGCTTCTATTGAGAACACTCAGAGAACTCTCTTGCAGTCCCAACACTAGTACTCTAGCTTCTCAAAAAGCTAAGTGAGAAGTAACTCTGAGGTTCCTTTAAATAGGGGTTCCAGAAATTAGGTCAAAAAGTTGAACAGTCGCACCCAACTGACCAGTTATCACTAGTGATAATCGATAATTCCAGTGTGGTTTATGAAAAACAAATTTTTTGAGCAGATAATCGATTATCAGAGGTGATAATCGATTATTCCAATGCTTGCTTGAAAAGGAATTGGTTCAGCTCAGGATAATCGATTATTCTAAGTGATAATCGATTATCACTTTGATTTTTCGAGAACTACCAGAATTTTCTTTGTGCAATACTGATTCTAACTAATCTAATTACATTTTACAAGATAGCTTTAAACATAACAACACATGGTCTTCATATTGACTTCCGGATGGCTTTCAGTCTTCTTTTATCATCATCAAAATCTTGCTTCAGCATTTAGACTTGTATTGCTTTTGCCAACAATCTCCCCTTTTTTGATGATGATCAAAACAATATGTTTAAAGTATCTGCAATCAAAATATCTTACAAGTAGATTTGTTAGTAGCACTGTTTGGTTTAAACGTTTAAACTTTTTATCCCCCTGTTTTGATCATATGAAAAAAGTTTTAATGAGGAAGCTCCCCCTCAATTAGGCAATGGTAAAGAATAACAAGACAAATATACTTTTATTGAAAAAAAATAATAAAACTGGAAAACATATTACAATTGCAAGAAAATAGACTATGATGTAGACTTTTAAAAGTCTTGACTCATGTCATCATCTTCCTCATATTTATCAAATTTATGTTCTAAGTTAGAGATCCTAGAATCTAATCCTCTAATTAAGCCAGTGACTTCTTCATGTCTATGAGTGGAGAGAAGAAACAATTCTTCAAGTCTCTGGTTGACATTTAAAATGTGATCCTCTAAAGAAGAAGATGAGCCACCAACACCACTGGATGATCCAATATTTGTGTCAACAGGATGAATAGGAGCAGTGGGAGGATTTTCTTCTTCTTCATTATCCGAGGAAGGCATATCATCCTTGTGAATGTAGGTATTCCCAAAAGGAATAAACTTCATCTGCTTCAAGGAGTTTTCCGCAATTTTGTTGGCTGTAGTTGTCTTATGAGACTGTTCATCAGAGACATTTACCCCTTTATACTCACAAATACGAGAGATGAGCAACGAATACGGGAGATGATATTGAGGCAATCTCTTGGCTTTGAGCATGGTGTCAAGAATGATGCTTGGCCAATAGATAGGAATGTGGTTGAGCATGGCATAGATGATCATAAGATCTGCTTCACTGCACTGTGCGTGGTTTGTACCACGTGGCCATAGAATCCAAATAATGAGATAGTGAAGTAGACGCTCATCGATTTTGAGAGGTCCGGCTAGCAATTGACGGCCTATTTCTTGATCTGGGCATCGCATAAAGGATCTATATGCAAAAATTTTGTTGAACCCTTCAATGCCAGCCGTGAGGATTGGGAATGAGCCATCATGAATGGGAAATTATGCAACATTTTCCCAAATATCATCATCTAGAATAATGTTGACACCTTTCACCTTTGTGAACCCAACTCCATCTCTGAATTTTTAATTGAAGTAGAAGGCTCGTACCAAATCAGGGTAGTAGATGCCTTGCATCTCTGTGAAGAATTTCACACCTTGTTCACCCAGAAAATTTTGAATTGTGAAATGGCGATTTACAAACCAATTAGACTGGATGAATTTTGCAGTGATGAGGGGTTTGTCTTTCCACAATGTGATGAATTCAGATCTTCTTTCTTCATTCGAAATCCATCCTTCAATGGAAGCTGTTCGAGGTGCAGTTGAGGGTTGAGAGGCACGAGATGCAGTCCTTCTGCGTGTAGGAATCTTTCTACGAGAGGATTCAGCCATGGTTGAGGTAAAGGAGAGGGAAGTTTTTGTGAGTTTTTGAGAAAATGAGAAAATGAGAAAATTTTGAGTGTTGATGGAGAGAAAAGAGTGTTCTGGTGAGAAAAATGGCTCATATTTATAGAGAAGAGTCTCCAACGGCCATATACACATGATTTGATGCAAATCTAGCCGTTGCAACGGCTAGTTTTTAAAATTATTTGGTCCAACAACGTGTAATAATCGATTATCCTAAGATGATAATCGATTATCCTAAGATGATAATCAATTATTGGTTCATGTTCTGGGCAAAATATGAATCCTGACGAGCTGATAATCGATTATCCTAAGTGATAATCGATTATTCCAGTGAGTTTTTGATTTTTGGCTCAAAATTAAGGATAATCGATTATTGCCCCAAATAATCGATTATTACAGAACATTTTTGAATTTTAAGGCTGAGAAGTTTAAGGATAATCGATTATGTCTCCAGATAATCGATTATTCCAGAATGTTTTTGGGAATTTTTAAGAGTGTCTGATAATCGATTATTGACACTTATAATCGATTATTGACGCTATTTTTCGAATTTTTTAAGGATTTTAAGTTTTTGACAATTTAAGAGATCTCTAATATGCCTAAGTCTCTTCTTAGTTCATAAAATCTATCTTTAGCTAAAGGTTTGGTAAAGATATCAGCTAATTGATGCTTTGTATCTACGTATTTTATCTCACAATTTCCTTTATTAATGTGATCTCATAGGAAATGATGCCTTATTTCAATGTGCTTTGTCCTAGAGTGCATTGTGGGATTTTTGGTTAAATTAATAGCACTGGTATTATCACATTTCAAAGGTATGTGATTTAGAAAGATATTATAATCTTCTAGTTGTTGTTTCATCCAAAGAATTTGAGCACAACAGTTTCCAGCTGCTATGTATTCAGCCTCTGTAGTTGACAAAGCCACACAAGCTTGTTTCTTCGAGTGCCAAGAGACTAATGAACTACCTAGGAGGTGATAGGTACCACTGGTACTTTTTCTATCTATTTTACCGCCACCATAATCAGCATCTGAATAGCCTATCAAATTAGGAGATGCTCCTGAAGGATACCAAAGTCCAAAACATGCAGTTCCTTTAAAGTATTTTAAAATTCTTTTTACTGCAGTAAGATGTGATTCTTTTGGATTGGCTTGAAATCGAGCACACACACATACAGAATGCATAATATCAGGCCTACTTGCAGTAAGATACAACAAAGAACCTATCATGCCTCTAAACATAGTTTGATTTACCTCTATTCCTGATTCATCTTTGTCTAAGTAGCAGGAGGTTCCCATAGGAGTACTTGCTTCCTTAGCAGTATCCATTCCAAATTTCTTAAGTACTTCTTTACAGTACTTAGATTGAGAAATGAAAGTTCCATTTTCCATTTGCTTAATTTGAAGACCCAAAAAGAATGTCAATTCTCCCATCATTGACATTTCAAACTCTCCCTGCATTATGCTTGCAAAGCCTTTACATAGTGAACTATCAGTAGACCCAAATATTATGTCATCTACATAAATCTGAACTAGCAAAATATGCTCATTTACTAATAAACAGAGTTAAATCAATTTTACCTCTTTCAAAATCATTTTCTAGCAAAAATGTACTTAATCGTTCATACCAAGATCTAGGTGCTTGTTTTAATCCATACAATGCTTTTTTTAATTTATAAATGTGATTAGGAAACTTATAGTCTTCAAATCCAGGTGGTTGTTCAACATACACATTTTCTTTTATAAATCCATTTAAAAAAGCACTTTTGACATCCATCTGATATAATTTAAATTTCATGAGAGAAGCATAGGCAAGAAGTAAACGTATAGCTTTTAACCTGGCAACTGGAGCATAAGTCTCATCATAGTCTATACCTTCTTCTTGTCTGTATCCCTTTGCTACAAGTCTGGCTTTGTTTTTAGTGATGTTTCCATCCTCATCCAACTTGTTTCTGAACACCTATTTTGTTCCTATGACTTGGTGTGAATCATCCCTAGGAATGAGTTCCCAAACTTCATTCCTTTCAAATTGATTCAGCTCTTCTTACATTGCTATGCACCATTGATCATCTTGAAGAGCTTTGTCTACACTTTTGGGTTCTATCTGTGAAACAAAGGCAACAGTCATACAAAAATTTGACATATTTCTAGTAACTACTCCCTTTGATATATCTCCAATGACATTTTCTAGAGATAATCCTCTAGGTGATTTCCAGCTTTTGGCAAGATCTTCAGGTTCAGTCAGTGGATTTTCATTTAGATATATCTCATCAAGGGCTTCTTTGAAATATTCTTCATCACCTGCATTTGTTTTATTTGACTCAAGAGGGTTCTCCTCAAGGTCCACAATTTCATCAAAAACAACATGCACAAATTCTTCCATATTCAAGGTTCTTCTATTAAAAATCCTATAGGCTTTACTATTTAATGAATATCCTAAGAAAATAGCTTCATCAGCTTTAGAATCAAATTTACCCAAATTTTCTTTTTCGTTATTTAGAACAAAGCATTTGCATCCAAATATTTTTAAATGTGCTACATTAGGCTTTCTTCCTTTAAACAATTCATAGGGGGTAACTTTTAAAATTGGTCTAATGAGCATTCTATTTAATACATAACAAGTTGTGCTCACAACATCAGCCCAAAAATATTTAGGCACATCATATTCGTTCAACATTGTGCGAGCTAATTCTTCTAAAGATCTATTTTTCCTTTCTACAACTCCATTTTGTTGAGGAGTTCTAGGTGCAGAAAAATTATGCATAATTCCGTTTTCTTCACAAAAGTTTTCAAATAATTCATTTTGAGATTCTCCACCATGATCACTTCTTAAAACTTTAATTTTCAAATCTTTTTCATTTTGAACTGCTTTTTCAAACTTTTTAAAAGCTTTAAATGCCTCACTTTTTAGTGTGAGAAAGAAAGTCCATGTATATCGTGAGTAATCATCAACAATAACAAAAGCATAATAATTTCCTCCAAAGCTTTTTGTCCTTGAAGGACCAAACAAATCCATATGCAAAAGTTCTAAAGGTTTTGATGTAGAAATCACATTTTTTGAATGAAATGAAGATTTTACTTGTTTTCCTTTTTGACATGCATCACATAGTTTATCTTTTTCAAACTTTATTTTAGGCAATCCAATTACTAATTCTTTAGAAATCAGTTTGTTTAATTGTTGCATGTTAATATGAGCAGCTCGTTTATGCCATAACCAGGGATTTTCTTCTTTAACAACCAAACAAGTTATATCACTAGATGATGCATTATCAAGATCAATCAAGTAAATATTATTGTGTCTCATACCTTTTAAAACTATGATTATGAGCATGCTTGGTCTTATTTGGGTTTTTCTTGATTTTAAACTTTTCACAGTTTTTATTTTCTAAAGCATCTTCAAGATGTTTTTCCAAAATACATATATCAAAAATGTAACTTTTACATGAAGCACATTCATCAATTTCTTTATTTTCTAAATTTGAAATTTTGTTTTTCAAAATTTCTTCTTCTTCAAGAGATTTTTCGAATTTACTTTGTAAATCTTTAAAATCAGATTTTAACTTTTTATGAGCAGTATCCAATTTACTAGATTTAATAAGTAATTGTTGAAAAGCATCATACAAATCATCATAGTCATTTTCATAGTAAGTAGAATTTACCTCACTGTTAGAATCATCATGATTAGCCATCAAACATAGATTTGCTTCTTCAGTTTCAGAATCACTAGAATTTGATGAGCTTGAGGCATTGTCTTCCCAAGCTATGTATGCTTTCTTTTTGAAGAATTTTCTACCCTTCTTTTCTTCACTTTTCTTTGAATTTGGGCAGCCACCTTTGATGTGTCCAGAATCTCCACATCCGTAGCATTTGAAATTTGAGGATGATCCTTGATTATCCTTCTTGTTGCTCTTGAATTAATTTTTACCTTTGGCCTTCATGAATTTTGTAAATTTCTTAATCATAAGACTAAGATTTTCATCGTCATCCAAATCTTCTTCTTCCTTTTGCCTTTTGCCTTTAATCACCTCGGTTTTAAAGGCTATGTTCTTCTTTCTTCCAATATCTTCTTCATCATTTAATCTGCCTAGTTCAAGCTCATGTTCTCTCAGCTTTCCAAACAGAGCCGCCATTGTCATTGTCCAAAGGTTTTGTGACTCCGTGATGGCACCTTCGGCTGCCAAGTCCTGTTCAAGGATTTAAGAACTTTTATATTTAATTCATCAGTGTCAAAATTTTTACCTAGACTTGTGAGATGGTTGACGATATGTGTGAATCGTTTCTGCACATCGTATATAGTTTCTCCTTGCTACACCCGAAACATTTCGTATTCTTGGATCAAGGAGTTCTTGCGTGCTCTTTTCACATCGTTTGTTCCTTCATGGTTTACACGCAATATTTCCCACATTTCTTGTGCACTGGTGCATATTGAGATCCTGTAAAACTCATCTAGGGTTAAACTAGATGAAATTATATTTTAGCTTTTACATCATATTGGGCTCGTCTATTTTCGTCTACTGTCCATTGCGAAAATGGCTTTGGTTCCTGCACATCATTTACAATATTAACAGGAACAAATGGACCATTTAAAACAGCATCCCAAATACCTCTATCAACAGATTCCAGAAAAATTTGCATTCTAACTTTCCAGAAAGGATAATTTTCACCAGTAAATAGAGGACGTCTGTTGATAGACGCACCCTCAGCAAAGCTTTGATTTTGTCCAACCATTTTCGAAAATTTTGAATAACTATCAAAGCAAGCTCTGATACCAATTGTTGGTATCGTGTAGCGGAATGTTTGAGCGTGCGGACAAAACCAAGAGGGGGGTGAATTGGTTTTTAAGTAATAAAATTAATACTTTAAATTTTTTCCAAAATTTATCAATTAAATCAATAATTAATTTCTTTAAACACAATAATAGATGAAATAAAGAGATAGAGAAGAAGATTGAACACAAGTATTTATACTGGTTGGGATCAAAAGACCCTACGTCCAGTTGTTAATCTCTCAAAAACGAGATTAACTAAATCACTAACAAGTAACAGATTTACAATCAGATATTAAGAGTGTAAGGAAAGAAAACACCTCCCTTGAATCACACAAGAGATGAACACCTTTCTCTGAATCACACAAAGAACCTTGACCTTAGCTTTCCTAGCAACAACAGCAGCACTCAATCTCCTAGAACACCTTTCAGGAAAAGTTATCGCTCTACCCACACTAGGTTTTTCAAAGCTTCTATTGAGAACACTCAGAGAACTCTCTTGCAGTCACAACACTAGTACTCTAGTTTCTAAAAAAGGTAAGTGAGAAGTAACTCTGAGATTCCTTTAAATAAGGGTTCTAGAAATTAGGTCAAAAAGTTGAACAGTCGCGCCCAACTGACCAGGATAATCGATTATCACTAATGATGATCGATTATTCAAGTGGGGTTTATGAAAAACAAATTTTTTGAGCAGATAATCATTATCAGAGGTGATAATCGATTATTCTAGTGCTTTCTTGAAAATGAATTGGTTCAGCTCAGGATAATCTATTATTCTAAGTGATAATCGATTATCACTTTGATTTTTCGAGAAATACCATAATTTTCTTTGTACAATACTGATTCTAACTAATCTAATTACATTTTACAAGATAGCTTTAAACATAACAACATATGGTCTTCATATTGACTTCCGGATGGCTTTCAGGCTTCTTTTATCATCATCAAAATCTTACTTCAGCATTTAGACTTGTATTGCTTTCGCCAACATAATGGTGTTACGAAATTTAAAAATTTTCTTGTTTTTGTGACACTTTTTTATTTTTTACTAATTTTTACTATTTACAATTTAAATAATTGATATTTTATATATAAAAATTGAAAAAAAAATTAAGAAACGAGTTGGCCATTACTAGGATAGAATTTGTGTTTTTAAATTTGACAAATTCCATCTCCTGGTAAGACTTTTTTCATTCTTTTTACTATTTTTAACTATTTGCAATTCAAATAATTGAAATTGAATGTACCAAAAAATCTCAATATTTCATAACAAACAGGTTGGCGAATTCTCAAATGGGATTAGTTTCTGAAATTTAAAAAATAAATTTCTAGGTAAAAGTTTTTCAATTTATTTTAACTATTTACAATTCAAATAATTGAACTTATATGTACAAAAAGATCTCAAAATTTCATAACAAACAGGTTGGCAGATACTCAAATGGGATTAGTTTCTGAAATTTATAAAATTCGATCTCTAGGTAACAAATTTTCAATGGTTTTTTACTACTTTCTACTGTTTACAATTTAAATAATTCATGTTTTCTACATACAAATTGGTCAAAGTTTGATAAGAAACTTGTTGCAAATAGTCAAAGGGGATTAATGGTGTTACGAAATTTGAAAATTTTCTTATTTTTGTGACACTTGTTTAATTTTTTACTAATTTTTACTATTTATAATTTAAATAATTGATATTTTATATATAAAAATTGCAAAAATTTAATAAGAAACAAGTTAGCCAATACCAGGATAAGATTTGTGTTCTTAAATTTGACAAGTTCCACCTCCTGTAAAACTTTTTTTTAATTCTTTTTACTATATTTAACTATTTACAATTCAAATAATTGCAATTTTATGTACAAAAAGAACTCAAAATTCCGTAACAAACATGTTGGCGGATACTCAAATGGGATTAGTTTCTGAAATTTAAAAAATTCAATCTCTAGGTAACCATTTTCAATTGTTTTTTACTATTTTCTATTATTTACGATTTAAATAATTCATGTTTTCTACATAAAAATTGCTCAAAATTTCATGAGAAACTTGTTCCAATACTAGGATAGGATTTGTGTTGTTGAATTTGACAAATTTCATCTCCTGGTAACGCTTTTTTAATTCTTTTTACTATTTTTATCTATTTACAATTCAAGTAATTCAAATTTTATGTACAAAAATATCTCAAAATTTCATAACAAACAGGTTCGCGGATACTCAAACGCAATTTGTTTCTAAATTTAAAAAATTCAATCTCTAGGTAACAATTTTTCAATTGATTTTTACTACTTTCTACAATTTACAATTTAAATAAATCATATTTTTTTCATAATAATTGCTCAAAATTTCAGAAGAAACTTGTTGCAAATTGTCAAAGGCATTATTGGTGTTATGAAATTTGAAAATTTTCTTCTTTTTGTGACACTTTTGTAATTTTTTACTAATTTTTACTCTTTACAATTTAAATAATTGATATTTTATATATAAAAATTGAAAAAAATTTCACAAGTAACGAGTTGGCGAATACAAGAATAGCATTTTTCACTATTTACAATTCAAATAGTTGAACTTATATGTACAAAAAGATATCAAAATTTCATAACAAACAGGTTGACAGATACTCAAATGGGATTAGTTTCTAAAATTTATAAAATTCAATCTCTAGGTAACATATTTTTAATGGTTTTTTACTACTTTCTACTATTTACAATTTAAATAATTCATGTTTTCTACATAAAAATTTCTCAAAATCTCATGAGAAATTTGTTGTAAATAGTCAAAGAGGATTATTGGTGTTACGAAATTTGAAATTTTTTTGTTGTTATACTTCTTTAAGAGGTTTTTACTAATTTTTACTATATACAAATTAAATAATCTATATTTTATATATAAAAAATGCAAAAAATTTCACAAGTAAAGAGTTGGCCAATACTAGGATAGAATTTGTGTTCTTAAATTTGACAAATATCATCTCCTGGTAACAATTTTTTAAATCTTTTTACTATTCTCTAATATTTACAATTCAAATAATTGAACTTATATGTACAAAAAGATCTCAAAATTCCATAACAAACTGGTTGGCAGATACTTTAATGGGATTAGTTTCTGAAATTTATAAAATTCCATCTCTAGGTAAAAAAAAAACTCAATTGTTTTTTACTACTTTCTAATATTTACAATTTAAATAATTCATGTTTTCCACATAAAAATTGCTCAAAATTTCATGAGAAACTTGTTGCAAATAGTCAAAGAGGATTATTGGTGTTATGAAATTTGAAAATTTTCTTCTTTTTGTCACACTTCTTTGATTTTTTACTAATTTTTACTATGTACAAATTAAATAATTGATATTTTATATAAATAATTGCAAAAAGTTTAACAAGAAACAAGTCAACCAATACCAGGATAGGATTTGTGTTCTTGAATGTAACCAATTCCATCTCCTCGTAACACTTTTTTAATTCTTTTTACTATTTTTAACTATTTACAATTCAAATAATTAAAATTTTATTTTCAAAAATATGTCAAAATTTCATAACAAACAGGTTCGCGAATACTCAAATGAAATTTGTTTCTAAATTTAAAAAATTCAATCTCTAGGTAACAATTTTTCAATTGTTTTTTACTACTTTCTACTATTTACAATTTAAATAGTTCATGTTTTCTTTATAAAAATTGCTCAAAATTTCATACGAAACTTGTTGCAAATTGTCAAAGGGATTATTGGTGTCATGAAATTTGAAAACTTTCTTCTTTTTGTGACACTTTTTTAATTTTTTACTAATTTTTACTCTTTCCAATTTAAATAACTGATATTTTATATATAAAAATTGCTAAAAATTGCACAAGTAACGAGTTGGCAATTACTAGGATAGGATTTTTGTTATTAAATTTGACAAATTCCATCTCCTGGTAACAATTTTTTAATTCTTTTTACTATTTTTAAGTATTTACAATTCAAATAATTGAAATTATATGTACAAAAAGATCTCAAATTTTCATAACAAACAAGTTGGCAGATACTCAAATGGGATTAGTGTCTGAAATTTATAAAATTCAATCTCTAGGTAACAAATTTTCAATTGTTTTTTACTACTTTCTACTGTTTACAATTTAAATAATTCATGTTTTCCACATAAAAATTGCTCAAAATTTCATGAGAAACTTGTTGCAAATAGTTAAAGAGGATTATTGGTGTTATGAAATTTGAAAATTTTCTTCTTTTTGTCACACTTCTTTGATTTTTTACTAATTTTTACTATGTACAAATTAAATAATTGATATTTTATATAAATAATTGCAAAAAGTTTAACAAGAAACAAGTCAACCAATACCAGGATAGGATTTGTGTTCTTGAATGTAACCAATTCCATCTCCTCGTAACACTTTTTTAATTCTTTTTACTATTTTTAACTATTTACAATTCAAATAATTAAAATTTTATTTTCAAAAATATCTCAAAATTTCATAACAAACAGGTTCGCGAATACTCAAATGAAATTTGTTTCTAAATTTAAAAAATTCAATCTCTAGGTAACAATTTTTCAATTGTTTTTTACTACTTTCTACTATTTACAATTTAAATAGTTCATGTTTTCTTTATAAAAATTGCTCAAAATTTCATACGAAACTTGTTGCAAATTGTCAAAGGGATTATTGGTGTCATGAAATTTGAAAACTTTCTTCTTTTTGTGACACTTTTTTAATTTTTTACTAATTTTTACTCTTTCCAATTTAAATAACTGATATTTTATATATAAAAATTGCTAAAAATTGCACAAGTAACAAGTTGGCAATTACTAGGATAGGATTTTTGTTATTAAATTTGACAAATTCCATCTCCTGGTAACAATTTTTTAATTCTTTTTACTATTTTTAAGTATTTACAATTCAAATAATTGAAATTATAAGTACAAAAAGATCTCAAATTTTCATAACAAACAAGTTGGCAGATACTCAAATGGGATTAGTGTCTGAAATTTATAAAATTCAATCTCTAGGTAACAAATTTTCAATTGTTTTTTACTACTTTCTACTGTTTACAATTTAAATAATTCATGTTTTCCACATAAAAATTGCTCAAAATTTCATGAGAAACTTGTTGCAAATAGTCAAAGAGGATTATTGGTGTTATGAAATTTGAAAATTTTCTTCTTTTTGTCACACTTCTTTGATTTTTTACTAATTTTTACTATATACAAATTAAATAATTCATATTTTATATAAAAAAATTGCAAAAAGTTTAACAAGAAACAAGTTAACCAATACTAGGATAGGATTTGTGTTCTTGAATTTGACAAATTCCATCTCCTGGTAAGCCTTTTTTTAATTCTTTTTACTATTTTTAACTATTTACAATTCAAGTAATTAAAATTTTATGTACAAAAATATCTCAAAATTTCATAACAAATAGGTTCGCGGATACTCAAATGGAATTTGTTTCTAAATTTAAAAAATTCAATCTCTAGGTAACAATTTTTCAATTATTTTTTACAACTTTCTACTATTTACAATTTAAATAAATCATGTGTTTTTTCATAAAAAATGCTCAAAATTTCATAAGAAACTTGTTGCAAATTGTCAAAGGTATTATTGGTGTTATGAAATTTGAAAATTTTCTTCTTTTCGTGACACTTTTTTTATTTTTTACTAATTTTTACTCTTTACAATTTAAATAATTGATATTTTATATATATAAATTGCAAAAATTTCACAAGTAACGAGTTGGCCAATACTAGGATAGGATTTGTGTTCTTAAATTTGACAAATTCCATCTCCTGGTAACAATTTTTTAATTCTTTTTACTATTTTTAACTATTTACAATTCAAATAATTGAACTTATATGTACAAAAAGATCTCAAAATTTCATCACAAACAGGTTGGCAGATACTCAAATGGGATTAGTTTCTGAAATTTATAAAATTCAATCTCTAGGTAACAAATTTTCAATGTTTTTTACTACTTTGTACAATTTACAATTTAAATAATTCATGTTTTCTATATAAAAATTGCTCAAAATTTCATGATAAACTTCTTGCAAATAGTAAAAGAAGATTATTGGTGTTATGAAATTTGAAAATTTTCTTCTTTTTGTCCCACTTCTTTAATTTTTTACTAATTTTTACTATATACAAATTAAATAATTGATATTTTATACAAAAAAATTGCAAAAAGTTTAACAAGAAACATGTTAACAAAAAACTAGGATAGGATTTCTGTTCTTGAATTTGACAAATTCCATCTCCTGGTAACCCTTTCTTAATTCTTTTTACCATTTTTAACTATTTAAAATTCAAGTAATTAAAATTTTATGTACAAAAATATCTCAAAATATCATAACTAACAGGTTCGCGGATACTCAAATGCAATTTGTTTCTAAATTTAAAAAAATTCAATCTCTAGGTAACAATTTTTCAATTGTTTTTTACTACTTTCTACTATTTACAATTTCAATCAATCATGTTTTTTTGATAAAAATTGCTCAAAATTTGAGAAGAAACTTGTTGCAAATTGTCAAAGGGATTATTGGTGTTCTGAAATTTGAAAATTTTCTTCTTTTTGTGACTCTTTTTTTAATTTTTTACTAATTTTTACTCTTTACAATTTAAATAATTGATATTTTATATATAAAAATTGATAAAAATTTCACAAGTAACGAGTTGGCCAATACTAGGATAGGATTTGTGTTCTTAAATTTGACAAATTTCATCTCCTGGTAACAACTTTTTAATTCTTTTTACTATTTTTAACTATTTGCAATTCAAGTAATTAAAATTTTATGTACAAAAATATCTCAAAATTTCATAACAAACAGGTTCGCGGATACTCAAATGCAATTTGTTTCTAAATTTAAAAAATTCAATCTCTAGGTACCAATTTTTCAATTGTTTTTTACAACTTTCTACTATTTACAATTTAAATAAATCATGTTTTTTTCATAAAAATTGCTCAAAATTTCATAAGAAACTTGTTGCATATTGTCAAAGCGGATTATTGGTGTTATGAAATTTGAAAATTTTCTTTTTTTTGTCACACTTCTTTAATTTTTTACTAATTTTTACAATATACAAATTAAATAATTGATATTTTATATAAAAAAATTGCAAAAAGTTTAACAAGAAACAAGTTAACCAATACTAGGATAGGATTTGTGTTCTTGAATTTGACAAATTCCATCTCCTGGTAACCCTTTATTTAATTCTTTTTACTATTTTTAACTATTTACAATTCAAGTAATTAAAATTTTATGTACAAAAATATCTCAAAATTTCATAACAGACAGGTTCACGCAAACCCAAATGCAATTTCTTTCTAAATTTAAAAATTTCAATCTCTTGGGAACAATTTTTCAATTGTTTTTTATTACTTTCTACTATTTACAATTTAAATAAGTCATGTTTTTTTCATAAAAAATTGCTCAAAATTTCAGAAGAAACTTGTTGCAAATTGTCAAATGGATTATTGGTGATATGAAATTTGAAAATGTTCTTCTTTTTGTGAAACTTTTTTAATTTTTTATTAATTTTTACTCTTTACAATTTAAATAATTGATATTTTATATATAAAAATTGAAAAAAAAATTCACAAGTAACGAGTTGGCCAATACTAGGATAGGATTTGTGTTCTTAAATTTGACAAATTCCATCTCCTGGTAACAATTTTTTAATTCTTTTTACTATTTTTAACTATTTACAATTCAAATAATTGAACTTTTATGTACAAAAAGATCTCAAAATTTCATAACAAACAGGTTCGCGGATACTCAAATGCAATTTGTTTCTAAATTTAAAAAATTGAATCTCTAGGTAACAAATTTTCTATTATTTTTACTACTTTCTACTCTTTACAATTTAAATAATTCAGGTTCTCTACATTAAAATTGCTCAAAATTTCATGAGAAACTTGTTGCAAATAGTCAAAGAGGATTATTGGTGTTATGAAATTTGAAAATTTTCTTCTTTTTGTCACACTTCTTTAATTTTTTACTAATTTTTACTATATACAAATTAAATAATTGATATTTTATATAAAAAAATTGCAAAAAGTTTAACAAGAAACAAGTTAACCAATACTATGATAGGATTTGTGTTCTTGAATTTGACAAATTCCATCTCCTGGTAACAATTTTTTAATTATTTTTACTATTTTTAACTATTTACAATTCAAATAATTGAACTTATATGTACAAAAAGATCTAAAAATTTCATAACAAACAGGTTGGCAGATACTCAAATGGGATTAGTTTTTGAAATTTATAAAATTGAATCTCTAGGTAACAAATTTTCAATGGTTTTTTACTACTTTCTACCATTTACAATTCAAATAATTCATGTTTTCTACATAAAAATTGCTCAAAATTTCATGAGAAACTTGTTGCAAATAGTCAAAGAGGATTATTGGTGTTATGAAATTTGAAAATTTTCTTCTTTTTGTCACAGTTCTTTAATTTTTTACTAATTTCTACTATATACAAATTAAATAATTGATATTTTATATAAAAAAATTGCAAAAAGTTTAACACGATACAAGTTAACCAATACTAGGATAGGATTTGTGTTCTTGAATTTGACAAATTTCATCTCCTGGTAACCCTTTTTTAATTCTTTTTCCTATTTTTAACTATTTACAATTCAAGTAATTACAATTTTATGTACAAAAATATATCAAAATTTCATAACAAACAGGTTCGCGGATACTCAAATGCAATTTGTTTCTAAATTTAAAAAATTCAATCTCTAGGTAACAATTTTTCAATTGTTTTTTACTACTTTCAACTATTTACAATTTTAATAAATCATGTTTTCTTCATAAAAATTGCTCAAAATTTGAGAACAAACTTGTTGCAAATTGTCAAAGGGATTATTGGTGTTATGAAATTTGAAAATTTTCTTCTTTTTAGACACTTTTTTAATTTTTTACTAACTTTTTACTAATTGATATTTTATATATAAAAATTGCAAAAGATTTCACAAGTAACGAGTTGGCCAATACTAGGATAGGATTTGTGTTCTTAAATTTGACAAATTCCATCTCCTAGTAACAATTTTTTAATTCTTTTTACTATTTTTAACTATTTACAATTCAAATAATTGAACTTATATGTACAAAAAGATCTCAAAATTTCATAACAAACAGGTTGGCAGATACTCAAATGGGATTAGTTTCTGAAATTTATAAAATTCAATCTCTAGGTAACAAATTTTCAATGGTTTTTTACTACTTGCTAATATTTACAATTTAAATAATTCATGTTTTCTACATAAAAATTGCTCAAAATTTCATGAGAAACTTGTTGCAAATAGTCAAAGAGGATTATTGGTGTTATGAAATTTGAAAATTTTCTTCTTTTTGTGACATTTTTTTTAATTTTTTACTAATTTTTAATCTTTACAATTTAAATAATTGATATTTTATATATAAAAATTGCGAAAGATTTCACAAGTAACGAGTTGGCCAATACTAGGATAGGATTTGTGTTCTTAAATTTGACAAATTTCATCTCCTAGTAATAATTTTTTAATTCTTTTTACTATTTTTAACTATTTACAATTCAAATAATTGGACTTTTATGTACAAAAAGATCTCAAAATTTCATAACTAACAGGTTGGCAGATACTCAACTGGGATTAGTTTATGAAATTTATAAAATTCAATCTCTAGGTAACAAATTTTCAATGGTTTTTTACTACTTTCTACTATTTACCATTTAAATAAGTCATGTTTTTTTCATAAAAATTGCTCAAAATTTCAGTAGAAACTTTTTGCTAATTGTCAAAGGGCTTATTTGTGTTATGAAATTTGAAAATTTTCTTCTTTTTGTGACACTTTTTTAGTTTTTTACTAATTTTTACTCTTTACAATTTAAATAATTGATATTTTATATATAAAAATTGAAAAAAAATTTCACCAGTAATGAGTGGGCCAATACTAGGATAGGATTTGTGTTCTTAAATTTGAGAAATTTCATCTCCTAGTAACAATTTTTTAATTATTTTTACTATTTTTAACTATTTACAATTCAAATAATTGAACTTATATGTACAAAAAGATCTCAAAATTTCATAACAGGTTGACAGATACTCAAATGGGATTAGTTTCTGAAATTTATAAAATTCAATCTCTAGGTAACGAATTTTCAATGGTTTTTTACTACTTTCTACTATTTACAATTTAAATAATTCATGTTTTCTACATAAAAATTGCTCAAAATTTCATGAGAAACTTGTTGCAAATAGTCAAAGAGGATTATTGGTGTTATGAAATTTGAAAATTTTCTTCTTTTTCTCACACTTCTTTAATTTTTTACTAATTTTTGCTATATACAAATTAAATAATTGATATTTTACATAAACAAATTGCAAAAAGTTTAACAAGAAACAAGTTGACCAATACTAGGATAGGATTTGTGTTGTTGAATTTGACAAATTTCATCTCCTGATAACCCTTTTTTAATTCCTTTTACTATTTTTAACTATTTACAATTCAAGTAATTAAAATTTTATGTACAAAAATATCTCAAAATTTCATAAAAAACAGGTTCGCGGATACTCAAATGCAATTTTTCTAAATTTAGAAAATTCTTTCTCTCGGAAACAAATTTTCTATTGTTTTTTTGTACTTTCTACTATTTTCCATTTACATAATTCATGTTTTTTTCATAAAAATTGCTCAAAATTTCAGAAGAAACTTGTTGCAAATTGTTAAAGGGATTAATGGTGTTATGAAATTTGAAAATTTTCTTCTTTTTGTGACACTTTTTTAATGTTTTACTAATTTTTACTCTTTACAATTTAAATAATTGATATTTTATATATAAAAATTGCAAAAAATTTCACAAGTAACGAGTTGGCCAATACTAGCATAGGATTTGTGCTCTTAAATGTGACAAATTCCATCCCTTGGTAACAATTTTTTAATTCTTTTTACTATTTTTAACTATTTGCAATTAAAATAATTGAACTGATATGTACAAAAAGATCTCAAAATTTCATAACAAACAGGTTGGCAGATACTCAAATGGGATTAGTTTCTAAAATTTATAAAATTCAAATTCTAAGTAACATATTTTCAATGGTTTTTTACTACTTTCTACTATTTACAATTTAAATAATTTATGTTTTCTACATAAAAATTGCTCAAAATTTCATGAGAAACTTGTTGCAAATAGTCAAAGAGGATTATTGGTGTTATGAAATTTGAAAGTTTTCTTCTTCTTGTGACACTTTTTTAATTTTTTACTAATTTTTAGACTTTCCAATTTAAATAATTGATATTTTATATATAAAAATTGCAAAAAATTTCACAAGTAACGAGTTGGCCTATACTAGGACAGGATTTGTGTTCTTAAATTTGACAAATTCCATCTCCTGGTAACAATTTTTTAATTCTTTTTACTATTTTTAACTATTTACAATTCGAATAATTGAACTTATATGTACAAAAAGATCTCAAAATTTCATAACAAACAGGTTGGCAGATACTCAAATGGGATTAGTTTCTGAAATTTATAAACTTCAATCTCTAGGCAACAAATTTTCAATGGTTTTTTACTACTTACTACTATTTACAATTTAAATAATTTATGTTTTCACATAAAAATTGCTCAAAATTTCATGAGAAACTTGTTGCAAAAAGTCAAAGAGAATTATTGGTGTTATGAAATTTGAAAATTTTCTTCTTTTTGGCACACTTCTTTAATTTTTTTACTGATTTTTACTATATACAAATTAAATAATTGATATTTTATATAAAAAAATTGCAAAAAGTTTAACAAGAAACAAGTTAACCAATACTAGGATAGGATTTGTGTTCTTGAATTTGACAAATTCCATCTCCTAGTAACCCTTTTTAATTCTTTTTACTATTTTTAACTATTTACAATTCAAGTAATTAAAATTTTATGTACAAAAAGATCTCAAAATTTCATAACAAACAGGTTCGTGGATACTCAAATTCAATTTGTTTCTAAATTTAAAAAATTCAATTTGTAGGTTAATTTTTCAATTGTTTTTTACTACTTTCTACTATTTACAATTTAAATAAATCATGTTTTTTTCATAAAAATTACTCAAAATTTCAGAAGAAACTTATTGCAACTAGTCAAAGGGGATTAATGTGTTGGTATCGCGCAGCGGAATGTTTGAGCGTGTGGACAAACCCAAGAGGGGGGTGAATTGGTTTTTAAGTAATAAAATTAATACTTTAAAATTTTCCAAAATTTATCAATTAAATCAATAATTAATTTCTTTAAACACAATAATAGATGAAATAAAGAGATAGAGAAGAAGATTGAACACAAGTATTTATACTGGTTCGGATAAAAAGACCCTACGTCTAGTTATTAATCTCTCAAAAACGAGATTAACTAAATCCCTAACAAGTAACAGATTTACAATCAGATATTAAGAATGTAAGGAAAGAAAACACCTCTCTTGAATCACACAAGAGATGAACACCTTTCTCTGAATCACACAGAGAACCTTGACCTTAGCTTTCCTAGCAACAGCAGCAGCACTCAATCTCCTAGAACACCTCTCAGTAAAAGTTATCGTTATACCCACACTAGGTTTTTCAAAGCTTCTATTGAGAACACTCAGAGAACTCTCTTGCAGTCACAACACTAGTACTCTAGCTTCTCAAAAAGCTAAGTGAGAAGTAACTCTGAGGTTCCTTTAAATAGGGGTTCCAGAAATTAGGTCAAAAAGTTGAACAGTCGCACCCAACTGACCAGTTATCACTAGTGACAATCGATTATTCCAGTTTGGTTTATGAAAAACAAATTTTTTGAGCAGATAATCGATTATCAGAGGTGATAATCGATTATTCCAATGCTTGCTTGAAAAGGAATTGGTTCAGCTCAGGATAATCGATTATTCTAAGTGATAATCGATTATCACTTTGATTTTTCGAGAAATACCAGAATTTTCTTTGTACAATACTGATTCTAACTAATCTAATTACATTTTACAAGATAGGTTTAAACATAACAACACATGGTCTTCATATTGACTTCCGGATGGCTTTCAGTCTTCTTTTATCATCATCAAAATCTTGCTTCAGCATTTAGACTTGTATTGCTTTTGCCAACAATCTCCCCTTTTTTGATGATGATCAAAACAATATGTTTAAAGTATCTGCAATCAAAATATCTTACAAGTAGATTTGTTAGTAGCACTGTTTGGTTTAAACGTTTAAACTTTTTCTCCCCCTGTTTTGATCATATGAAAAAAGTTTTAATGAGGAAGCTCCCCCTCAATTAGGCAATGGTAAAGAATAACAAGACAAATATACTTTTATTGAAAAAAAATAATAAAACTGGAAAACATATTACAATTGCAAAAAAATAGACTATGATGTAGACTTTTAAAAGTCTTGACTCATGTCATTATCTTCCTCATATTTATCAAATTTATGTTCTAAGTTAGAGATCCTAGAATCTAATCCTCTAATTAAGCCACTGACTTCTTCATGTCTATGAGTGGAGAGAAGAAAGAATTCTTCAAGTCTCTGGTTGACATTTAAAATGTGATCCTCTAAAGAAGAAGATGAGCCACCAACACCACTGGATGATCCAATATTTGTGTCAACAGGATGAATAGGAGCAGTGGGAGGATTTTCTTCTTCTTCATTGTCCGAGGAAGGCATATCATCCTTGTGAATGTAGGTATTCCCAAAAGGAATAAACTTCATCTGCTTCAAGGAGTTTTCCGCAATTTTGTTGGCTGTAGTTGTCTTATGAGACTGTTCATCAGAGACATTTACCCCTTTATACTCACAAATACGAGAGATGAGCAACGAATACGGGAGAGGATATTGAGGCAATCTCTTGGCTTTGAGCATGGTGTCAAGAATGATGCTTGGCCAATAGATAGGAATGTGGTTGAGCATGGCATAGATGATCATAAGATCTGCTTCACTGCACTGTGCGTGGTTTGTACCACGTGGCCATAGAATCCAAATAATGAGATAGTGAAGTAGACGCTCATCGATTTTGAGAGGTCCGGCTAGCAATTGACGGCCTATTTCTTGATCTGGGCATCGCATAAAGGATCTATATGCAAAAATTTTGTTGAACCCTTCAATGCTAGTTGTGAGGATTGGGGATGTGCCATCATGAATGGGAAATTGTGCAACATTTTCCCAAATATCATCATCTAGAATAATGTTGACACCTTTCACCTTTGTGAACCCAACTCCATCTCTGAATTTTTAATTGAAGTAGAAGGCTCGTACCAAATCAGGGTAGTAGATGCCTTGCATCTCTGTGAAGAATTTCACACCTTGTTCACCCAGAAAATTTTGAATTGTGAAATGGCGATTTACAAACCATTGAGACTGGATGAATTTTGCAGTGATGAGGGGTTTGTCTTTCCATAATGTGATGAATTCAGATCTTCTTTCTTCATCCAAAATCCATCCTTCAATGGAAGCTGTTCGAGGTGCAGTTGAGGGTTGAGAGGCACGAGATGCAGTCCTTCTGCGTGTAGGAATCTTTCTACGAGAGGATTCAGCCATGGTTGAGGTAAAGGAGAGGGAAGTTTTTGTGAGTTTTTGAGAAAATGAGAAAATGAGAAAATGAGAAAACTTTGAGTGTTGATGGAGAGAAAAGAGTGTTCTGGTGAGAAAAATGGCTCATATTTATAGAGAAGAGTCTCCAACGGCCATATACACGCGATTTGATGCAAATCTAGCCGTTGCAACGGCTAGTTTTTAAAATTATTTGGTCCAACAACGTGTAATAATCGATTATCCTAAGATGATAATCGATTATTGGTTCATGTTCTGGGCAAAATATGAATCCTGACGAGCTGATAATCGATTATCCTAAGTGATAATCGATTATTCCAATGAGTTTTTGATTTTTGGCTCAAAATTAAGGATAATCGATTATTGCCCCAAATAATCGTCTATTACAGAACATTTTTTAATTTTAAGGCTGAGAAGTTTAAGGATAATCGATTATGTCTCCAGATAATCGATTATTCCAGAATGTTTTGGGAATTTTTAAGAGTGTCTGATAATCGATTATTGACACTTATAATCGATTATTGACGCTATTTTTCGGATTTTTTAAGGATTTTGAGTTTTTGACAATTTAAGAGATCTCTAATATGCCTAAGTCTCTTCTTAGTTCATAAAATCTATCTTTAGCTAAAGGTTTGGTAAAGATATCAGCTAATTGATGCTTTGTATCTACGTATTTTATCTCACAATTTCCTTTATTAATGTGATCTCTTAGGAAATGATGCCTTATTTCAATGTGCTTTGTCCTAGAGTGCATTATGGGATTTTTGGTTAAATTAATAGCACTGGTATTATCACATTTCAGAGGTATGTGATTTAGAAAGATATTATAATCTTCTAGTTGTTGTTTCATCCAAAGAATTTGAGCACAACAGTTTCCAACTGCTATGTATTCAGCCTCTGTAGTTGACAAAGCCACACAAGCTTGTTTCTTTGAGTGCCAAGAGACTAATGAACTACCTAGGAGGTGATAGGTACCACTGGTACTTTTTCTATCTATTTTACCGCCACCATAATCAGCATCTGAATAGCCTATCAAATTAGGAGATGCTCCTGAAGGATACCAAAGTCCAAAACATGCAGTTCCTTTAAAGTATTTTAAAATTCTTTTTACTGCAGTAAGATGTGATTCTTTTGGATTGGCTTGAAATCGAGCACACACACATACAAAATGCATAATATCAGGCCTACTTGCAGTAAGATACAACAAAGAACCTATCATGCCTCTAAACATAGTTTGATTTACCTCTATTCCTGATTCATCTTTGTCTAAGTAGCAGGAGGTTCCCATAGGAGTACTTGCTTCCTTAGCAGTATCCATTCCAAATTTCTTAAGTACTTCTTTACAGTACTTAGATTGAGAAATGAAAGTTCCATTTTCCATTTGCTTAATTTGAAGACCCAAAAAGAATGTCAATTCTCCCATCATTGACATTTCAAACTCTCCCTGCATTATGCTTGCAAAGCCTTTACATAGTGAACTATCAGTAGACCCAAATATTATGTCATCTACATAAATCTAAACTAGCAAAATATGCTCATTTACTAATAAACAGAGTTAAATCAATTTTACCTCTTTCAAAATCATTTTCTAGCAAAAATGTACTTAATCGTTCATACCAAGATCTAGGTGCTTGTTTTAATCCATACAATGATTTTTTTAATTTATAAATGTGATTAGGAAACTTATAGTCTTCAAAGCCAGGTGGTTGTTCAACATACACATTTTCTTTTATAAATCCATTTAAAAAAGCACTTTTGACATCCATCTGATATAATTTAAATTTCATGAGAGAAGCATAGGCAAGAAGTAAACGTATAGCTTCTAACCTGGCAACTGGAGCATAAGTCTCATCATAGTCTATACCTTCTTCTTGTCTGTATCCCTTTGCTACAAGTCTGGCTTTGTTTTTAGTGATGTTTCCATCCTCATCCAGCTTGTTTCTGAACACCTATTTTGTTCCTATGACTTGGTGTGAATCATCCCTAGGAATGAGTTCCCAAACTTCATTCCTTTCAAATTGATTCAGCTCTTCTTGCATTGCTATGCACCATTGATCATCTTGAAGAGCTTTGTCTACACTTTTGGGTTCTATCTGTGAAACAAAGGCAATAGTCATACAAAAATTTGACATATTTCTAGTAACTACTCCCTTTGATATATCTCCAATGACATTTTCTAGAGATAATCCTCTAGGTGATTTCCAGCTTTTGGCAAGATCTTCAGGTTCAGTCAGTGGATTTTCATTTAGATATATCTCATCAAGGGCTTCTTTGAAATATTCTTCATCACCTGCATTTGTTTTATTTGACTCAAGAGGGTTCTCCTCAAGGTCCACAATTTCATCAAAAACAACATGCACAGATTCTTCCATATTCAAGGTTCTTCTATTAAAAATCCTATAGGCTTTACTAGTTAATGAATATCCTAAGAAAATAGCTTCATCAGCTTTAGAATCAAATTTACCCAAATTTTCTTTTTCGTTATTTAGAACAAAGCATTTGCATCCAAATATTTTTAAATGTGCTACATTAGGCTTTCTTCCTTTAAACAATTCATAGGGGGTAACTTTTAAAATTGGTCTAATGAGCATTCTATTTAATACATAACAAGCTGTGCTCACAACATCAGCCCAAAAATATTTAGGCACATCATATTCGTTCAACATTGTGCGAGCTAATTCTTCTAAAGATCTATTTTTCCTTTCTACAACTCCATTTTGTTGAGGAGTTCTAGGTGCAGAAAAATTATGCATAATTCCGTTTTCTTCACAAAAGTTTTCAAATAATTCATTTTGAGATTCTCCACCATGATCACTTCTTAAAACTTTAATTTTCAAATCTTTTTCATTTTGAACTGCTTTTGCAAACTTTTTAAAAGCTTTAAATGCCTCACTTTTTAGTGTGAGAAAGAAAGTCCATGTATATCGTGAGTAATCATCAACAATAACAAAAGCATAATAATTTCCTCCAAAGCTTTTTGTCCTTGAAGGACCAAACAAATCCATATGCAAAAGTTCTAAAGGTTTTGATGTAGAAATCACATTTTTTGAATGAAATGAAGATTTTACTTGTTTTCCTTTTTGACATGCATCACATAGTTTATCTTTTTCAAACTTTATTTTAGGCAATCCAATTACTAATTCTTTAGAAATCAGTTTGTTTAATTGTTGCATGTTAATATGAGCAGCTCGTTTATGCCATAACCAGGGATTTTCTTCTTTAACAACCAAACAAGTTATATCACTAGATGATGCATTATCAAGATCAATCAAGTAAATATTATTGTGTCTCATACCTTTTAAAACTATGATTATGAGCATGCTTGGTCTTATTTGGGTTTTTCTTGATTTTAAACTTTTCACAGTTTTTATTTTCTAAAGCATCTTCAAGATGTTTTTCCAAAATACATATATCAAAAATGTAACTTTTACATGAAGCACATTCATCAATTTCTTTATTTTCTAAATTTGAAATTTTGTTTTTCAAAATTTCTTCTTCTTCAAGAGATTTTTCGAATTTACTTTGTAAATCTTTAAAATCAGATTTTAACTTTTTATGAGCAGTATCCAATTTACTAGATTTAATAAGTAATTGTTGAAAAGCATCATACAAATCATCATAGTCATTTTCATAGTAAGTAGAATTTACCTCACTGTTAGAATCATCATGATTAGCCATCAAACATAGATTTGCTTCTTCAGTTTCAGAATCACTAGAATTTGATGAGCTTGAGGCATTGTCTTCCCAAGCTATGTATGCTTTCTTTTTGAAGAATTTTCTACCCTTCTTTTCTTCACTTTTCTTTGAATTTGGGCAGTCACCTTTGATGTGTCCAGAATCTCCACATCCGTAGCATTTGAAATTTGAGGATGATCCTTGATTATCCTTCTTGTTGCTCTTGAATTAATTTTTACCTTTGGCCTTCATGAATTTTGTAAATTTCTTAATCATAAGACTAAGATTTTCATCGTCATCCGAATCTTCTTCTTCCTTTTGCCTTTTGCCTTTAATCACCTCGGTTTTAAAGGCTATGTTCTTCTTTCTTCCAATATCTTCTTCATCATTTAATCTGCCTAGTTCAAGCTCATGTTCTCTCAGCTTTCCAAACAGAGCCGCCATTGTCATTGTCCAAAGGTTTTGTGACTCCGTGATGGCACCTTCGGCTGCCAAGTCCTGTTCAAGGATTTAAGAACTTTTATATTTAATTCATCAGTGTCAAAATTTTTACATAGACTTGTGAGATGATTGACGATATGTGTGAATCGTTTCTGCACATCGTATATAGTTTCTCCTTGCTACACCCGAAACATTTCGTATTCTTGGATCAAGGAGTTCTTGCGTGCTCTTTTCACATTGTCTGTTCCTTCATGGTTTACACGCAATATTTCCCACATTTCTTGTGCACTGGTGCATACTGAGATCCTGTAAAACTCATCTAGGGTTAAAGCAGATGAAATTATATTTTAGCTTTTACATCATATTGGGCTCGTCTATTTTCGTCTGCTGTCCATTGCGAAAATGGCTTTGGTTCCTGCACATCATTTACAATATTAACAGGAACAAATGGACCATTTAAAACAGCATCCCAAATACCTCTATCAACAGATTCCAGAAAAATTTGCATTCTAACTTTCCAGAAAGGATAATTTTCACCAGTAAATAGAGGACGTCTGTTGATAGAGGCACCCTCAGCAAAGCTTTGATTTTGTCCAACCATTTTCGAAAATTTTGAATAACTATCAAAGCAAGCTCTGATACCAATTGTTGGTATCGTGCAGCGGAATGTTTGAGCGTGCGGACAAAACCAAGAGGGGGGTGAATTGGTTTTTAAGTAATAAAATTAATACTTTAAATTTTTTCCAAAATTTATCAATTAAATCAATAATTAATTTCTTTAAACACAATAATAGATGAAATAAAGAGATAGAGAAGAAGATTGAACACAAGTATTTATACTGGTTGGGATCAAAAGACCCTACGTCCAGTTGTTAATCTCTCAAAAACGAGATTAACTAAATCACTAACAAGTAACAGATTTACAATCAGATATTAAGAGTGTAAGGAAAGAAAACACCTCTCTTGAATCACACAAGAGATGAACACCTTTCTCTGAATCACACAAAGAGCTTGACCTTAGCTTTCCTAGCAACAACAGCAGCACTCAATCTCCTAGAACACCTTTCAGGAAAAGTTATCGCTCTACCCGCACTAGGTTTTTCAAAGCTTCTATTGAGAACACTCAGAGAACTCTCTTGCAGTCACAGCACTAGTACTCTAGTTTCTAAAAAAGGTAAGTGAGAAGTAACTCTGAGGTTCCTTTAAATAAGGGTTCCAGAAATTAGGTCAAAAAGTTGAATAGTCGCGCCCAACTGACCAGGATAATCGATTATCACTAATGATAATCGATTATTCAAGTGGGGTTTATGAAAAACAATTTTTTTGAGCAGATAATCATTATCAGAGGTGATAATCGATTATTCCAGTGCTTTCTTGAAAATGAATTGGTTCAGCTCAGGATAATCTATTATTCTAAGTGATAATCGATTATCACTTTGATTTTTCGAGAAATACCATAATTTTCTTTGTACAATACTGATTCTAACTAATCTAATTACATTTTACAAGATAGCTTTAAACATAACAACATATGGTCTTCATATTGACTTCCGGATGGCTTTCAGGCTTCTTTTATCATCATCAAAATCTTACTTCAGCATTTAGACTTGTATTGCTTTTGCCAACATAATGGTGTTACGAAATTTAAAAATTTTCTTGTTTTTGTGACACTTTTTTATTTTTTTACTAATTTTTACTATTTACAATTTAAATAATTGATATTTTATATATAAAAATTGAAAAAAAAAATCACAAGAAACGAGTTGGCCATTACTAGGATAGGATTTGTGTTCTTAAATTTGACAAATTCCATCTCCTGGTAAGACTTTTTTAATTCTTTTTACTATTTTTAACTATTTACAATTCAAATAATTGAAATTGAATGTACCAAAAAATCTCAATATTTCATAACAAACAGGTTGGCGAATTCTCAAATGGGATTAGTTTCTGAAATTTAAAAAATAAATTTCTAGGTAAAAAATATTCAATTTATTATACTACTTTCTACTATTTACAATTTAAATAATTCATGTTTTCTACATACAAATTGGTCAAAGTTTGATAAGAAACTTGTTGCAAATACTCAAAGGGGATTAATGGTGTTATGAAATTTAAAAATTTTCTTCTTTTTCTGACGCTTGTTTAATTTTTTACTAATTTTTACTATTTATAATTTAAATAATTTATATTTTATATATAAAAATTGCAAAAAATTTTACGAGAAACGAGTTGGCCAATACTAGGATAGAATTTGTGTTCTTAAATTTGACAAATTCCATCTCCTGGTAAGACTTTTTTCATTCTTTTTACTATTTTTAACTATTTGCAGTTCAAATAATTGAAATTGAATGTACCAAAAAATCTCAATATTTCATAACAAACAGGTTGGCGAATTCTCAAATGGGATTAGTTTCTGAAATTTAAAAAATAAATTTCTAGGTAAAAATTTTTCAATTTATTTTACTACTTTCTACTATTTACAATTGAAATAATTCATGTTTTCTACATACAAATTGGTCAAAGTTTGATAAGAAACTTGTTGCAAATAGTCAAGGGGGATTAATGGTGTTACGAAATTTGAAAATTTTCTTGTTTTTGTGACACTTGTTTAATTTTTTACTAATTTTTACTATTTATAATTTAAATAATTGATATTTTATATATAAAAATAGCAAAAATTTAACAAGAAACAAGTTGGCCAATACCAGAATAAGATTTGTGTTCTTAAATTTGACAAGTTCCACCTCATGTAAAACTTTTTTTAATTCTTTTTACTATATTTAACTATTTACAATTCAAATAATTGCAATTTTATGTACAAAAAGAACTCAAAATTTCGTAACAAACATGTTGGCGGGTACTCAAATGGGATTAGTTTCTGAAATTTATAAAATTCGATCTCTAGTAACCATTTTCAATTGTTTTTTACTATTTTCTATTATTTACGATTTAAATAATTCATGTTTTCTACATAAAAATTGCTCAAAATTTCAGAAGAAACTTGGTGCAAATTGTCAAAGGCATTATTGGTGTTATGAAATTTGAAAATTTTCTTCTTTTTGTGACACTTTTGTAATTTTTTACTAATTTTTACTCTTTACAATTTAAATAATTGATATTTTACATATAAAAATTGAAAAAAAATTCACAAGTAACGAGTTGGTGAATACAAGAATAGCATTTTTGTTCTTAAATTTGACAAATTCCATCTCCTGGTAACAATTTTTTAATTCTTTTTACTATTTTTCACTATTTACAATTCAAATAGTTGAACTTATATGTACAAAAAGATCTCAAAATTTCATAACAAACAGGTTGACAGATACTCAAATGGGATTAGTTTCTGAAATTTATAAAATTCAATCTCTAGGTAACAAATTTTCAATGGTTTTTTACTACTTTCTACTATTTACAATTTAAATAATTCATGTTTTCTACATAAAAATTTCTCAAAATCTCATGAGAAATTTGTTGTAAATAGTCAAAGAGGATTATTGGTGTTACGAAATTTGAAAATTTTCTTCTTTTTGTTGTACTTCTTTAAGAGGTTTTTACTAATTTTTACTATATACAAATTAAATAATCTATATTTTATATATAAAAATTGCAAAAAATTTCACAAGTAAAGAGTTGGCCAATACTAGGATAGAATTTGTGTTCTTAAATTTGACAAATTCATCTCCTGGTAACAATCTTTTAATTCTTTTTACTATTCTCTAATATTTACAATTCAAATAATTGAACTTATATGTACAAAAAGATCTCAAAATTCCATAACAAACTGGTTGGCAGATACTCTAATGGGATTAGTTTCTGAAATTTATAAAATTCCATATCTAGGTAAAAAAAAAAAATTCAATTGTTTTTTACTACTTTCTACTATTTACAATTTAAATAATTCATGTTTTCTACATAAAAATTGCTCAAAATTTCATGAGAAACTTGTTGCAAATAGTCAAAGAGGATTATTGGTGTTATGAAATTTGAAAATTTTCTTCTTTTTGTCACACTTCTTTAATTTTTTACTAATTTTTACTATATACAAATTAAATAATTGATATTTTATATATAAAAATTGCAAAAAATTTTACGAGAAACGAGTTGGTCAATACTAGGACAGGATTTGTGTTCTTAAATTTGACAAATTTCATCTCCTGGTAAGACTTTTTTAATTGTTTTTACTATTTTTAACTATTTACAATTCAAGTAATTAAAATTTTATGTACAAAAATATCTCAAAATTTCATAACAAACAAGTTCGTGGATACTCAAATGCAATTTGTTTCTAAATTTAAAAAATTCAATCTCTAGGTAACAATTTTTCAATTGTTTTTTACTACTTTGTACTATTTACAATTTAAATAAATCATGTTTTTTTCATAAAAATTGCTCAAAATTTCAGAAGAAACTTGTTGCAAATTGTCAAAGGGATTATTGGTGTTATGAAATTTCAAAATTTTCTTCTTTTTGTGAAACTTTTTTAATTTTTTACAAATTTTAACTCTTTACAATTTAAATAATTGATATTTTATATATAAAAATTGCTAAAAATTTTGCAAGTAACGAGTTGGCCAATACTAGGATAGGATTTGTGTTCCTAAATTTGACAAATTCCATCTCCTAGTAACAATTTTTTAATTCTTTTTACTATTTTTAACTATTTACAATTCAAATAGTTGAACTTATATGTACAAAAAGATCTCAAAATTTCATAACAAACAGGTTGGCAGATACTCAAATGGGATTAGTTTCTGAAATTTATAAAATTCAATCTCTAGGTAACAAATTTTCAATGGTTTTATACTACTTTCTACTATTTACAATTTAAATAATTCATGTTTTGTACATAAAAATTGCTCAAAATTTCATCGGAAACTTGTTGCAGAGAGTCAAAGAGGATTATTGGTGTTATGATATTTGAAAATTTTCTTCTTTTTGTGACACTTCTTTAATTTTTTACTAATTTTTACTATATACAAATTAAATAATTGATATTTTATATAAAAAAATTGCAAAAAGTTTAACAAGAAACAAATTAACCAATACTAGGATAGGATTTGTGTTCTTGAATTTGACAAATTCCATCTCCTGGTAACCTTTTTTTTAATTCTTTTTACTATTTTTAACTATTTACAATTCACGTAATTAAACTTTTATGTACAAAAAGTTCTCAAAATTTCATAACAAACAAGTTCGTGGATACTCAAATGCAATTTGTTTCTAAATTTAAAAAATTCAATCTCTAGGTAACAATCTTTCAATTGTTTTTTACTACTTTGTACTATTTACAATTTAAATATATCATGTTTTTTTCATTAAAATTGCTTAAAATTTCAGAAGAAACTTGTTGCAAATTGTCAAAGGGATTATTGGTGTTATGAAATTTGAAAATTTTCTTCTTTTTGTGAAACTTTTTTAATTTTTTACAAATTTTAACTCTTTACAATTTAAATAATTGATATTTTATATATAAAAATTGCTAAAAATTTTGCAAGTAACGAGTTGGCCAATACTAGGATAGGCTTTGTGTTCTTAAATTTGACCAATTCCATCTCCTAGTAAAATTTTTTAATTCTTTTTACTATTTTTAACTATTTATAATTCAAATAATTGATGTTTTATGTACAAAAAGATCTCAAAATTTCATAACAAACAGGTTTGTGGATACTCAAATTCAATTTGTTTCTCACTTTAAGAAATTCAATCTCTAGGTAACAATTTTTCAATTATTTTTTACTACTTTCTACTATTTACAATTTAAATAAATCGTGTTTTTTTCATAAAAATTGCCCAAAATTTCAGAAGAAACTTGTTGCAAATTGTTAAAGGGATTATTGGTGTTATGAAATTTGAAAATTTTCTTCTTTTTGTGACACTTTTATAATTTTTTACTAATTTTTACTCTTTACAATTTAAATAATTGATATTTTATATATAAAAATTGCAAAAAATTTCACAAGTAACGAGTTGGCCAATACGAAAATAACATTTTTGTTCTTAAATTTGACAAATCCCATCTCCTGGTAACAATTTTTTAATTACTTTTACTATTTTTAACTATTTACAATTCAAATAATTGAACTTTTATGTACAAAAAGATCTCAAAATTCCATAACAAACAGGTTGGCAGATACTCAAATGGGATTAGTTTCTGAAATTTATAAAATTCAATCTCTAGGTAACAAATTTTTCAATTGTTTTTTAATACTTTCTAGTATTGACAATTTAAATAATTCATGTTTTCTACATAAAAATTGCTCAAAATTTCATGAGAAACTTGTTGCAAATAGTCAAAGAGGATTGTTGGTGTTATCTATCTACTTAAAAACTAAGAAAACAAACTACTAGGGATATTACCCTAATACCCCTATCTGATTAGGTGACACGTGTCCAATAATTAAGTTTTTTCGTCATTTTGGTGCCCTTTAAGAAGGGTTGAAGCAGCTGAAGACGTAATTACATTTTTGTCCCCGTTTTCTGCTCCGTAGTGTATTTGGGTTTGGTTATTTCGTAATTTTGCAAAGTTTTAAATGCATCTGACCGAGACTTTTGAAATGCTTTTTAAATAGCGCGAATACTGTACATGATTTGATTGGATTTCTTTTCGAAGTTAGAAAATTGGGAAGGATTCTTACCGAAGACTCAGGCGGATTAAAATTTTTGAAATGGCTTTCTGAAATTTGAGATTAAACCAGAAACGTTACCTCCTTCCTCTCCCACTGAACTTCCTTAAACCCTAGCAAACCATTTTCTGATTCGGGAAACCAAAACACCTTTTGCTTTCGTATGTCAGTTTTTCTCCTTCATTTTCCATGCTTTATCAAATTTCTTTGCTTTCTATTAATTCTTCAAATCCTCACAAATCTCTGTTAAATTTTATTTGCTTTCTGTTACTCTATCAAACCCTTACGAAATTTTATAAATTTATTTGCTTTATGTGATTCCATCAAATTACAATCTCTGTTTGAAGTTTTTATTTATTTTGGTGTATCAGTTCTTTGGCATAGGACGTGGTGGCTGGCATAGAAGTTGCATGGAAGTTGCATTAGTGAGTTTCCATTTTTGTCTTATGGGTTCTAAAGTTTCAATTTTTTCATTATTCTTATTATCATTTTGTCTTTATTCAACTTGCCGTTTGGTTTGATCAATGTTTCCCATTTTATTATGGTTTCGCAGTATTTTCGTCTTTCCTGCTCACTTCATCTTCTTCCTAATAACATTTCTTTTGGATTATTCATGCTTATGGTTGACGAGTTGGGTAAGTTTTGTGGTTATTTGTAGATTCGGGTTAGTGTGATGTATATATAAAGGTCAGCCTTGCAACTCATTTGTTCCTGTTCCTTTTCAGATTTGCAGCAAATGGGCAAGAAAAAGTTAATGCCTTTCCTCTTCGTACCTTTCTTCCACTTTCCATTTCTTTTTTAGTTTCAGTTTCTAATAACTGTTCTCACATGTACAGGTCTGATTCAAAGTCCAACCTCAGCTTCGAGAAGAACCTCCAATTTTATTCCAGTATGTTCCTGGATTAATTTCTGAATGTTTTTTCTACTTTGTTTTAACAATACAGCAAAAATATTTAATAAGTTTATTGAGAAAATTAAATAAAATGTTAAGTATTGTTCTATCTGTTTGCTTGTGTTTGACTGTGAAGTTTTATCGAGGGTGGTGGTACTACATGTCAATTTCTGCTCTAAGTTTCAACCGTTATGATCAACCACTGTAGATCTGAAGACTTTCTCATCCCAGTAAAGGTCAGCCTTACAAAATCAATTGATGTTAAAGGTGAAAACTTTAGTTAAATGAAATGGGAATTTCTCTTTGTGCACATTTGTTTGAATTTTAATTATGTATTACTTGGATATTAGATAAAATTTGTTCTGTAGGATGGCCTTTAAGACATTCTGAATCTGCACTTGAATTTAAATTTTTGTTTTCTGTGTTAAATACTTAATTGATGTCCTTTGTTTTCATATTTTTTTGTTTTACCGTGGTTAAGTTTTTTTTTTTTTGTGATTTTTTGGGGTTTCAAGTTGCTAACTTTTATGTTTTTGGTTTGATTTTTTGAAATTTAGTTGGAGAACCCCAGTGGAAAGATTATGGAGTTGCAGTTCAATATTGTGAGAAAGTTAGAGGTTATCGGGATGGTAAATAGGAAGTACAATCACTTCCTTTGTCCAAAGATCCCTATTATTACTTCTTCCTTCCGTTTCCCTCGAAAAGTTGTCCACTTTCAATTATTCCTTTGCCAATTTCTCTTATTTTTTTCATTCAACTATCTTCTGCGGGTTTTAATTTTGAAGTGTTTCTTTTGGCAATTTCTACATATCGTTTGTCATTGTCTTTGTCAATTGTTTTTTTGTTTTTAAAGAGAAATTCTTATTTTGTGATTTCTCAAAAGTTGTTATGGCTTTACATTCCAAATTGTTAAATGGGTGGATTGGGATCAATGTTGGATCTATTGATATCTACTGTTGTTTTATTAAATTATTGTCATCGTGATTGTGTGGTTTAGTTAAATATTTATTTTGTGGATAATATTGGTTTATGAAGGATTATCCAATGCGCTCTATGAATTATGGATTGTCGATTCGGAATCCAAGAAGAAATGAATGCTCAATCAAGTGCTACTGTCCATTTTTTCTCATATATTATCCAATGTTATTGTTGTAGTCAAAATTGCAGGTCCTGAACTTTTGAATGCTTTCTGTCTTAGACTTTGATTCATGATTTTTATATTTCCTTTGAATTAAACTTTTTGTACTGTGATACTTGTATTTACAGCAAGGGATCTAAGTCTGAGGCTTTGATGAATTGTGTTGGTTGTTAAGGAATTGTTTTGAAGGTTTCTATAATAACATGGAGCAAGTAATGTAACTCTTCTTTTATGGTTCTCTTAAATGTGTTATGGTTTTGTTTTTTTATTCATGTTTAAATGCGATAGGAACTTGGAGCCAATAGTGTAACTCCTTTTATTATAGATAATGACACAGATGCTAACAATTCATACATGTTGTTTCAGGCTTCACCAAAACTCAGGGAAGATAAAGTCAGGCAGTGTGTTCATACAAGATTGGGAGGAGAATATCCACCTTTCACAATTTACTTTATTTTTCCTTTTTCTTGCTAAATGTCCTTGAAAATATTATATTGCTTATATCTTTGAAAAGAATTATAGTGATGTTGTAAAACTTTATGTATTATGTGTACATAAGTGGAATCATATGTGGTTTAACAAAAAGAGAGAAAGATAAAATAGGAGGACTAAGGAGGATGACAAATTCTGATTGCATTTTTACTGTAAAAAAGAGAATATGGAACTATGTATAGCTTTTTATAGCAATTTAAATCATACTGAAGAAAAAAAATAAGTGTAATAGTATCACAATTATTTATTTAAACAATAATCAAATTTATATAACTTAAAATTAAATCTTTAATCTCACAAAAAATATCATTGTTTCTCTTAAAATAATTTAAGATAAATATACAAAATAAAATGTTGTTATAAATAAAAGATTCAATTTAGTAATGATTTGTACACAAATCGAAAATGATTTATACAATCAATGATGATATTATTTGTCTTTAAATATTTTTTATTAATTACTAATTAATCTCATTAATTGTTTTTAACTTTTTAACTATGAAAGGATTGTTTTTTTGTTTCATACATTTTGAAATCTTTTCAATTTATACATTTAAAATTAATAATTATATGATTCATTTTTAGAAATTTTTTATTTATTAGATGATTTTATTAATTATTTTAAATTCTTTCAACTATGGATGAAGTTTTGGATTGATAATCGATAATATTATTATAATTATTATTAATTTTGTTATTATTATTTGAATCAATAAATATATATTTTTAAATTATTATTTCATTTATTATTCAACAAGTTTTGAATTAATATTTATTAAAACTATTTATTACATTTTATTACTTTCCGTTACAAAAGTCAATTTTAATATTAATTTATTTTTTTAATTAGAGTGGAGACACATTGTTTTAATCGTAGTGATTATATTTGATTTTAAAAAAAATCAATAATTAATTCACATCCTTTCCTTAATTTGTAATATATTTATCAGTACCTATGATGCACAGATAAGATACCTGTATCGGATACGACACGTATTCGATACGTCGGTACGTTTATTTATAACATAATAGGATACAATACGTAATAGATATGTAATATATGAATATTTAAAATTTCACAATAATTCATACAAACATAATAAATATACGATTGTTAATGTGTAAATCCAAATTTCCTAATTAGAGACCAATTATTTTAGTAGCCAAAACCTGATAGCTTATTTTAGTGACAAATTTAAAAAACCAATTCATAATTGAAACTATTTTAATTATCAATTAGAAACCAATTATAATTTTTTGGAATTATTTTTTGCTATCAAATTGGTCACTATATAATGACTAATTATTTTTTGTTACTAAAATTGGTCATTATTCAAAAGTTTTATTCTAGGGTAATACGATTTTATAAATTAAATACTTCATTGATAATTATTGTTAAAGTATTCTAAAGTATCAGATACGATACGTGTCCGACACGAATACGTGATCAAAGTTGAAGTATCGGTGCATCATAAATCACTACTATCGTTTATATTATACTTTTATTCAATAATTATATATTATTTTAATTTCATTAATTATTTTATATTTTTTGAAATTCCTCTTTACATAATTATTTATCATTTTAAATTTTCTATATTTGTTAATTTTTCTAACACCAATTATGTTACAAACGTCTGATTAATTTTTCAACAACTTAACAAATAATTATAAAAAGTGAACAATCAACCTACTTAATTCTCTTGCACAATAACTAAATATCTTATACTAATATATATATATATATATATATATATATATATATATATATATATATATATATATATATATATATATAACAAATCTAAAACATACCTACCATAAGTTTATATTATAATAATCGGTTAAAATTTGTATGTTTAACTATTAAATCTAAAGTTTACATTTATATTATTAAATAAGATTCATGTTACCATAATTTAACGATCTATGTCTCACAACAAAATAACATAGTTATTCTTAAAATAATATAGATAAATATATAAAATAATATTACTTTAGATAATATTTTAATAAAGAGGTTTATAAAGAAACTTTCTTTAGAGGTAATGATTCACACCTAAATAAATGAAAAATTCAATTTAGTAATGACTTAAATAGTATGTACAAATTCGAATGGATTTATGCTATCAAGAATTATATGATTTGTTTCTAAAAATTTTTCATTAATTGACCAATTAATTTCATTCATTGTTTTTAATGTTTTAATTATGAATGGATTTTTTTTTATTCCATATATTTTGAAATCTGTTAAACTTATACATTTGTAACTAATAATTATATGATTAGTTTCAAAAGATTTATTATCAATTAATTGATTTCATTAATTGTTTTAAATTTATTTAATTATAAATGGAGTTTTAATTGGTAATTACTAATACTATCGTAATTATTAGTATTTTTGTTATTATTATTTGAATCAATAAATAAAATATTTATTATTATTATTATTATTATTTTATTATTATAGTTTTGTACATATTCCTAATGCATTCATTCTATAAATCACATGTACATATGCATTTCACATTACTCTAACTTTTTTAATATATGTTACTTTTGTTTATCATATTTCAAGTTTAACTGTTTTTGTAATTTTATATGGTTATTTTTTTAAATATTGTTTTAAGTTGTTTGTATCTATGCGTGTTTCTATTGATAAATTTTAAGCTCAACTTCAACTTTGTTTTCTGTTTGTATTTATTTTATACAGATTTGTAACCCACAACCTACGTACATCTTACATTAACAATGACTGTGTGTAGACATTTCATTTATATGGTTCAAGTTTTAATTATACAAGAATATTGTTTTACTTCACTTAACTAATGTTACATTACTACTATTAATATTAATATGATTTGATTTAATAAAAAATTAGTATTATTAGGAATAATGTTACTATTATTTCATTATTATCATTATTATTGTTTTGTACGGGATCCATAATACATTCTATGTTTACATCTTATTTTTACAATCAATAATTATATGATTTTTTCTAATTTTTTTAATATTTGACCAATTAATTTTATTAATTGCTTTTAGTTTTCTAATTATGTATGAATCTCTCACTTTTGTTTAAAATATTTTAAATTTAACTTATTTTTTATAATTTTATATGGCTAATTATTTTTAAATATTGTTTAAAGTTATTTTTATTTACGAGTGTTACTTTAAGATCAACCTCGACATTACTTTGTTAGGGATCCATAATATAAAATATATACATTTTACTTTAACAACAAAAGTGAATATGCATCTCATTTTAATACAACATATGTAATGTATAACTCAAAAATTTAATTATAAATTTTAATCATACAATAATATTTTTTTCTTCACGTAACTAATAATATATTACTATTATTAGTATTAATGAATATTTATTATTGTTATTAGTATTGATATTATTCTACTACTACTATCACTATTATTATTAATATTGATATTACTTTGTATTATTATTATTATTATTATTATTATTTCTACACTATTATCATTATTATATTATTATTGTTGTTATTATTATGTTTACATTTTAGTTTAGCAATGGATATATACTCTATGTGTTTCTATCGATAAATTTTAAGCTCAATTTCAATTGTCTTGTATTTATGTTTTATGAGATCTATAATGCACAATATCCTTACATTATTATTATTATTATTTTATTATCAGTATTGGTATAACACACGATATATCAATATTAATATTATTATTAGGATTGGTATTGAAATTATTTTTAGTGTAAAATATTATTATTATTTTTTATTTAATTTATTACAAAAAATACATGTGATTAATTATTTAATTATTTCATAATAATATTATTATTATTTTGTACGGATTCATAAACTACACAATATGTTTACACTATTACATTGATGTCAACCACAATATACATATACTGTTCTATTATTATTATTATTATTATTATTATTATTATTATTATTATTATTATTAGTATGGTATAACACACAATATATTAGTGTTATTATTATAAGTATTGGTATTCAAATCAGAATGAGTGTAAAATAATATTTTTTATTTTTAGTTAATTCGTAACAAAAAAATACGAGTGATTAATAATTTAATCTTTTCGAATTATTATTATTATTATTATTATTATTTGTAATATTATTAATATTATTAGGATTAACAAATATTTAATATTATTTTAATGTTATTGTGATTCTATTATTATTATTATTATTATTATTATTATTATTATTATTATTATTATTATTATTATTGGTGTTGTTCTTTTTGTAAAGGATTCATAATACATAATATAATATATAATATGTCTATATTTGATTTTAAAAATGACATGCATATATAAAAAATCAAAAAATCAAGAATTCAATTCACATTGTCTTCCCTAATTTGTAATATATTTATCATTGATATTATAATTTTATTCAATAATTATCTTTTATTTTAATACTTTTATTTGACTATTAGTGTTATTTTTACTACTATTTGTTATTATAAATGTAATCAATTTTTATATTCTATTTCTTTATTTATTGATTTATTAATGTTAATATTTTATTATTAATTAGAAGTTGAATTTATATTTATTGAAAATTAGAAATATTTATTACACTTGTATTATTTTTATTTAAAATGTTAGTATAAAATAACATTATTATTTTTAATTATTTTGTTGCAAAAGATACCTGTGAATAATTAAAACTTATTTTTTTAGGATTAAAACAAGGTTACAAATTTTGGTATTCTTTAGTGCACAATTTTCTTGATATAGTCATGAAGTTCTTTTTGTTTTCCTAGGGTGAAACTTTCTCTTAGAACACAAATAAATCTACCAAAGAGTTTTTTCCCTCTTTAAACATCCTTTTCCATCTATTACTTTCAATATTTGTAATTTTACACTCAAAATATTAAAAAAAAAAAACAATTCCTCACATTTGAAACTATATTTAAACTTTTAATTAATATATCCGTCCAAAGATTATAATAACCAATAATCATATAACATTTTAATATATAAATAACATATTCAAAATAATCATAACTGTAACCAATTTATTTATTAGTAATTAATCAAAAAACATAATATTTTCTTATTCAACTAATCAAATATTTATGATTATTTCTAAACAATTTTAAAACAATCCACTAAAAAATATAATATAAATTTATTTATATTAAAAAAATATCTAAATTTGTATGTAACCAAATTTGAATTACTCCATTCAAAAATATAACTACAAAAGCTAAAGTAATATTCATCTATACTAATTCTAATAATATTTAATTACAATATTTATTATTATTATTATTTGTATAAACAATAATATTGTACAATGATATATATGAAAAAAATGATTAATTACAAAAAGTAATTAATATTTTTTACTTTACAAATACAAAATTAAAAGAAAAAAAAACACTAATTTACTATTTTTGAAAATTTGAAAATCCACTAGTGCAATTTGAAAATTTTCTTCTTTTTGTCACAGTTCTTTAAGAGGTTTTTACTAATTTCTACTATATACAAATTAAATAATTGATATTTTATATAAAAAAATTGCAAAAAGTTTAATAAGAAACAAGTTAACCAATACTAGGATAGGATTTGTGTTCTTAAATTTGACAAATTCCATCTCCTGGTAACCCTTTTTTAATTCTTTTTACTCTTTTTAACTATTTACAATTCAAATAATTGATCTTTTATGTACAAAAAGTTCTCAAAATTTCATAACAAACAGGTTCGTGGATATTGAAATGCAATTTGTTTCTAAATTTAAAAAATTCAATCTCTAGGTAACAATTTTTCAATTGTTTTTTACTACTTTCTAATATTTACAATTTAAATAAATCATGTTTTTTCATAAAAATTGCTCAAAATTTCATAAGAAAGTTGTTGCAAATTGTCAAAGGGATTATTGGTGTTATGAAATTTGAAAATTTTCTTCTTTTCGTGACACTTTTTTAATTTTTTACTAATTTTAACTCTTTGCAATTTAAATAATTGATATTTTATATATAAAAATTGCTAAAAATTTCGCAAGTAACGAGTTGGCCAATACTAGGGTAGGATTTGTGTTTTTAAATTTGACAAATTCCATCTCCAGGTAACCCTTTTATAGTTCTTTTTACTATTTTTAACTATTTACAATTCAAATAATTGAACTTTTATGTACAAAAAGATCTCAAAATTCCATAACAAACAGGTTGGCAGATACTCAAATGGGATTAGTTTCTGAAATTTATAAAATTCAATCTCTAGGTAACAAATTTTCAATTGTTTTTTAATACTTTCTAGTATTGACAATTTAAATAATTCATGTTTTCTACATAAAAATTGCTCAAAATTTCATGAGAAACTTGTTGCAAATAGTCAAAGAGGATTGTTGGTGTTATGAAATTTGAAAATTTTCTTCTTTTTGTCACAGTTCTTTAAGAGGTTTTTACTAATTTTTACTATATACAAATTAAATAATTGATATTTTATATAAAAAAATTGCAAAAAGTTTAATAAGGAACAAGTTAACCAATACTAGGATAGGATTTGTGTTCTTAAATTTGACAAATTCCATCTCCTGGTAACTCTTTTTTAATTCTTTTTACTATTTTTAACTATTTACAATTCAAATAATTGATCTTTTATGTACAAAAAGTTCTCTAAATTTCATAACAAACAGGTTCGTGGATACTGAAATGCAATTTGTTTCTAAATTTAAAAAATTCAATCTCTAGGTAACAATTTTTCAATTGTTTTTTACTACTTTCTACTATTTACAATTTAAATAAGTCATTTTTTTTCATAAAAAATGCTCAAAATTTCAGAAGAAAGTTGTTGCAAATTGTCAAAGGGATTATTGATGTTATGAAATTTGAAAATTTTCTTATTTTCGTGACACTTTTTTAATTTTTTACTAATTTTAATTCTTTACAATTTAAATAATTGATATTTTATATATAAAAATTGCTAAAGATTTCGCAAGTAACGAGTTGGCCAATACTAGGATAGGATTTGTGTTCTTAAATTTGACAAATTCCATCTCCAGGTAACCCTTTTTTTAATTCTTTTTACTATTTTTAACTATTTACAATTCAAATAATTGATCTTTTATGTACAAAAAGTTCTCAAAATTTCATAACAAACAGGTTCGTGGATACTCAAATGCAATTTGTTTCTAAATTTAAAAAATTCAATCTCTAGGTAACAATTTTTCAATTGTTTTTTACTACTTTCTACTATTTACAATTTAAATAAATCATGTTTTTTTCAAAAAAATTGCTCAAAATTTCAGAAGAAACTTGTTGCAAATTGTCAAAGGGATTATCTACTATATATCTAAGAAATTCTTAGTGTAGGTAAATTACTGAAATAGACATTTTAATTTATTGACACATGGTTAATATTGAGGGTATTTTTGTCTTTTTGATGTTGTTGTGTTTTCGCGGTTCGAACGTCTTTTTTAAATGTTGATTGACGTTGTCAGACAGCAGCATCATTCTTCTCCAAAGCAATCAGCTTACTCGAGGTTAGCTTTTTTTTTTTCTTCTTCAATCCTTCTTCTTTCTTCTTCTTCATATCAAGTTAGGTTTTCGTTTTGTTTTTAATTTCCAGTTTGTTGTTGTTGAATGTTGACGGTAGGGTTTTCTTCTCCCAAGCAATCAACTTCGTTGAGGTAATTTTTTTTTCTTCTTTCATTTTCCTCCTTCTTCTTCTTCTTCTTCTGTTTTTCTTCTTCTTCTTCTTCTTCAATCCTTCTTTTTCCTTCTTCCTCATACCAACTTAAGTTTTTTTTTCTATTTATTTTTGTTGAAGGTTGACAGAAGTTTTGATTGGTGTAGGTAATTTTTTTTTCTATTTCTTAATTTATTCTTTTTTCTTCAAGGATCTTTTTTCTTTCTTCTTCTTACTCTGTTATTTTTTTTTACTTTGTGAAAGATTTAATTTTTGCAAGGCAATCGGTAGGATCTTCTTCTCCAAGGCAATCAACTTCGTCGAGGTAATTTCTTTTTTTCTTCTTCCGTATTCCTTCTTCTTCAATCCTTCTTCTTTCTTTTTCCTCATACCAACTTAAGTTTTTTTTTTGTTCTGTTTGTTGTTGTTGTGTTTGTTGTTGTTGTTGTTCTGTTTTTTTTTTACTTCGTGAAAGATTTAATTTTTGCAATGTGTTTCGTTTTGAAGAAAACACTGATGTTTTTATTTTTAGAAGGTATTTTTAACAAAATCTTGAACATGTTTTGTTGTTGTTGATGGTGTTGTTGTATTTATTTTTTTTATACTTGATACATCTATTATTGTGGGTTGAAGAAAAGGTTCAAGTTTTCGTTTTTAGAAAGTATTTTTGAACAAATAGAATGACTGAGGATGATGATGTTATTGTTGGTGGTCTTCTTTTCTTTTCTTTTTTTCGTCTATTTGTGGTTTGTTGTTGAGATTTGTTTGTTGTTCTTCATTGTGCTATTTTTTTTACTTCTTTTGTGGTCCTTCTTCTTTATAAAAGGTTATGTTTCTGTAATTTTTTTTCTGTTAAATATGTTGTAGCAGTGGGTTAGTATTTATTGAAAGCTATGTTCAGATTTCTCTGTTATTTTTTATGGTGTTATTTATTTTTCTTTTAATTCTTATGTGTTCCTTCTTCTTTTTTTCATGAAAGGTTTATTTTTTTTTTTTAGGTTTTTTGTGATGAAGATGGTGTCCTCTGGATTAGTACGTTTTAATAGTTGGTTAAAGTCAGTAGCTTGAGTTTTCTTTCTCCTCCTTCATGGTCTTCTTCTACTTTTGTTTTCTACTTCTTCTTTTTTCATTGTTTTGAAGAAAAGCCTAAACCTTTTGTTTTTTCATTGTTTTGAAGAAAAACCTAAACCTTTTGTTTTCATGAAGTATATTTACTATTTTTTGTTTTTAATATCATTATTGTGTGTTTAGTTGCTTTTTCGATGTCTATGGTTGTAGATTGAATAAAGGGTAAGATTTTTTGTAATGTGTATGGTTGTGGATTGAAGAAAAAGTATGACTGAAATGAAGATGTCTATGTTTCTGTCTTGATTTTTGTACATGTTTTTCTTGATGGTGTTGTTCTCTATGCTTCATGTCTCCCAATTCTGTCTTTACCATTTTACAATTTTACAACTATATCATATCTTGGTTTGGGTTTTATGTATTTTGCTTTCAAATGTTTGATCTTTGCAGAAAACCTTTTTTTTATGTCTCTTCAAGAAAAGGCGTTTCATTTATCTGTGTGCTTATTTTTTCTTTTTCTGTAGCCGTTTGAAATGCTGGGGAGATGGTGTTTGTTGTTAAAATAGCACATAGAAGGTACATGTTACGATTTATTGTTTCATTTGATGAATGTACTTTTCTTTCTATTTATTTAATTTATTAACTTTTTAGTTGCTTCTTGGTTGTTCTTCTTTTCTTCTTTCTGTTTGATGGATTTGATATTTCAAGTACTCATTATAGGACGGGGTCATCTAATGCAACAAATGGGGTAGCTATACCATCTGAGAAAAAGGTATTGTATTGTATTCGGTGAAGAGTGAAATAGTCATTATATTTGCACAAACATTTTTCAGGAAGATGAGGGATATTGCATATGATTTATATTATCAATTCTGTCTTCGTAATGTATGACTTAAAATATCCATTATGTATCTTTATAATGTACTGCTTATTTTATTATCATTAGTACGGTGAGGGATATTGCAAATGAGTTTGAGCCCTGCTCAAAGCTCGAGGACCTAAATTTGGATGTTAGAAAGAAGTTCAAGGAGACAGAGGAAATAATTCTCGCTGACAATTTTTTTCAGAGGTACAACACTGGTCCTTACTTTTTTAGTTTTTGAAATGTAGTATGGAAACTTTTTGTAAAATTGGTAGACAAGGCTTCAATTTTTTTTTCGTGCTTGGAGAGAGCAGGAAAACTTTCTTCTACTTGCTGCCAAAATTTGTGCTAAACATTTATTTTTATTAATATTTACTTCAATAAAATATATTGGAATCAAAAAATACCACTTGAAGTAGAAAGGCCTCTTGGATATTGTTGTCTGCATTTGTGGCAAAAAGCTTACTTTTTAGATTACGTGGCTAGAACATTTCCTCATTTCAATGCATGTGTAACTCTTAAGGAAGGATTTGTTTGGGTTTGGGGTTTGGGAAGGAGATCAAATAAGAGAAGAGAGGTATAAATAAAGATCAATGGGCAATTATGCAGTATACTTGAAACTAAAAGTGTTGTGTTTTAAATGAGAATATTTCAAAACTGTGAATATTTACTATTTAATGAATATCCTACACCAATAATAAGAAATAAATAAAATGTGAAGCAGGTTAACGATGTCTATTTAAATCTTAGATAATTGCTATAGGGAGAGAGAATTTAGCATGGTAAACCATAGTGGATTTCATCCAGAAATGGGATTAAAATAAAAGGGTTGGCCATAAAATGCAACTAACTATTTTCTTTGAATAAATAAGCTGGAAATATGTGGTAGTTGAATGTGAGGCTTTTCAATTGATTTGGTCATATTTTCTCATGTTTTATGTGTATTGGATTAAAATAGTTTGAAACCACATGGTTTAATGAAACTTATAAACTAAGCTCTTATTCAGTATCTAGATTTATGCTGCTTCATATATGCAATTATACACGGTCAGAGTTTTATTTGTACTTTCTCAATTAATTATATTAAACAATTATATTTCTAGAGATATATTGAAATCTAATACACTTTTTAAATTTGGGAGGTTATAAGCATGTTGTGGTTAAACCAACTGCAGGTAGTGCTGATGATGTATTGGAAGATAATCCCGTGGTGAGATTGAAGGTTTTTGTATATGAACTTCCAAGTAAGTATAATAAGAAAATTCTGCAAAAAGATCCAAGATGCCTCAACCATATGTTTGCAACTAAAATCTTTAATCACCGGTTTCTCTTATCTGGCCCTGTTGAAACTTTAATCTAGAAGAGGTTTTATACCCCTGTATACAATGACCACAAATGATAAGAAGTGCCATAAAGCTTATTTCTTCCAACTGACCTTATTGAAGGCTCACATAGGGGGCACATCACTTCTTTGTGGTTCCTCAAAATTTTGGGGCATGTTTTCATTACGAGGTACAAATTTTGTGCATTATTTTCAACATTCATTATTTATACCACTTTTATTATATATTTATATTAATTTGTATATGGAAGAGAAGGCAATTGAAAGAGGGGATTCTTTAACTGCTAAAGCGTGCTACATTGGTTCAAACCTTTGGACAGAGGAATCACATATGCCCGAAAGAGGGCTCAAATACCATTTCTCCATACTTTTCACCAAGAAAATCCACACCCACCTAATTCCTAATAAGACTCCTAGGTCATTTTTGTGTATTTTCGATGACTTTTATGATGTTGGCAATGACTCTGAAGGTGGTTATTATGCAAGGTAGGCCTTATTACAAGTTTAAACAAGAATGTCCGAGTGTGTAGCCTTTTATTTCTTCTATATCATAGCTGCATAAGAAATCTGATTTACATTTTCTTATAAAAGATGCAATGACTAGGGACTTTGATTCATATAACTATTGTAATTTGGACTAACTATAAACGGGCCATGTTGTGTAATCTTGCAGAGGTGCAAGAGTAGCAGTGTAGGAGAACTTTTAAGGACAGTCCTCTATTTGATGTCTCCACTAAGCATCCAACCACGTACTTTAAGGACATGCAGTAGCTGTGTTTTGCGTATACCCACTTGGATGGACCCGTTGGAGCCTAAGATTGGTAGAGGCTATGATATTTAGTTGCATACCTGTTATTATTGTAGATGACATTGTTTTGCAATTTGCTGATGCAATCCCATGAGAAAAGATAGAAGTATTTGTTGCTGAGGAGGAGGTTCCAAAGTTGAATACCATACTCACATCTATCTTACTAGAAGCCATATTTTAGATATGAGTATTTGTTGCTGTTACCGTTTTCTTTTTTATTTTAGATAATAGTTTATTTTTATTTCAATATTAATAATATATATATATATATAATAATTTATTATTTTATATTTATTTTGATGTCACTATTTAATATTTAAATGACCACAATTAAAATTAGTTATTGAGATTTTATCCGCATAAGAATATTTAATTCAACTGCATGTTATCCTTATTATGTGAAGTTGAATTTTCCATTAAGTGTTAGGAAAAGTCTTCTACAGTTACAGATAAACATTGGTAGAAAAACTTATTTTGAAGATTATTATATTTAATAAATTTAATAAATTATTATATTTAAAGGGTAAAATTAGTATTTTTAAAGGTGGACACAAAAAGGAGAATCCCCTTTATATATTGTTATAGATTATTAGTCTTAGCACTATTTGTATTAGAATATTATTTCAATTAATCATAGTAATAGTATTATTATTAATATTTGTAGTTTTAGTAAAGTTAATATTATTAATATTTTTATTATTATTGTTATTGATATTATTATTATTATTATAATTATTATTATTATTATTACTATTATTATTATTATTATTATTATTATTATTAAACAAATGCTTCTTCAATGTTTTAAATTGTTTATAGGTTTATATCTATAAATATGCTTCTTTTGAAAAATTTAAACATCAATTTTATGTTGTATTGTATAATATGCCTACATTTTAATTTAACAACAATCCATATAATACCTTTCATTTTAATATAATTTATAATTTAGAAATTTAATTATAAATTTTAATTTTATTTAATATATTATATAAAAAGTACTCATAATTAATTACTTATCTTTTTCTCATATCATTAAAATTTATATATAAAAATTACTCATAATTATTTATTTGAATATAAGAATATTACATTAATTTTAATATAAATTAAGATAAAAAATAAAAAAATTCAAATACAATAAAAGTGTTCCAACTATGTCAGTTCAAGAGGTGTTGATTGAAATAAAGTATCTATATCTGAAAAATTTTGTCAGGATTATCCCACTACGTGTTCTTTTATTTCCAAAATTTATAGTTGGGTGAATAATTAATCATTAAATAAGAATAATATTTAAATAATTAAACCAATAACAATAATAATTATTCAAATCACTAATTTATATATATTAACAATAAAATCTGTTTTAAATATTAAAAATATAAAAAAAAAACATGATTAAGTTATTTCAAATATATTTTAAATAACTTTGAAATCTAACAAGAAAATCCAAAACAAAAAAAATTAACACCTATTTTTTACTCTTTAATCTTGACTAAAACTCTAAACTTACACTAGTGCAAAATTCCCATTTTACCTCGCCTTATATGCCTCGGTTGGCCAGGAACCGAAGCATATAATGGCGCGGTGGCATTTTTGCAATTAGAGCCAAGTTTTAGGCCTCGGTTCTCCAAACCCCCGAAGCCAAAGAGGGGTATAGGCCCCGGTTCGCTCAAAACCGGTGCCAAAGAGGGGTATAGGCCTCGGTCCAGTAGGACCCAAAGCCAAAAAGTGGCTGGAAGTCAGGGGTATAGGCCTCGGTCCAAGGAGACCCGGTGCCAAAAAGGGGTCAATGGCTTCGGTTCCTCTAACAACCGAAGCCATAGGGTTTATTTAGGGTTTGAAATTCGCGAACCCTTCTTCCTCCCCGCGCCAGCGCCTCTGCAATTCCACTCTCTCTCCGCTGCACCCACTGCCACCACACCACGCTCATGGAGCGCGGCGGTGAGTCGTTCGGCCTCACTAGGAGCTACCGCAACGGCGAGTCGACGGAGAACATGCCGTTCGAGTCGGAGGAAGAGGACGAGGAGGAAGACGAAGCGAGAAACGGGGGAGAAGAGGAGCAGATTCCGGTGGCGCTGCCGGTCACGGACTTCGACATCGTCATCGACGCGCTGCCGGCGGGGACGATCAATGACCTCCACGAGATCGCGAAACGAATGGTGGCTGGCGGGTTTGGTAAGGAGTGTTCGCATGTGTATAGCAGTTGCCGGAGGGAGTTCCTGGAGGAGAGTATCTCGAGATTAGGGTTACAGAAGCTCAGCATCGAGGACGTTCACAAGATGGTGTGGCAGGACCTTGAAGATGAAATTGAGAAGTGGTTAGGAGCGCCAGCTCATGGCCGCGACGGCAACGGTTGGGTCTAGTGGGTCCACTTCCGCCACCAAGAAACCTAGGCTCGTGCCTTCCCAGTTTCAGTGAGTTCAAACATTCACTTTTAGTTTCAGTAATTCGTTCTACTTCTTAAATTTCAGGGCTTTTGTATCAAGTTTTTCATTAAATTCGTTCAATTATTGCCAGTCTTTTGTACTGAAGGCATTCCTTTCAAGTCCCTTTGCACATGAGCACTGTCTTGCCTTGTTATTGGATTATGCTGCAAATTCCTTTCAACATAGGAGGCTCTTCAGGTGGCAAAGGAATTGGGCTTCCAAAACCAGTAAAATCTTTTGGTGGAGAACGATGAAAAGCCTTCTCATTGAAACCCCATTGACGCATCAAGGCTTCTGTTTCCAAGTCTTCTAGTATCTGAGCCCTCTGCTTGCTTCTCACATCTCGAGATATTATGGCTTGATTTTAATGTTATTCTGTAATGCTTCTGCTATGCTGCTGCTGCATGATGTGTTTTACTTTAATCAGAAACATCTACAGACCTTAAAATTTTCTTGCAATGATGGTGATCAGACATTGTTGTTGCTGGAAAGTATTATTCTTGCCACTCCTTTTGTTAACCAAAGAATATATGTTAGGGCATGAATTGTCTTTGCCAATATCTACCATTATTGAGAAGCTATATATGTTTGTCAATTTTTTTGTTTGTGTGCAGAATCTTGTTAGCCGCTATTTCTGACCATTGATATGTATATTTACATATATATATATATATGGCCTCGGTTCTAACCATAACCGAGGCCAAAAAGCATGCGAAAATTTGAATTAAAAAAAATATTTATGTATATATGGCACCGGTTTCAAAACAACCGAGGCATAAAACTGGGTCTATGGCTTCGGGTGATAACCGAGGCCAAAAGGTGTACCTTTTGGCCTCGCCCCAATATGCCTCGGTTCCAGACCCGAGGCAAAATGTGGAAAATAACCGGGGCAGAAAGCCCTTACTGCACTGGTGTTATTATTACAAACAATGTTTTGTAATTAAACTTCTAAAAAACATCATACTGACATTTCTTAATCTAAACAAAATAACAATCTATGTCATCACAAATTGATTATTCCAAATTACTCAAAAACACATAACATATAACACATAATACATAACAATAATTAATTATACATAAATATATAATTATATCATTGTTAGATGAATTTATCGTTTGAATATATCTAAATTGACAATTATAACATCTATAACTTTTAAATTAAATTATTGATTTATTGATAATAATATTAAAATCTGTTTTCTAAACAAAAATTTTAAAAACCAAAAACACGACCCGTGCGTACGCTCGGGTCTCATGCTAGTTGGTATTATGAAATTTGAAAATTTTCTTCTTTTTGTGAAACTTTTTTAATTTTTTACTAATTTTAACTCTTTACAATTTAAATAATTGATATTTTATATATAAAAATTGCTAAAAATTTCGCAAGTAACGAGTTGGCCAATACTAGGATAGGATTTGTGTTCTTAAATTTGACAAATTCCATCTCCGGGTAACAATTTTTTAATTCTTTTTACTATTTTTAACTATTTACAATTCCAATAGTTGAACTTATATGTAAAAAAAGATCTCAAAATTTCATAACAAATAGGTTGGCAGATACTCAAATGGGATTAGTTTCTGAAATTTATAAAATTCAATCTCTAGGTAACAAATTTTCAATGGTTTTTTACTACTTTCTACTATTTACAATTTAAATAATTCATGTTTTGTACATAAAAATTGCTCAAAATTTCATGAGAAACTTGTTGCAAATAGTCAAAGAGGATTCTTGGTGTTATGATATTTGAAAATTTTCTTCTTTTTCTCACACTTCTTTAATTTTTTACTAATTTTTACTATATACAAATTAAATAATTGATATTTTATATATAAAAATTGCAAAAAATTTCACAAGTAACGAGTTGGCCAATACTATGATAGGATTTGTGTTCTTAAATTTGACCAAATTCCATCTCCTGGTAACCCTTTTTTAATTCTTTTTACTATTTTTAACTATTTACAATTCAAATAATTGATGTTTTATGTACAAAAAGTCTCAAAATTTCATAACAAACAGGTTCGTGGATACTCAAATGCAATTTGTTTCTAAATTTAAAAAATTCAATCTCTAGGTAAAGATTTTTCAATTGTTTTTTACTACTTTCTACTATTTACAATTTAAATAATTCATGTTTTCTTAATAAATATTGCTCAAAATTTCAGAAGAAACTTGTTGCAAATTGTTAAAGGGATTATTGGTGTTATGAAATTTGAAAATTTTCTTCATTTTGTGACACTTTTTTAATTTTTTACTAATTTTAACTCTTTACAATTTAAATAATTGATATTTTATATATAAAAATTGCTAAAAATTTCGCAAGAAACGAGTTGGCCAATACTAGGATAGGATTTGTGTTCTTAAATTTGACAAATTCCATCTCCTGGTAACCCTTTTTTAATTCTTTTTACTATTTTTAACTATTTACAATTCAAATAATTGATCTTTTATGTACAAAAAGTTCTCAAAATTTCATAACAAACAGGTTCGTGGATACTCAAATGCAATTTGTTTCTAAATTTAAAAAATTCAATCTGTAGGTAACAAATTTTCAATTATTTTTTACTACTTTCTACTATTTAAAATTTAAATAAATCATGTTTTTTTCATAAAAATTGCTGAAAATTTCAGAAGAAACTTGTTGCAAATTGTCAAAGGGATTATTGGTGTTATGAAATTTGAAAATTTTCTTCTTTTGTGACACTTTTGTAATTTTTTACTAATTTTTACTCTTTACAATTTAAATAATTGATATTTTATATGTAAAAATTGCTAACAATTTCACAAGTAACGTGTTGGCCAATACTAGGATAGGATTTGTGTTCTTAAATTTGACAAATTCCATCTCCTGGTAACCCTTTTTTAATTCTTTTTACTATTTTTAACTATTTACAATTCAAGTAATTAAAATTTTATGTACAAAAATATCTCAAAATTTCATAACAAACAGGTTCTCGGATACTCAAATTCAATTTGATTCTCACTTAAAGAAATTCAATGTCTAGGTAACAATTTTTCAACTGTTTTTTACTACTTTCTACTATTTAAAATTTAAATAAATCATGTTTTTTTTTATAAAAATTGCTCAAAATTTCAGAAGAAACTTATTGCACATTTTGAAAGGGATTATTGGTTTTATGAAATTTGAAAATTTTCTTCTTTTTGTGACACTTCTTTACTTTTTTACTAATTTTTACTCTTTACAATTTAAATAATTGATATTCTTTATACAAAACTTGCAAAAAATTTAACAAGAAACAAGTTGGCCAATACCAGGATAGGATTTGTGTTCTTAAATTTGACAAGTTCTATCTCCTGTAACACTTTTTTAATTCTCTTTACTATTTTTAACTATATACAATTCAAATAATTGAGATTTTATGTACAAAAAGAACTCAAAATTTCATAAGAAACATGTTGGCGGATACTCAAATGGGATTAGTTTCTGAAATTTAACAAATTCAATCTCTAGGTAACAAATTTTGAATTGTTTTTTTATACTTTCTACTATTTCCAACTTAAATAATTCAGGTTTTCTACATACAAATTGCTCAAAATTTCATGAGAAACTTGTTCCAAATACTTAAAGGGGATTAATGGTGTTACCAAAATTTGAAAATTTTCTTGCTTTTGTGACAGTTACTTAATTTTTTTAGTAATTTTTACTATTTGAGATCTAAATAATCGAAATTTTAAATATAAAAATAGGAAAAAAATTCACAAGAAAGAAGTTGGCCAATACTAGTATAGGATTTGTGTTCTTAAATTTGACAAATTTCACCTCCTGCTAAAACTTTTTTAATTTTTTACTATTTTTAACTATTTACAATTCAAATAATTCAACTTTTATGTACAAAAAGATCTCAAAATTTCATAACAAACAGTTTGGCGGATACTCAAATGGGATTAGTTTCTGAAATTTCAAAAATTGAATCTCTAGGTAATAATTTTTCAATTGTTTTTTACTACTTTCTACTATTTACAATTTAAATAATTCATGTTTTCTACATAAAAATTCCTCAAAATTTTATAAGAAAGTCGTTGCAAATTGTCAAAGGGATTACTGTTGTTATGAAATTTGAAAATTTTGTTCTCTTTATGACACTTCTTTACTTTTTTACTAATTTTTACTCTTTACAATTTAAATAATTGATATTTTTTATACAAAACTTGCAAAAAATTTAACAAGAAACAAGTTGGCCAATACCAGGATAGGATTTGTGTTCTTAAATTTGACAAGTTCTATCTCCTGTAACACTTTTTTAATTCTCTTTACTGTTTTTAACTATATACAATTCAAATAATTCAGATTTTATGTACAAAAAGAACTCAAAATTTCATAATAAACATGTTGGCGGATACTCAAATGGGATTAGTTTCTGAAATTTAACAAATTCAATCTCTAGGTAACAAATTTTCAATTGTTTTTTTATACTTTCTACTATTTACAACTTAAATAATTCAGGTTTTCTACATACAAATTTCTCAAAATTTCATGAGAAACTTGTTATACTTAAAGGGGATTAATGGTGTTACGAAATTTGAAAATTTTCTTGCTTTTGTGACAGTTACTTAATTTTTTTAGTAATTTTTACCATTTGAGATCTAAATAATCGAAATTTTAAATATAAAAATAGGAAAAAAATTCACAAGAAAGAAGTTGGCCAATAGTAGTATAGGATTTGTTTTCTTAAATTTGACAAATTTCACCTCCTGCTAAAACTTTTTTAACTTTTTACTATTTTTAACTATTTACAATTCAAATAATTCAACTTTTATGTACAAAAAGATCTCAAAATTTCATAACAAACAGTTTGGCGGACACTCAAATGGGATTAGTTTCTGAAATTTCAAAACTTCAATCTCTAGGTAATAATTTTTCAATTGTTTTTTACTACTTTCTACTATTTACAATTTAAATAATTCATGTTTTCTACATAAAAATTCCTCAAAATTTTATAAGAAAGTCGTTGCAAATTGTCAAAGGGATTACTGTTGTTATGAAATTTTAAAATTTTGTTCTTTTTATTTTACTACTTTACTTTTTTACTAATTTTTACTATTTACAATTTAAATAATTGATATTTTTTATACAAAACTTGCAAAAAATTTAACAGGAAACAAGTTGGCCAATACCAGGATAGGATTTGTGTTCTTAAGTTTGACAAGTTCTATCTCCTGTAACACTTTTGTAATTCTCTTTACTGTTTTTAACTATATACAATTCAAATAATTCAGATTTTATGTACAAAAAGAACTCAAAATTTCATAATAAACATGTTGGCGGATACTCAAATGGGATTAGTTTCTGAAATTTAACAAATTCAATCTCTAGGTAACAAATTTTGAATTGTTTTTTTATACTTTCTACTATTTCCAACTTAAATAATTCAGGTTTTCTACATACAAATTGCTCAAAATTTCATGAGAAACTTGTTCCAAATACTTAAAGGGGATTAATGGTGTTACGAAATTTGAAAATTTTCTTGCTTTTGTGACAGTTACTTAATTTTTTTAGTAATTTTTACTATTTGAGATCTAAATAATCGAAATTTTAAATATAAAAATAGGAAAAAAATTCACAAGAAAGAAGTTGGCCAATAGTAGTATAGGATTTGTTTTCTTAAATTTGACAAATTTCACCTCCTGCTAAAACTTTTTTAATTTTTTACTATTTTTAACTATTTACAATTCAAATAATTTAACTTTTATGTACAAAAAGATCTCAAAATTTCATAACAAACAGTTTGGCGGATACTCAAATGGGATTAGTTTCTGAAATTTCAAAACTTCAATCTCTAGGTAATAATTTTTCAATTGTTTTTTACTACTTTCTACTATTTACAATTTAAATAATTCATGTTTTCTACATAAAAATTCCTCAAAATTTTATATGAAAGTCGTTGCAAATTGTCAAAGGGATTACTGTTGTTATGAAATTTGAAAATTTTGTTCTTTTTATTTTACTACTTTACTTTTTTACTAATTTTTACTATTTACAATTTAAATAATTGATATTTTTAATACAAAACTTGCAAAAAATTTAACAAGAAACAAGTTGGCCAATACCAGGATAGGATTTGTGTTCTTAAGTTTGACAAGTTCTATCTCCTGAAACACTTTTTTAATTCTCTTTACTGTTTTTAACTATATACAATTCAAATAATTGAGATTTTATGTACAAAAAGAACTCAAAATTTCATAATAAACATGTTGGCGGATACTCAAATGGGATTAGTTTCTGAAATTTAACAAATTCAATCTCTAGGTAACAAATTTTCAATTCTTTTTTTATACTTTCTACTATTTCCAACTTAAATAATTCAGGTTTTCTACATACAAATTGCTCAAAATTTCATGAGAAACTTGTTCCAAATACTTAAAGGGGATTAATGGTGTTACGAAATTTGAAAATTTTCTTGCTTTTGTGACAGTTACTTAACTTTTTTAGTAATTTTTACTATTTGAGATCTAAATAATCGAAATTTTAAATATAAAAATAGGAAAAAAATTCACAAGAAAGAAGTTGGCCAATACTAGTATAGGATTTGTGTTCTTAAATTTGACAAATTTCACCTCCTGCTAAAACTTTTTTAACTTTTTACTATTTTTAACTATTTACAATTCAAATAATTCAACTTTTATGTACAAAAAGATCTCAAAATTTCATAACAAACAGTTTGGTGGATACTCAAATGGGATTAGTTTCTGAAATTTCAAAAATTCAATCTCTAGGTAATAATTTTTCAATTGTTTTTTACTACTTTCTACTATTTACAATTTAAATAATTCAAGTTTTTTACATAAAAATTCCTCAAAATTTCATTAGAAACTCGTTGCAAATTGTCAAAGGGATTACTGTTGTTATGAAATTTGAAAATTTTGTTCTTTTTATGAGACTTCTTTACTCTTTTACTAATTTTTACTCTTTACAATTTAAATAATTGATATTTTTTTTACAAAACTTGCAAAAAATTTAACAAGAAACAAGTTGGCCAATACCAGGATAGGATTTGTGTTCTTAAATTTGACAAGTTCTATCTCCTGTAACACTTTTTTAATTCTTTTTACTATTTTTAACCATATACAATTCAAATAATTGAGATTTTATGTACAAAAAGAACTCAAAATTTCATAATAAACATGTTGGCGGATACTCAAATGGGATTAGTTTCTGAAATTTAACAAATTCAATCTCTAGGTAACAAATTTTCAATTGTTGCTTTATACTTTCTACTATTTACAACTTAAATAATTCAGGTTTTCTACATACAAATTGCTCAAAATTTCATGAGAAATTTGTTCCAAATACTTAAAGGGGATTAATGGTGTTACTAAATTTGAAAATTTTCTTGCTTTTGTGACAGTTACTTAATTTTTTTAGTAATTTTTACTATTTGAGATCTAAATAATCGAAATTTTAAATATAAAAATAGGAAAAAAATTCACAAGAAAGAAGTTGGCCAATAGTAGTATAGGATTTGTTTTCTTAAATTTGACAAATTTCACCTCCTGCTAAAACTTTTTTAACTTTTTACTATTTTTAACTATTTACAATTCAAATAATTCAACTTTTATGTACAAAAAAATCTCAAAATTTCTTAACAAACAGTTTGGCGGATACTCAAATGGGATTAGTTTCTGAAATTTCAAAACTTCAATCTCTAGGTAATAATTTTTCAATTGTTTTTTACTATTTTCTACTATTTACAATTTAAATAATTCATGTTTTCTACATAAAAATTCCTCAAAATTTCATAAGAAACTCGTTGCAAATTGTCAAAGGGATTATTTGTGTTATGACATTTGAAAATTTTGTTCTTTTTATGACACTTCTTTACTTTTTTACTAATTTTTACTCTTTACAATTTAAATAATTGATATTTTTTATACAAAACTTGCAAAAAATTTAACAAGAAACAAGTTGGCCAATACCAGGATAGGATTTGTGTTCTTAAATTTGACAAGTTCTATCTCGTGTAACACTATTTTAATTCTTTTTAGTATTTTTAACTATATACAATTCAAATAATTGAGATTTTATGTACAAAAAGAACACAAAATTTCATAATAAACATGTTGGCGAATACTCAAATGGGATTAGTTTCTGAAATTTAACAAATTCAATCTCTAGGTAACAAATTTTCAATTATTTTTTTATACTTTCTACTATTTACAACTTAAATAATTCAGGTTCTCTATGTACAAATTGCTCAAAATTTCATGAGAAACTTGTTCCAAATACTTAAAGGGGATTAATGGTATTACTAAATCTGAAAATTTTCTTGCTTTTGTGACAGTTACTTAATTTTTTTAGTAATTTTTTACATTTGAGATCTAAATAATCGAAATTTTTAATATAAAAATAGGAAAAAAATTCACAAGAAAGAAGTTGGCCAATAGTAGTATAGGATTTGTTTTCTTAAATTTGACAAATTTCACCTCCTGCTAAAACTTTTTTAACTTTTTACTATTTTTAACTATTTACAATTCAAATAATTCAACTTTTATGTACAAAAAGATCTCAAAATTTCATAACAAACAGTTTGGCGGATACTCAAATGGGATTAGTTTCTGAAATTTCAAAACTTCAGTCTCTAGGTAATAATTTTTCAATTGTTTTTTACTATTTTCTACTATTTACAATTTAAATAATTCATGTTTTCTACATATAAATTCCTCAAAATTTTATAAGAAAGTCGTTGCAAATTGTCAAAGGGATTACTGTTGTTATGAAATTTGAAAATTTTGTTCTTTTTATTTTACTACTTTACTTTTTTACTAATTTTTACTATTTATAATTTAAATAATTGATATTTTTTATACAAAACTTGCAAAAAATTTAACAAGAAACAAGTTGGCCAATACCAGGATATGATTTGTGTTCTTAAATTTTACAAGTTCTATCTCCTGCAACACTTTTTTAATTCTTTTTACTATTTTTAACTATATACAATTCAAATAATTGAGATTTTATGTACAAAAAGAACTCAAAATTTCAAAATAAACAAGTTGGCGGATACTCAAATAGGATTAGTTTCTGAAATTTCACAAATTCAATCTCTAGGTAACAAATTTTCATTTGTTTTTTTATACTTTCTACTGTTTACAATTTAAATAATTCACTTTTTCTACATACAAATTGCTCAAAATTTCATGAGAAACTTGTTCCAAATACTTAAAGGGGATTAATGGTGTTACAAAATTTGAAAATTTTCTTTCTTTTGTGACAGTTACTTAATTTTTTTAGTAATTTTTACTATTTGAGATCTAAATAATCGAAATTTGAAATATAAAAATAGGAAAAAAATTCACAAGAAAGAAGTTAGCCAATACTAGTATAGGATTTGTGTTCTTAAATTTGACTAATTTCACCTCCTGCTAAAACTTTTTTAATTTTTTACTATTTTTAGCTATTTACAATTCAAATAATTCAACTTTTATGTACAAAAAGATCTCAAAATTTCATAACAAACAGTTTGGCGGATACTCAAATGGGATTAGTTTCTAAAATTTCAAAAATTAAATCTCTAGGTAATAATTTTTCAATTGTTTTTTACTACTTTCTACTATTTACAATTTAAATAATTCATGTTTTCTACATAAAAATTCCTCAAAATTTCATAAGAAACTCGTTGCAAATTGTCAAAGGGATTATTGGGGTTATGACATTTGAAAATTTTGTTCTTTTTATGACACTTCTCTACTTTTTTACTAATTTTTACTCTTTACAATTTAAATAATTGATATTTTTTATACAAAACTTGCAAAAAATTTAACAAGAAACAAGTTGGCCAATACCAGGATAGGATTTGTGTTCTTAAATTTGACAAGTTCTATCTCCTATAAAACTTTTTTAATTCTTTTTACTATTTTTAACTATATACAATTCAAATAATTGAGATTTTATGTACAAAAAGAACACAAAATTTCATAATAAACATGTTGGCGAATACTCAAATGGGATTAGTTTCTGAAATTTAACAAATTCAATCTCTAGGTAACAAATTTTCAATTATTTTTTTATACTTTCTACTATTTACAACTTAAATAATTCAGGTTCTCTATGTACAAATTGCTCAAAATTTCATGAGAAACTTGTTCCAAATACTTAAAGGGGATTAATGGTGTTACTAAATCTGAAAATTTTCTTGCTTTTGTGACAGTTACTTAATTTTTTTAGTAATTTTTACCATTTGAGATCTAAATAATCGAAATTTTTAATATAAAAATAGGAAAAAAATTCACAAGAAAGAAGTTGGCCAATAGTAGTATAGGATTTGTTTTCTTAAATTTGACAAATTTCACCTCCTGCTAAAACTTTTTTAACTTTTTACTATTTTTAACTATTTACAATTCAAATAATTCAAGTTTTATGTACAAAAAGATCTCAAAATTTCATAACAAACAGTTTGGCGGATACTCAAATGGGATTAGTTTCTGAAATTTCAAAACTTCAATCTCTAGGTAATAATTTTTCAATTGTTTTTTACTACTTTCTACTATTTACAATTTAAATAATTCATGTTTTCTACATATAAATTCCTCAAAATTTTATAAGAAAGTCGTTGCAAATTGTCAAAGGGATTACTGTTGTTATGAAATTTGAAAATTTTGTTCTTTTTATTTTACTACTTTACTTTTTTACTAATTTTTACTATTTACAATTTAAATAATTGATATTTTTTATACAAAACTTGCAAAAAATTTAACAAGAAACAAGTTGGCCAATACCAGGATATTGTTTGTGTTCTTAAATTTTACAAGTTCTATCTCCTGTAACACTTTTTTAATTCTTTTTACTATTTTTAACTATATACAATTTAAATAATTGAGATTTTATGTACAAAAAGAACTCAAAATTTCAAAATAAACAAGTTGGCGGATACTCAAATAGGATTAGTTTCTGAAATTTCACAAATTCAATCTCTAGGTAACAAATTTTCATTTGTTTTTTTATACTTTCTACTGTTTACAATTTAAATAATTCACTTTTTCTACATACAAATTGCTCAAAATTTCATGAGAAACTTGTTCCAAATACTTAAAGGGGATTAATGGTGTTACAAAATTTGAAAATTTTCTTTCTTTTGTGACAGTTACTTAATTTTTTTAGGAATTTTTACTATTTGAGATCTAAATAATCGAAATTTGAAATATAAAAATAGGAAAAAAATTCACAAGAAAGAAGTTAGCCAATACTAGTATAGGATTTGTGTTCTTAAATTTGACTAATTTCACCTCCTGCTAAAACTTTTTTAATTTTTTACTATTTTTAACTATTTACAATTCAAATAATTCAACTTTTATGTACAAAAAGATCTCAAAATTTCATAACAAACAGTTTGGCGGATACTCAAATGGGATTAGTTTCTAAAATTTCAAAAATTAAATCTCTAGGTAATAATTTTTCAATTGTTTTTTACTACTTTCTACTATTTACAATTTAAATAATTCATGTTTTCTACATAAAAATTCCTCAAAATTTCATAAGAAACTCGTTGCAAATTGTCAAAGGGATTATTGGGGTTATGACATTTGAAAATTTTGTTCTTTTTATGACACTTCTCTACTTTTTTACTAATTTTTACTCTTTACAATTTAAATAATTGATATTTTTTATACAAAACTTGCAAAAAATTTAACAAGAAACAAGTTGGCCAATAACAGGATAGGATTTGTGTTCTTAAATTTGACAAGTTCTATCTCCTATAAAACTTTTTTAATTCTTTTTACTATTTTTAACTATATACAATTCAAATAATTGAGATTTTATGTACAAAAAGAACACAAAATTTCATAATAAACATGTTGGCGAATACTCAAATGGGATTAGTTTCTGAAATTTAACAAATTCAATCTCTAGGTAACAAATTTTCAATTGTTTTTTTATACTTTCTACTATTTACAACTTAAATAATTCAGGTTCTCTATGTACAAATTGCTCAAAATTTCATGAGAAACTTGTTCCAAATACTTAAAGGGGATTAATGGTGTTACTAAATCTGAAAATTTTCTTGCTTTTGTGACAGTTACTTAATTTTTTTAGTAATTTTTACTATTTGAGATCTAAATAATCGAAATTTTAAATATAAAAATAGGAAAAAAATTCACAAGAAAGAAGTTGGCCAATAGTAGTATAGGATTTGTGTTCTTAAATTTGACAAATTTCACCTCCTCCTAAAACTTTTTTAATTTTTTACTATTTTTAACTATTTACAATTCAAATAATTCAACTTTTATGTACAAAAAGATCTCAAAATTTCATAACAAACAGTTTGGCGGATACTCAAATGGGATTAGTTTCTAAAATTTCAAAAATTAAATCTCTAGGTAATAATTTTTCAATTGTTTTTTACTACTTTCTACTATTTACAATTTAAATAATTCATGTTTTCTACATAAAAATTCCTCAAAATTTCATAAGAAACTCGTTGCAAATTGTCAAAGGGATTATTGGGGTTATGACATTTGAAAATTTTGTTCTTTTTATGACACTTCTCTACTTTTTTACTAATTTTTACTCTTTACAATTTAAATAATTGATATTTTTTATACAAAACCTTGCAAAAAATTTAACAAGAAACAAGTTGGCCAATAACAGGATAGGATTTGTGTTCTTAAATTTGACAAGTTCTATCTCCTATAAAACTTTTTTAATTCTTTTTACTATTTTTGACTATATACAATTCAAATAATTGAGATTTTATGTACCAAAAAGAACTCAAAATTTCATAATAAACATGTTGGCGGATACTCAAATGGGATTAGTTTCTGAAATTTAACAAATTCAATCTCTAGGTAACAAATTTTCAATTGTTTTTTTATACTTTCTACTATTTACAACTTAAATAATTCAGGTTTTCTACATACAAATTGCTCAAAATTTCATGAGAAACTTGTTCCAAATACTTAAAGGGGATTAATGGTGTTACTAAATTTGAAAATTTTCTTGCTTTTGTGACAGTTACTTAATTTTTTTAGTAATTTTTACTATTTGAGATCTAAATAATCGAAATTTTAAATATAAAAATAGGAAAAAAATTCACAAGAAAGAAGTTGGCCAATAGTAATATAGGATTTGTGTTCTTAAATTTGACAAATTTCACCTCCTGCTAAAACTTTTTTAATTTTTTACTATTTTTAACTATTTACAATTCAAATAATTCAACTTTTATGTACAAAAAGATCTCAAAATTTCATAACAAACAGTTTGGCGGATACTCAAATGGGATTAGTTTCTAAAATTTCAAAAATTCAATCTCTAGGTAATAATTTTTCAATTGTTTTTTACTACTTTCTACTATTTACAATTTAAATAATTCATGTTTTCTACATAAAAATTCCTCCAAATTTCATAAGAAACTCGTTGCAAATTGTTAAAGGGATTATTGGTGTTATGACATTTGAAAATTTTGTTCTTTTTATGAAACTTCTTTACTTTTATACTAATTTTTACTCTTTACAATTTAAATTATTGAAACTTTTTATACAAAACTTGCAAAAAATTTAACAAGAAACAAGTTGGCCAATACCAGGATAGGATTTGTGTTCTTAAATTTGACAAACTTCACCTCCTGCTAAAACTTTTTAATTTTTTACTATTTTTAACTATTTACAATTCAGATAATTCAACATTTATGTACAAAAAGATCTCAAAATTTTATAACAAACAGTTTGGCGGATACTCAAATGGGATTAGTTTCTGAAATTTCAAAAATTCAATCTCTAGGTAATAATTTTTCAATTGTTTTTTACTACTTTCTACTATTTACAATTTAAATAATTCATGTTTTCTACATAAAAATTCCTCAAAATTTTATAAGAAAGTCGTTGCAAATTGTCAAAGGGATTACTGTTGTTATGAAATTTGAAAATTTTGTTCTTTTTATGACACTTCTTTATATTTTTACTAATTTTTACTATTTATAATTTAAATAATTGATATTTTTTATACAAAACTTGCAAAAAATTTAACAAGAAACAAGTTGGCCAATACTTGGATAGGGTTTGTGTTCTTAAATTTGACAAATTCCATCTCCTGGTAACTCTTTTTTAATTGTTTTTACTATTTTTAACTATTTACAATTCAAATAATTGAAATTTTATGTACAAAAATATCTCAAAATTTCATAACAAACAGGTTGGCTGATACTCATATGCGATTTGTTTCTGAAATTTAAAAAATTTAATCTCTAGGTAACAATTTTTCAACGTTTTTTACTACTTTCTACTATTTACAATTTAAATAATTCACGTTTTCTACATAAAAATTGCTCAAAATTTCATAAGAAAATTGTTGCAAATTGTCAAAGGGATTATTGGTCTGTGACAATTCTTTTATTTTTTACTAATTTTTACTATTTACAATTTAAATAATTGATATTTTATATATAAAAATTGCAAAAAAATTAACAAGAAACAAATTGGCCAATACTAGGATAGAATTTGTGTTCTTAAATTTGACAAGTTCCATCTCTTGTAACTCTATTTAATTCTTTTTACTATTTTTAACTATTTACATTTCAAATAATTGAACTTTTATGTACAAAAAGATCTCAAAATTTCATAACAAACATGTTGTCGGATACTCAAATGGGATTCATTTCTGAAATTTAAAAAATTCAATCTCTAGGTAACAAATTTTCAATTGTTCTTTACTACTTTCTACTATTTACAATTTAAATAATTCATGTTTTCTACATAAAAATTGCTCAAAGTTTCTTAAGAAACTTGTCGCAAATACTCAAAGGGGATTACTATTTTAACTATTTACAAGTCAAATACTTGAAATTTTATGTACAAAAATATCTCAAAATTTCATAACAAACTGATTGGCAGATACTCATATGCGATTTGTTACTGAAATTTAAAAAATTCAATCTCTAGGTAACAATTTTTCAAATTTTTTTACTACTTTCTACTACTTACAACTTAAATAATTCATGTTTTCTACATAGAAATTGCTCAAAATTTCATGGGAAACTTGTTGCAAATACTCAAAGGGAATTAATGGTGTTACGAAATTTGAAAGTTTTCTTGTTTTTGTGACAGTTACTTAATTTTTTTTGTAATTCTTACTATTTAAGATCTAAATAATCCAAATTTTATATATGAAAATGGGAAAAAATTCACAAGAAAGAAGTTGGCCAATACTGTAACGTCCCATTTAATTACTAAGCGAAATTAAAAGACACATCATACAAAATAGTAATGTAGAGTAGTCCTGGGTCCTTAACACAACCCCTACAAACTGGGCACACCATGATGCCAACGGAAACCAAATAAATGTCTAACAAAATGATGAGAGTAGAATAGTAAGGCATAGAGCAATGCGTGGGCCGTAGCTCTAAAGAAAACCCATGAAGAAAAGAAACATAAAATCCAGTCCAGATGGCTAAGCAGCGGAATCGCCATTTCCTTGCTGACCGCGGGAACCTCGCCCATCTACTCCCATCAATTAAATTGATGATCCTCGCAAGAAAGAAGAGCCACATACAAGACAACCATACAATAAACAGGGTAAGCTAGAGCCAACAACATTTTCATCATACAGTCAAATATACTTTCACCATCCAATATCCATACAACAACCAAGCATGTTATGACTTTTCAATCAATACACTACGACTCGACTCGACTCATCCGGATACGTATAACCTGGTCAGATTCAGCGGATGGTTGCACTTGTGGTGGATACCTCTGCTCACCCCCGAGTTGGTCACCCCCGAGCCATGTGTTACAAGTGTTACAATGAATCAGTTTTCCCTCACCACAAGGTTAGCCCTTAATGAATTTCAGGCCTCCTTCTACTCTCACCACAGGAGTCAATCCGCTCTAGGTGAGACTAACTGACCCCTTAGAGCGTTAGGATGCAACCTTACCTTGAATCCTTACCTAGTTATATAGATGGGGCACCACCATAGACACCCACTAACAGGGGCCATGAAATTACGTCCCTACCACTGAAGCGCAACCCCGAAGGTCTCACCTTGAGACTCCAAGGAATTACACACTGACACAAACCAAGAATCATAAAACAACAAAGAGAAAACACTAATCATGCTTTCAATTTCATACCATCCTCTGAAAATAATTCCTCATTCGTATCATATGTTGAATCCTTACCACTGGTCCTTACCACCTCATGTGTGTGGGGCCTCATCTCATATCAATACCATGTCCCATTAATACCAACTCACTCATTAATTTCACATGCCAAGTTTCCACGATATCCATCATTCCATTCATGAATTATGTCACGCATGCATGTCAGTCCATTATATATATTTACATATCTCAACATAACAATCATACCCCAACAATTACCAATCATTCAAGAGCAACCAAGCACCCAAACCACGCACTGTCTCGCCCAGCCCCTCGCTCAGGCGAGATAGTCTTGCTCAGGCGAGCCCCCTTCGCCTAGGCGAGGGCTCAAAAACAGAAACAAGAACCAACGTGGGATCTCGCTTAGGTGAGACCCCTCTCGCCTAGGCGAGTTGTTCGCTCGCTCAAAATAATGAGCTGGTCGCCTGGGCGACCTTTCGCGAAAAAGGTTTGGGCGAGCCTCCGCCAGACTCGCTTAGGCGAGTCCGACTCGCCTGGGCGAGATTACCAGTTCTCACCCTGGTCTCACCTGCAGCAGATGTATCTTTTCCAAACCCACCAATCATATACAAGGTATCCCACGCACCCCAAACCACGATTTATCCATACAAATATCCAGCAAACTCTTAAAACAGATCAAAAACAACTCAAACTCGAAACCCTAACTTCCCGTACCTGGAGGAAGGGTTAACAGAAGCCTTGGCGGCACGATAGCGAGCACTATAGCTCTGGGAGTGGGCTAAAGAGCTGAAAACAGAGGATAAATGGCACAAGGCCATATTATTATGAAATCCTAACTGTTAAATACGAAGAAGATCGATGGAAACCACACAACCTAAAGAAAATATTTACGTTGCGTAGGAACTGATGTGTGTTAGCTCAAAGAAGACCTAGTACAAAACCCTAGCAGAGCGTCTTGTGCGAGAGGAGTAAGGTGACGGCTGATTTTTCTGAAAGAGTGAAAGTGGAACTGTTAGGGCAGACTAGGGTTCAGCTTTATACTTTTGGCCAGCTCTTAGGCCCATTAGATTTTTTGGGCAGCCCTTCTAGTTAAAGGTATAAGAATAATTAGGGCCTTACAAATACTAGGATAGGATTTGTGTTCTTAAATTTGACAAATTTCACCTCCTGGTAATACTTTTTTAATTCTTTTTTAATCCTGTTCAAAAATATCACAAAATTTCACAAAATTCAATCTCTAGGTAAAAGTTTTCCAATTTTTTTACTAGTTTCTACTATTTACAATTTAAATAATTCATGTTTTCTACATAAAAATTGTTCAAAATTTCATAAGAAATTTGTTGCAAATTGTCAAAGGGATTGTTGGTGTTATGAAATTTGAAAATTTTCTTCTTTTTGTGACACTTCTTTAATTTTTTACTAATTTTTACTATTTACAATTTAAATAATTGATATTTTATATATAAAAATTGCAAAATATTTCACAAGAAAAAAGTTGGTCAATACTAGGATTGGATTTGTGTTCTTAAATTTGACAAATTTCATCTTCTGGTAAGACTTTTATAATTCTTTTTACTATTTTTAACTATTAACAATTTAAATAATTGAAATTTAATGTACCAAAAAATCTCAATATTTCATAACAAACAGGTTGACGAACACTTAAATGCGATTTGTTTCTGAAATTTAAAAAATTCAATCTCTAGGTAAAAAAAATTCAATTGTTTTTTACTACTTTCTACTATTTACAATTTAAATGATTCATGTTTTCTACATAAAAATTACTCAAAGTTTCTTAAGAAACTTGTTTTAAATACTCAAAGGGGATTATTGGTGTTATGAAATTTGAAAAATTTCCTATTTTTCTACTATTTTTTTTAATTCTTTTACTAATTTTTACTATTTACAAATTAAATAATGGATATTTTATATATAAAAATTCTAAAAAATTTCACAAGAAACAAGTTGGCCAATACTAGGATAGGGTTTGTGTTCTTAAATTTGAGTAATTTCATCTCCTGGTAACCCTTTTTAAATTGTTTTTACTATTTTTAACTATTTACAACTCAAATAATTGAAATTTTATGTACAAAAATATCTCAAAATTTCATAACAAACAGGTTCGCAGATACTCAAAAGCAATTTCTTTCTGACATTTAAAAAATTCAATCTCTAGGTAACAATTTTTCAATTTTTTTTACTACTTTCTACTAGGTGTTCTACTGAAGGAGCACCGTCATCATCTGAACCTACCACTAAAAGTGTACCACTAGAATCACCTCCGGTGATTAACATATCTTCTGATCCATCACCTGAACCAGAAATTCAAGAAGATAGAATGGAAGAAAGAACAATAAGAGAGTTGGCTTCACCGGATGCAACAATTACACAAAACATGTGCATCCAATATCCAGATGGAGAATGTGAGCTTAAGTCTAGATTAATCCATCTTCCACCTAAATTCCATGGATTAGTAGGAGAAGACCCGTACCATAATTTGAAGGAATTTCATGTTGTTTGTTCATCCATGAGACCTACAACAGTGACAGAGGAACATATCAAGCTTAAGGCTTTTCCATTCTCATTGCAAGATGCCGCTAAGAATTGGTTATATTGCCTTCCACCAGGATCCATCAATACTTGGGAGACTCTGAAAAGATTATTTTTGGAAAAGTTTTTTCCAGCATCTAGAGTTGTTGCTATTCGCAAAGATATTTATGGGATAAGGCAACAAGAAAGAGAAAATCTTCACGAGTATTGGGAAAGATTCAAAAAGTTATGTGCTTCCTGTCCTCATCACCAAATAAAAGAGCATCTCCTCATTCAGTACTTTTATGAGGGTTGAGTATCATGGATAGACAAATGATAGATGCTGCAAGTGGAGGGTCATTGGTGGACAAAACGCCAACAAATGCAAGACAATTGATTGAAAATATGGCGTCGAACCATCAACAATTTTCCACCAGGAGTAATTCTATAACTCTATTGAAGGGAACCCATGGAGTAGATGCTTCATATGTTACAGATCACAAGAAAATAGAAGGGAAGTTGGATGACTTAGCGGCAATGGTAAGGACCTTGACAAACTTACCGAAAAAGCCTATCCCTTCTATTTTATGTGGAATTTGTGCTTCTACTAATCATCCTACAGAGGCTTGTTCTATGTTAAAAGAGACAGGGACGTTAGACAATGAACAACCTCAGGCATATGCTGCAAACATCTATGGCAATAATAGACCACCTCGGCAGCAATACAACCATGATTTGTCCTCCAACAAGTACAACCCAGATTGGAAGGAATATCCCAGTCAGAAATGGGGAAATCAACAGCCTCAACACCAACAAGTCTATCTTCCATCTCAACAGAGGCAACAACCACAACCAGCTGCAACCTCTGGTGATTAGAACATGGAAGCAATGATGAAAATGATGGCTGACATGATGAAGGGACAAATCAATGACTTGAAACAGACAATGGAAGCAACCAATCAAAATTTGCAAAACCATATTGGACAAATTGCAAATGAGTTAAATTAGATGAAGTCTCAACAAGGCTCAAGCAATTTGTCTGTATAAACTATAATTAACCCGCGAAATGTAAGTGCTATTACTTTAAGATCGGGTAAGCAAATACAAGGCCTTGGGGATGCCCAAGAAGATGAAGATAAGGACAATGAAGTTGTACCTAATAATCAAAGTGGAAGATCAGATGAAGCAACACAAGCAACATCTGAAATGCCTGCACCCAATGATAATTCCAGGTTGGTATCCCCTAATACTTCCTCTAAAAATTCTTCTCCTTATTCTCCTCCTCCTCCCTATCCAAACCGTTTGAAACCAAAAACTAAAAAGATGTAGGAGTTAGACAAATAAATCTTGAATACTTTCAAGAAAGTGGAGATAAACATCCCTTTGTTGGATGCTGTAAGACAAATTCCTAAATACGCCAAGTTTCTCAAATAATTATGTACAATAAAAGGCGTATTATGGACAAAGAGGTAGTGAACATGGGAAGAAACGTGTCTAGCTTAATTAAGAAGCCTACAGTCAGAATGCCGCAAAAGTGTAAGGATCCAGGTATGTTTTCTGTTCCCTGCATAGGAAGTACTAAGTTTGATAATGCTATGTTAGATTTAGGAGCTTCCATTAATGTAATGCCTTTATCAGTTTTTACTTCACTTCATCTTGGACCTCTTAAGTCTACTGGTGTGGTCATTCAATTGGCCAACCGTAGCACAGTTAACCCTGCAGGTGTGCTAGAAGATGTGCTTGTCCGTGTGGACAAGTTAATTTTTCCTGCAGATTTCTACATCTTGGACATGAAGGATGATGAAGGAATGAGTTCAACCACAATTATCTTGGGAAAACCATTCATGATGACAGCACGTACCAAGACAGACGTGCATGCAGGATCCTTGACTATGGAGATAAGAGATGAGAAGGTGCAGTTCAATGTGCTAGAAGCCATGAAGCACCCGACCGAAGACCATTCTTTTTTTTGTATTGATTTATTGAGTAATGTAGTGAACAATTATGCTTTTGGACTTTTGGACGTTTTATCTGGTTTTTCTTCTTCTTTGGATTTTTCTTTTTCGAATATTTCGGGCTCGATTTTAGACGAAAGAGAAAATTGTAAAACAGGTGATATTGAGGACGCGATGCCACTATATGATACCTCTGAGGCGTCCGAATTTGATGTGAGGTGGCTGAAATTACCTTAGGCAGTAAAATGTTGCCATCTGTGGAACAACCACCCATTTTGGAGTTAAAACCTTTACCATCTCATTTGAAATATGTTTATCTTGAGAGGGATGGGAAACTCCCTGTTATTATATCTACCTTGCTTACTGACGAACAGGAACAAAAGCTATTGCAGGTTATCAAAGATCACAAGCGAGCAATAGGCTGGACTTTGGTAGATAATCCTGGTATTAGTCCTTCTTTCTGCATGTACAGAATACTCTTGGAGGAGGATGATAAGCCAGTAAGGCAACCTCAGAGGAGACTGAATCCTCAGCTGATGGAGGTTGTGAAGAAAGAAGTCACCAAGTTGCTACAAGCAGGTATTATATATCCTATTTCTGACAACACTTGGGTGAGTCCTGTACATGTGGTCCCCAAGAAATCTGGGATCACCGTGGTCAAGAATGAGAAGAACGAGTTGATTCCTACTCGTATTCAGAATAGTTGGAGGGTCCGTATTGATTATAGAAGACTAAACCAGGCCACCAGGAAGGACCACTTTCCTTTACCATTCATGGACTAGATGTTAGACCGATTGGCAGGTAAGTCTCATTACTGTTTTCTTGATGGATTCTCTGGGTATTTTCAGATCTGTATTGCCCTAGAGGATCAACATAAGACTACCTTTACTTGTCCATTCGGTACATATGCTTATAGGAAAATGCCATTTGGCCTTTGCAATGCTCCTGGAACATTTCAGCGATGTATGATGAGTATATTTACAGATTTGTTGGAGCATTGTATTGAGGTTTTTATGGATTATTTTAGTGTATATGGTTCATCTTTTGATCACTGCTTGTCTAATCTTGCTAGAGTCTTGGAGAGATGTGAAGAAACTAACCTTGTTTTAAATTTTGAAAAATGTCATTTTATGGTGGAACAAGGTATAGTTTTAGGTCACGTTGTTTCCAAGAATGGTATATCTGTAGATCCTACTAAAATTGATATTATTTAACAATTGCCTTACCCCTCTTTTGTGAAAGAGGTTGGATCTTTTCTTGGACATGCAGGATTTTACAGGAGGTTTATTAAGGACTTTAGCAAGATAGCCAACCCTCTCTCCAACTTGTTGCAAAAGGATGTAGCATTTGACTTTGGAGAGAGGTGCAAAGATGCTTTTGATACATTGAAAAAGGCGCTTACCACCACTCCTATCATCCAGCCACCTGACTGGACATTACCATTCGAGTTGATGTGTGATGCATCAAACTTTGCAGTAGGAGCGGTGCTTGCACAAAAAGATGGGAAGCTATCACATGTGATATATTATGCTTCTAGAACGTTGGACACAGCTCAGGATAACTACACCACGACTGAGAAGGAATTATTGGTTGTTGTGTTTGCCTTGGACAAATTCATACCGTATATACTTGGTTCCAAGGTAATTGTTTATACTGATCATGCAATATTAAAATTCCTTCTGAAGAAAGCAGATTCGAAACCAAGGTTGATCAAATGGATGCTACTGCTCCAAGAGTTTGACATTGAGATTCTAGACAAAAGTGGAGCACATAACTTAGTAGCCAACCATCTTAGTAGGATTGAAAATGGAGAAGATAACATTCCTATTAAGGATGACTTTCCTGATGAAGTCCTCCTAACATTGACTGCTGTGAAAGACCATTTTTTTCCTTATCTTAGGGAGAAAGAAGGAGCTAGTGGATTATGTTGAGATTGGTTGAGGAATAAAGTGTGTGGGTGAGTATTTCCCCCACAAAGTTATAAAAATGGCAAAAGGAAAATAATTGTTGATGACAAAGTGTTGAAATGAAAAATGATTGTTGTCTGAAAAAGAGCAACAAAGGATAAAAGAGAGAAAAAAAAAAGAAAAAAAAAGTAAGGCTTGTTTTTGAAACTATGCTCCATAACTCTTTCTTCCTTACTATTTCAAAAACACACAAATCCTAAAGTTTTTCCTACCTTTGCCTTGGCCTCATTATAACCTGTGAAAAGTTCTCATGATTTTTGAATGCATGTTTTCTGAAAGCTGTGAATATTAGAGTCTTGCTAAGCATTGAGAGTATTTACTTGCATGGGTATTTTGAGTGAAAACACAAGCCAAAACACTTGAGCAAATTTTGGTGAGAAAATATACATTTAACTTGAGTGTTTATCTTTTATAATTGATTATCTTTTAAACTCAAAAGATTAACTCATGTGTGAAAAATAGAATTTTATCCATTTGTATGTGCATGACAACATGATTTCTAGAAGATTAATCTGTTTCCATTTCTTTAATCCAGTGAAAATATGAAAAAGAAAACCTCAGAATAAAGTTTTGAGATTGTTCAATTTTGCCTAGGAGTGCAAAAGGATAAGTGTGGGTGTGTGATGAGTTCAAATTTTTGCCCTCATTTAATATTTAAATTTGGGAATTTAATTGAATTTTTTGTGCTTAAAGATTGATTTAATTAGGATTTGTGATTATTGGATTTATTGAGTACGTTTGGTAAAAATGGCATAAAAATTGATTTTAGTTACATAAAATGTTATTGGATATTCTTACATTTGTTAATGCAGCTGGAATTTATTTGTGGTCATTAATAATGTGGATTTGAAATATTTAAAGTTACAAAATAAGTCAAAAATCAGGAAATTCTGGAAAAGAATAAATCAGGAGCTAAATGCACTCCCAGATTTTATTTGCACATTCCTCCTGCAAGTGGACCACAAAAATCTGTTCTGCAACCCTAGTTTTTACTAAGTTGCACCCCTCCTACCACTAAACTCCACTCAACCAGATTATGCCATGTGGCAATCCCCACCTTTCAAATCAGGCCAACCATAAGCTGACACGTGTCATAATCCGCCACTCACAAATTGACCAATCAAATCTTGCCACATCACCATCTCCCAAAATGAAACCCTAACCCTAATTTTCTCCTCTCCTTCCATCACCATGGCAGCCGCCGCCGCCAATCTCGCCGGCCACTGCACCATCATCACCACGCTTCTCCACCTCCATCATCTCGTCAACCTTCAGCCGCCTCCTGCATCAAGTGCAGCCACCATAGTTCTTCCCTGCACCCGCGTTCCGCGCAGCAGCAACAACTACCAACACCATGCTTGACGAGCCACCACTGCAGCACCGTTTGCACAGCCACGCCGGAAACGAAATGGCAGCGGTCACCGTGAATGAAACGCAAAAGCGGCGTGGCCACCACCGTGAGTTCGTGCACCAGCCGCAACAGTTCGAACCTACACTCACCACCATGGAAGCACAGTTCCGTTATCCTTTCCATTGCAGTAGCTGCAGACCTTGCGGCGGTCACCACCTGCATCCTTGCGAGAATCCAGAAGTAACATCACATTCTCGCCGAAAACCACCGTGAGCAGAACCTCCATGCCTGCGCCATTCACGAACGCAACTGTAGTAGCCATGGCAGCAACTGCAGTAGCCATGGCAGCAACTTCACCACCATCACTGCAACGCACCATCTTCTTCTTACTGCGACAGGCACCAACGTTCCAACAGCCACCAGCGTGACCCAACCAGCGTAGCCATCACCATTCTCGCTGGCAAGACGCAGTCCAGCGCTGTCAATGTCAAAACAGCACACCACCGTGACCAGTCACGGCCACCACAGATTCTCGTGCAACCATCGTTCCTGCAATCTCGCGAGCAACATCACCTCCGCGCACCAGATCGGAGAAGAAGAACCTCTGAACCATTTTCCATCTTCTCCGAGCACCACCACAGCCGTAGCTACATCTCCATCATCACCAACAATCTCACCGGAGAAGAAGAAGACCGAACCAGAACTGCGCCATTGCAGAAGCAGCACGCCACCGCAACTTCCTCCTTCATCCCTACACCAGCTTCACGGCCACCGCGGACGAGCCAACGTCGGCAGCAGAGGAGTAGCCGTCATTGCCATCTCTATCTCCATTGCATCTGCAGAAACCCTACTTCTGGAGAGAGAAAATGCACTGCCATGTGTCAGGCTGCTATTGGACAGTCAAACTGGTCAACTGGTCAACACTAGTCAACTGGTCAAAGTCAACAGTCAACTCTGGTCAAAACTGCAAAAATGGTTAAATGAAAGGGGCAGAATTGGAAATTGAATAGGATTTAAGTTGCTAATTAATTAAATAAAAATAAAAGATTTTAGCAACTGACAGATAAAGTCCAAAGTCCAGTGGAAGCCTATATAAAGAGACTTAAGGGAGCAGAAACATGACACAACTTAGACACTTAGAACTCTTTGGTTTTGGCAAACACCGTCATCCATAACATCTCTCATTCTTTCTTTTATTTTCTTTCCTTCATATCATCATGTATTCCATCAAAGCCATGGAGGGCTAAGCTTTTAGGGTTGATTCCACTGTAATTTCTTAACTAGATTTTGAGGTTAGATGAATTTATGTGTTTGTTATTTTTATTATTGTTGTGGTTTTTGTTTATCTATGTCCTTTGCTTCTTAATCGAATACAAAATAATGATTTTAAATCTACATGCATGCTAATCATATGAGTTAAAAGGTTTTTAAATTAAATTGAGACTTTACTTTGATTTTATTTAGAAAATTTCATTTGATTAAATAAGTTTTTGCCAATAATTGAGACTTTACTTTGATTAGAGGTAATTACTTTAACTAAAATTAGTGAAGACTTTACTTTGATTAATTAAGTTTTCTATTTGGTGAAGAAACAAAGGAATAGACATGATTAGGCATAGTAAAATTAATTGAGACTGTACTTTGATTGAATTTACTATGCACAATCTAACAATTCTCATTTTTAATTGAGACTGTACTTTGATTAAAAGTGAGAATGCCAACAAATGAATTAAGTCTTTACATTGATTGATTTGTAAATCAACAACAATAATTAATTTAACAATAATCTCTAGATAACCAATGAAGAATCTTATTTAGAAAAAGTAGTGGAATTGACCTATTTACTATTATTGTGTTTACAATTTTCCGTGTCATTTTCTTTGCATATCAAAACCCCCATATTTTTATAGTTGCTAGTTTTAATTGCATTTTTAAGAATCAAATATTTGAGATCAATTCCGTATTCGTTGTGAGACGACTCAGGGTTATCTTAACCCTAACTATTTTGTTCACTACTAACTTGGCAATACTGAAATTGCTAAAGTTAAGTAGTGGTAATTTGATCGCCTAACGACAGCGATATCAAAGATTACTCTCTTGTGTTATTTTCTCATTTTCCTCTAATTCTTTTTTCTCATTCTCTCTTTTTTTCTTCTCTTTTAACTCTTTTTCCTCTTTCTCTTTTTTCAGTTGTTCCTCTTCTTCTCCCAATTCTTGTTCAAAAATGATGGCTTCTTCTTGTCTCCATTGAAGCTTGCATGAAGAATGGAGGCTCCATGGATGGTGTTGGATGTGGAAGCATGAAGGAAAGAAGCTTAAGGTGTTTGGTTTGGTGTAGGTGAAAGGATTCTTAATAGAGGTGAGGCCAACTACTAAGGAAGAAGACTAGAGTAAACTAGAGAAGAGTTTACTCTAAGGTGAGCTCAAAAGAGATTTGTGCACAAATTTGGGCAGCAATTCATTACTCAATTTCAAGCTCAATTTCATTCAGCTAACAAAATGCACAGTCATATTCAAAGCAAATGAATCAACTTTAAAAAAAAATTTGAAAGAGACTCAAGGAAAAATAGAGTGACTCTCGGCCAAGAATAGAATTAGGCAACAAAAGTTATGCATCAGATTCACAGTAGCATATTAAATCAGAAGTGCATTGTAATACTGTAGACTTTGCGTCCGAAAATCTGGCCACAAGTCAAATGCACAATGAACTCAATAAAACACAATGACATAGCCTAAACAGAACTGAAGCAAAAGCATATAGTTTTCAGAATGATACAGATAATGTATGAGGTTCAATGTCACACTGAATCAATCATATAACATACTAAGTTGAAATGAAAATAATGGCCAGCACAAGCAATGCAGAGGTATGAAATTGCAGTGATATGATAAGATGCACACTCTAGGCTAATCACAGAGCAACAAATTGTGATTAAGTAGACACACAATTAAAACCAATGAAGTTGCCAATATCAACAAAGAACATCATGATTTTACTTCAAATACTTGGAATATGAATATAGCTAGAGCACACAAACATCAATCATAAGAAACCAGATTGACGAGCAAGGTTATGCTAAGCACAAATAACCAGAAAAAAAATGTGACTTAGCTTTCAAACAAGGCAGCAAAGATTCAACAGAAGCACTAAACACGATTGGAAATAATAAGCAATGAACTGATGCAAACAAAGCAGCAGAGAGTCAGCCTATGTGTGGACCAGAACCAACTAAACTTCCACATAAACAATCTGAACAGAATCAGATATATTATGAATGTAGTGGAATTAGTATAGTTCAGTCATTACAATCATTGGCCAGCAAATGAAGCAACAAAACAGAACAAAGCAATCAAACAACAACAATTGCAAGTAGAAAACTGACGCACACAGATTAAACAGGAGCAGTTTAAGCAGAAATGAAACTCGAGCAGTGAAAAATAAGGCACTGCAGAACAACTTGCTAATGATCTAATAGCAAATTTAGAACATGAAACATACAACATGAATCTAGAAACAACACATGAACACAAAATAGCTCGGCTAACAGAAGAAAACAACACATATGTACTACTTCTATGGAATTCAGAACATAAAAACGAAATTACATAAAACCTAAGACAAAAAACAGAGGATTTTAAAACATTAAAGCTAACTAAAAAAAATAATAGTGAACCTAGGACATGCAATTAACGCCAGAATATAGAACCTAGACATTCCAATCACGGTATTGATTCAAGGCAAATATGAACAATTTTAATGAATCAATTTCAGCAACAAATTTCAACAGAAAATCAGCAAAGATGCAAATCAGAGAATAAGAACGACCCAATCACAGAAGAACAAGACCGAAATGCAAACAGTGAAGAAGAAAAACGAACAGAGATACTCATCTTTGAAGACCTCCATGCTCCAAGCTCGAAACCGAAGCTCTAATTACCACATGATAAGCGAGCCTCATCGAATCTTCGGTGGAAAACTCTTCGCAAGGTCGTGAATCGTCAAACGTTCGATGGAAATCCACCAAATCGGCAGCGGGAGACGGAGTTCCAGTGGGGAACTCTCACTAAATTGGTAACCGACGAGATTAATAACCTAATCTAGGGTTAGGGTTGAGCTGAGACGAAAGGGGAAATTTATCACTCTCATTCATCAAAGCTACCTTACAATGAAATGGCTAGCCACTTTATAGCTCGAATGGCAACCGTGTGAAAACAGAATGGAAGAAAGTGGATGCCCTCTAACAAGAATCCTAACTACAAAGGTGTGCGTTGCGTGATTTTGTAATCCTAGCAAAGGTTTGCACGCGTGATGGGGAAAAGAAAAAGGAAACCCTCGTTGGATTGTTGCTTCAGACGCGTGAAGAGGTGTTAGGGTTGGTTAGCGCTGCGCAGCAACGAAAAGGTGTGGCTGGAGCTGTGTTCAAATGAAGGAAGCCCTAATAGTGCTTAGACGAAATTGGAATTGGATTTGGTGGATGCGGAGCAAGAGATTTGCGTGAATAGGCTGGTTAGCAGAGACACCTCCATTCTGCTGGATGATGAATTATACTGACTGAAGATGAGCCCAAATGCCTGCTCTGCACTCAACTTGAAAATTGGTTGCAACGTGATGAACGGATGAAAGTTGGTGTCCCGCTTACGGCCCAATCAGATTGGTGGCTGCATATTATAAATGGGCTGCCCGTAACAAAGGAAGCCCACAATGTAAGCGTGTGCAACGCTTATTGGCTTCAAGATTCACTCTTCAATTCCAATTTCAGATGCAGGCGTGAAGAATTGATGGAGTCATGAGCTGAATTAAGAATTGGGCTTCAGGCTCATTATTTGATTGGCCCACTCATAAGATAAGTTGTAAACATGGGTTGCAAGTAACAAACAAGCCTAATTAGAAACAACATTTATTTAATTAAAAATTAAAAAATAAAAGAAAATTAAAAAGGAAAGGACTTAGGCATTGGCCAATGCTATGAAAAGCCTCTTAGGGTGATATTCATCATCAGGTAACAATTTTTCAATTTTTTTACTACTTTCTACAATTTACAACTTAAATTATTGATGTTTTCTACATAAAAATTGCTCAAAATTTCATGAGAAACATCTTGCAAATACTCGAAGGGGATTAATTGTGTTACAAAATTTGAAATTTTTCTTGTTTTTGTGACAGTTCCTTAATTTTTTACTAATTTTTACTATTTAAGATCTAAATAATCGAAATTTTATATATGAAAATGGGAAAAAAATCACAAGAATTAAGTTCGCCAATACTAGGATAAGATTTGTGTTCTTAAATTTGACAAGTTCCATCTCCTGTAACACTTTTTCAATTCTTTTTACTATTTTTAACTATTTACATTTCAAATAATTGAACTTTTATGTACAAAAAGATCTCAAAATTTCATAACAAACATGTTGGCAGATACGCAAATTGGATTAGTTTCTGAAATTTAAAAAATTCAATCTGTAGGCAACAAATTTTCAATTGTCTTTTACTACTTTCTACTATTTACAATTTAAATAATTCATGTTTTCTACGTAAATATTGCTCAAAGTTTCTTAAGAAACTTGTCGCAAATACTCAAAGGGGATTACTGGTGTTATGAAATTTGAAAAATTTCCTGTTTTTCTACCGTTTATTTTAATTCTTTTACTAAGTTTTACTATTTACTAATTAAATAATTGATATTTTATATATAAAAATTTCAAAAAATTTACGCAAGAAACAAGTTGGCCAATACCAGGATGGGATTTGTGTTCTTAAATTTGACAAGTTCCATCTCCTGGTAACACTTTTTTAATTCTTTTTACTAGTTTTAACTATTTACAATTGAAATAATTGAAATTTTATGTGCAAAGATATCTCAAAATTTCATAACAAACAGGTTGACAGATACTCATATGCGATTTGTTTCTGAAATTTAAAAAATTAAATCTCTAGGTAACAATTTTTCAAATTTTTTTTACTACTTTCTACCATATACAATTCAAATAATTCATGTTTTCTACATACAAATTGCTCAAATTTTAATGAGAAACTTGTTGCAAATACTCAAAGGGGATTACTGGTGTTACGAAATTTGAAATTTTTCTTGTTTTCGTGACAGTTCCTTAATTTTTTACTAATTTTTACTATTTAAGATCTAAATAATCGAAATTTTATATATGAAAATGGGAAAAAAATCACAAGAATTAAGTTCGCCAATACTAGGATAGGATTTGTGTTCTTAAATTTGACAAGTTCCATCTCCAGTAACACTTTTCCAATTCTTTTTACTATTTTTAACTATTTACATTTCAAATAATTGAACTTTCATGTACAAAAAGATCTCAAAATTTCATAACAAACATGTTGGCGGATACACAAATTGGATTAGTTTCTGAAATTTAAAAAATTCAATCTCTAGGCAACAAATTTTCAATTGTTTTTTACTACTTTCTACTATATACAATTTAAATAATTCATGTTTTCTACATAAATAATCCTCAAAGTTTCTTAGGAAACTTGTCGCAAATACTCAAAGGGGATTACTGGTGTTATGAAATTTGAAAAATTTCCTGTTTTTCTACCGTTTATTTTAATTCTTTTACTAAGTTTTACTATTTACTAATTAAATAATTGATATTTTATATATAAAAATTTCAAAAAATTTACGCAAGAAACAAGTTGGCCAATACCAGGATGGGATTTGTGTTCTTAAATTTGACAAGTTCCATCTCCTGGTAACACTTTTTTAATTCTTTTTACTAATTTTAACTATTTACAATTGAAATAATTGAAATTTTATGTACAAAGATATCTCAAAATTTCATAACAAACAGGTTGACAGATACTCATATGCGATTTGTTTCTGAAATTTAAAAAATTAAATCTCTAGGTAACAATTTTTCAAATTTTTTTTACTACTTTCTACCATATACAATTCAAATAATTCATGTTTTCTACATACAAATTGCTCAAATTTTAATGAGAAACTTGTTGCAAATACTCAAAGGGGATTACTGGTGTTACGAAATTTGAAATTTTTCTTGTTTTCGTGACAGTTCCTTAATTTTTTACTAATTTTTACTATTTAAGATCTAAATAATCGAAATTTTATATATGAAAATGGGAAAAAAATCACAAGAATTAAGTTCGCCAATACTAGGATAGGATTTGTGTTCTTAAATTTGACAAGTTCCATCTCCAGTAACACTTTTCCAATTCTTTATACTATTTTTAACTATTTACATTTCAAATAATTGAACTTTCATGTACAAAAAGATCTCAAAATTTCATAACAAACATGTTGGCGGATACACAAATTGGATTAGTTTCTGAAATTTAAAAAATTCAATCTCTAGGCAACAAATTTTCAATTGTTTTTTACTACTTTCTACTATATACAATTTAAATAATTCATGTTTTCTACATAAATAATCCTCAAAGTTTCTTAGGAAACTTGTCGCAAATACTGAAAGGGGATTACTGGTGTTATGAAATTTGAAAAATTTCCTGTTTTTCTACCGTTTATTTTAATTCTTTTACTAAGTTTTACTATTTACTAATTAAATAATTGATATTTTATATATAAAAATTTCAAAAAATTTACGCAAGAAACAAGTTGGCCAATACCAGGATGGGATTTGTGTTCTTAAATTTGACAAGTTCCATCTCCTGGTAACACTTTTTTAATTCTTTTTACTAATTTTAACTATTTACAATTGAAATAATTGAAATTTTATGTACAAAGATATCTCAAAATTTCATAACAAACAGGTTGACAGATACTCATATGCGATTTGTTTCTGAAATTTAAAAAATTAAATCTCTAGGTAACAATTTTTCAAATTTTTTTTACTACTTTCTACCATATACAATTCAAATAATTTATGTTTTCTACATACAAATTGCTCAAATTTTAATGAGAAACTTGTTGCAAATACTCAAAGGGGATTAATGGTGTTACGAAATTTGAAATTTTTCTTGTTTTCGTGACAGTTCCTTAATTTTTTACTAATTTTTACTATTTAAGATCTAAATAATCGAAATTTTATATATGAAAATGGGAAAAAAATCACAAGAATTAAATTCGCCAATACTAGGATAGGATTTGTGTTCTTAAATTTGACAAGTTCCATCTCCAGTAACACTTTTCCAATTCTTTTTACTATTTTTAATTATTTACATTTCAAATAATTGAACTTTCATGTACAAAAAGATCTCAAAATTTCATAACAAACATGTTGGCGGATACACAAATTGGATTAGTTTCTGAAATTTAAAAAATTCAATCTCTAGGCAACAAATTTTCAATTGTTTTTTACTACTTTCTACTATATACAATTTAAATAATTCATGTTTTCTACATAAATAATCCTCAAAGTTTCTTAGGAAACTTGTCGCAAATACTGAAAGGGGATTACTGGTGTTATGAAATTTGAAAAATTTCCTGTTTTTCTACCGTTTATTTTAATTCTTTTACTAAGTTTTACTATTTACTAATTAAATAATTGATATTTTATATATAAAAATTTCAAAAAATTTACACAAGAAACAAGTTGGCCAATACCAGGATGGGATTTGTGTTCTTAAATTTGACAAGTTCCATCTCCTGGTAACACTTTTTTAATTCTTTTTACTAGTTTTAACTATTTACAATTGAAATAATTGAAATTTTATGTACAAAGATATCTCAAAATTTCATAACAAACAGGTTGACAGATACTCATATGCGATTTGTTTCTGAAATTTAAAAAATTAAATCTCTAGGTAACAATTTTTCAAATTTTTTTTACTACTTTCTACCATATACAATTTAAATAATTCATGTTTTCTACATACAAATTGCTCAAATTTTCATGAGAAACTTGTTGCAAATACTCAAAGGGGATTAATGGTGTTACGAAATTTGAAATTTTTCTTGTTTTCGTGACAGTTCCTTAATTTTTTACTAATTTTTACTATTTAAGATCTAAATAGTCGAAATTTTATATATGAAAATGGGAAAAAAATCACAAGAATTAAGTTCGCCAATACTAGGATAGGATTTGTGTTCTTAAATTTGACAAGTTTCATATCCTGTAACACTTTTTCAATTCTTTTGACTATTTTTAACTATTTACATTTCAAATAATTGAACTTTCATGTACAAAAAGATCTCAAAATTTCATAACAAACATGTTGGCAGAAACTCAAATTGGATTAGTTTCTGAAATTTAAAAAATTCAATCTCTAGGCAACAAATTTTCAATTGTTTTTTACTACTTTCTACTATTTACAATTTAAATAATTCATGTTTTCTACATAAATATTGCTCAAAGTTTCTTAAGAAACTTGTCGCAAATACTCAAAGGGGATTACTGGTGTTATGAAATTTGAAAAATTTCCTGTTTTTCTACCGTTTATTTTAATTCTTTTACTAAGTTTTACTATTTACTAATTAAATAATTGATATTTTATATATAAAAATTTCAAAAAATTTACACAAGAAACAAGTTGGCCAATACCAGGATGGGATTTGTGTTCTTAAATTTGACAAGTTCCATCTCCTGGTAACACTTTTTTAATTCTTTTTACTAGTTTTAACTATTTACAATTGAAATAATTGAAATTTTATGTACAAAGATATCTCAAAATTTCATAACAAACACGTTGACAGAAACTCATATGCGATTTGTTTCTGAAATTTAAAAAATTAAATCTCTAGGTAACAATTTTTCAATTTTTTTTACTACTTTCTACCATATACAATTTAAATAATTCATGTTTTCTACATACAAATTGCTCAAATTTTCATGAGAAACTTGTTGCAAATACTCAAAGGGGATTAATGGTGTTACGAACACTACGCCAAAATTGTCAATAGACAGCATTTTTTTTATTAATAGATAGCGTTTTTTAATAGATAGCGCTTGTAAAAAAGCGTTGTCTAATGACACCTTATAAACAGCGCTTGTTTAGACAAGCGCTATCTATATAATTTCTAACAGATAACGCTTTCTACAAAAAGTGTTATCTATCGGGGCTGTTATAGGTAACACTTGACTCAACAAGCGCTATCTATAAGAGCACTTTTCCATTAATAGATAGCGCTTTATTAATGGGAGGCGTTTTTAAATTCATCAATAGATGGCGTTTTTTGAAACAAGCCCTGTGTATTGGTTTGATTTTTTTTTATTTATAATTATTTAACTTTTTGTTCATTCCTTCTCATTATAATGTTACCTGTAGACAAAATTTATGACAGCTATAACAACTAATAAAAAACTAACCAAATGTGATTCAGATTATAAAGTAACTAAAATGAAGGAGAATTGAAAATTCTCACACAGTTACACAAAACATAATGAAATTTATATATTTAAAAAAAAGTATGAAATTATTACATGAAAAAATAAGGAAGAGCTAAAATTTTTGGTTCTCATCCATCATGTCCCATTTTTGGCAGATTGTGGGGCCAAAATACTTCATACAAAACATTGTTCCTAACCTTCCCTATTTAGGTATAAGACAATATACAACTAACCTATAAACATTTACTAATGAGATAAAAACACCAATCTTCCCTGACTTCAATGATTTGGTTGTCAGAATATTGTTGACATCTGCAACTAGGAAAATACTACAACAAACAAAAATAAAATTACATTAGTCAATCAAAATCACCCCTTTATCAAGAAATATACTCACTATTTAAAATTACACTGTGATTTGTGTGTACCAAAGTCAACAACTACAAATTTAAAACAAGAATAAGAATACAATTAGTAAAAATGAAAAACGGAAGAAGATAATACTTTATGTTCGTATGTTTAGAATGTTTAAGCATTTGGTCAAATTATATTTTTAAATGCACTATCCATATAGTATTTACAACTAATAACTCACACATGAAAAAACAACACATTAACGGAAGAAATTTTAGTTTAAATATATATTAGTGTTGAATACATTTTAGTTTAAATATATATTAGTATTTAATACATTTTAGTTTAAATATATATTAGTACTTTAGTTAATTTTAAAAGTAACGTTTTATTATTTTAATTAGTTTATTTTATTATTTTAATTAGTCTTTTAAAATACGATTAAATTTAAAAGTAAAGTGTTCTTTTATAAATATAAGAAATAATACTTTAAATTTAATGATGTAATTAATACTTTATGTGGCTATAATTGCAAAAAAAGCACATGGTTGGATTGTGTCATAACTTAATTATCTCCGCTTCCCACTAACAACTAACAACTTAAAACATATTTATGTACTACTTGAATATTACCATAGAAATTTGGAACCATTTTTGCCACATTCCTTTTACAGATTTCCTAAAAATGAAATGAAACTTGAAAATGGGAGAAAATAAAATTAAAAGTAAATTAAGAAAAGAATTAAGAAAGAAGATGAATAATTTATTTAATCAAAAGTTAAACTAAATGCATGATCAAAACAAGAATGGATAGCTACCTAAATGAATGAATTTTCTTCACGGATAGAATGCACCTACCACTAATTCATAAGCATGAGAGTAACCCAATTTCTACTGGAGAACTGAATTCACATGTTAAGCATCCCATCATGAATGGAATAAATTTGAAGTGCTGTCATGCAATTATGAATGCAAGAAAATTATGTGCACCCATTGGAATTCCTTTGAGATTAATTTCTTGATCAAACTGATATAAAATTCAGAATGAATGTGTAAACATGAGTTCAATATACTGGACAAAATTTAGACTTAACTACAATCCCAACCTACCTAATCCAATTCATATCAAGACATAATACAAGAGCCATGACAGATTCGAGATTCAAATCACAACAACAAACCAATTCAACTTATCCACTTCTAGATGCAATGTTAAAGCTTGATATGCCATGTATATGAATTAAGTGGTATGCATAGAAAGCTCTAAAATAGAAACTCACAGTGGTGAAACTGCATAAACTTATCAAACTACATGAAATATGGTGGTGTGGATGCAGAATGTGAGTGCAGATTAAATAGCATGGATGAATTAATGATGTAAATATTAAAATGAATTTAAGTACTGCGTGACAACAATAGATGAAATTATAGCAAAGTGCTACATGATAAAATGCAGAATATTAATTTCACCAGGAATGTCGTGTGAAATTATAGCAAAGAGTGTATATAACATATAGCAATAACAATTAAGCACGTGACAACAACAAAATACCATATTAAACTCACTATGCATTATTAGATTTGTTGTGATAAAGTGCTACTACATGACAAGAAAATCAAAGTCCATATTTTATATGCTAGCAGAGAATCAAATTTTGGCAGCAGAGAAATAATTAAATTCAGAACCAGATTTATGCATCAACATGATAAATGGAATGCTAAATGATGGAAGAAAAATGAAAAGATGAATTAAACTAATTGAGAAGAAGATTAACCTAGATGTAGTGCTAAGCTAAATAAGAAAATGCTTGGAATGTCATGATAGTATTCAATCAGTGCAAGATAGTGGCAAATAACACAAGACAATAGTGAATTTATCACATTACAGCAGCAGAGCACTCCCCATTAATTCATACCAGACCGTAGCATATGCAAAATGAGTTCAAAACAAATCATATGCAATTAAATAAACATTCCAACACCTAAATGAATAAATTTTTTTCACAGATAGAATGCACCTCCCACTAATTCATATGCATGAAAGTAATCCAATCTATGCTGCAAAACTGAATTCATATGTTAAGCATCCCACCGTGAATGGAATAAACTTTAAGTGCTATCATGCAATTATAAATGCAATAAAATTATGTGTACCCATTGAAATTCCTATGAGATAAATCTCTTGATCAAACTAATATGAAAATCAGAATAATGGTGTGAACATGAGTTTAATCAACCAATTCACAACAACAAACCAATTCAACTCATCCACTTTTAGATGCAATGCCAAAGCTTGATATACGATGTATGACTTAAGTGGATATGCATAGAAAGCTCTAAAAAGGAAACTCGTTTTGGTTAAACTGCATAAAGTTCCTAAACTACTTGAAATATGGTGGTGTGGATGCAGAATGTGAGTGCAGGTCAAATAGCATGGATAGACTATGAATATGAATATTAAAATGAACCTAAGTACTCTCAAATGAAGATGGATGCATTGATTTGAATATATATTTGATTTCATATAATCAAGCTTTCACCTTTCTTATACACTAATCATGAGAGTACGATCATATAATTACTTTTCTTTTCCCCCTTCTCTGATCATAATGAGTCCCCTAAGAATGGTTATTCACTCCTCTCATTCTTCCTTCTAATTTTTATGCTTTTCTTCCAATTTTTGCCCTAAATTACAAAGTTTGGTATCCAAGTTTTTCTTCCAACGACAACAGTGGCCAAAATAGATAAAAAGGAACAAAGAATGAACAAAATAGGAGGTAGAAGGAGAAAAATAAGAGAGTTTGGTACTCACTGCAGTGGTTGTTGGTCGTCGTCGTTCGTTCGCTGCCAGAATATGAGAGAAGTCGTCCGCCGCTGCAAAAATTGATGGAGAGCGCCCACTCGCTGTCGCAACACGGAATACTTTCCCAAACCCTTAATCGACAACACCCGCTTGAAGAATGAAAGCTATTGTGGTTGGAAAGGGCTATGTTCTTGTGGTTAGAGAACGCAAATGCTACTACAGTAGGAGTCGCGGGTGCTGTTGCGTGAGGGTTGTAGAAGAGACAACACGAAGTTATTGCGCAGGGGAATATTTTTTTTAATACATATGATGCGTGAGGGTTGTAGAACAGAAAACGTGAAGTGTATGGCGCGGGGGAAAATTTTCTTTATTACATATACATCCTGTTATACTTAAGCGCTCTCTATTTTGAATACATAGAATACACTTTTTTTATTTAAACGCTCTCTGTTTGATCTATTTAAAATGTTTAATTTTATTTTTAAAATAATTAAATATAAATAGCGTTTATTTAAAAAAGCGCTATGTATGGATACTCATTTAGACAACATTTATCTAATAAAGCGCCGTCTAATGTTCCACATTTCCATTTATAGCGCTTAATTAAATAAGCGTTGTCTAAAGTGCGCTGTCTATTGTTAAATTTGGCGTAGTGGAAATTTAAAATTTTTCTTGTTTTCGTGACAGTTCCTTAATTTTTTACTAATTTTTACTATTTAAGATCTAAATAATCGAAATTTTATATATGAAAATGGGAAAAAATCACAAGAATTAAGTTCGCCAATACTAGGATAGGATTTGTGTTCTTAAATTTGACAAGTTCCATCTCCTGTAACACTTTTTCAATTCTTTTTACCATTTTTAACTATTTACATTTCAAATAATTGAACTTTCATGTACAAAAAGATCTCAAAATTTCATAACAAACATGTTTGCGGATACTCAAATTGGATTAGTTTCTGAAATTTAAAAAATTCAATCTCTAGGCAACAAATTTTCAATTGTTTTTTACTACTTTCTACTATTTACAATTTAAATAATTCATGTTTTCTACATAAGTATTCCTCAAAGTTTCTTAAGAAACTTGTCGCAAATACTCAAAGGGGATTACTGGTGTTATGAAATTTGAAAAATTTCCTGTTTTTCTACCGTTTATTTTAATTCTTTTACTAAGTTTTACTATTTACTAATTAAGTAATTGATATTTTATATATAAAAATTTCAAAAAATTTACACAAGAAACAAGTTGGCCAATACCAGGATGGGATTTGTGTTCTTAAATTTGACAAGTTCCATCTCCTGGTAACACTTTTTTAATTCTTTTTACTAGTTTTAACTATTTACAATTGAAATAATTGAAATTTTATGTACAAAGGTATCTCAAAATTTCATAACAAACAGGTTGACAGATACTCATATCCGATTTGTTTCTGAAATTTAAAAAATTAAATCTCTAGGTAACAATTTTTCAAATTTTTTTTACTACTTTCTACCATATACAATTCAAATAATTCATGTTTTCTACATACAAATTGCTCAAATTTTCATGAGAAACTTGTTGCAAATACTCAAAGGGGATTAATGGTGTTACGAAATTTGAAATTTTTCTTGTTTTCGTGACAGTTCCTTAATTTTTTACTAATTTTTACCATTTACGATCTAAATAATCAAAATTTTATATATGAAAATGGGAAAAAAATCACAAGAATTAAGTTCGCCAATACTAGGATAGGATTTGTGTTCTTAAATTTGACAAGTTCCATCTCCTGTAACACTTTTTCAATTCTTTTTACTATTTTTAACTATTTACATTTCAAATAATTGAACTTTCATGTACAAAAAGATCTCAAAATTTCATAACAAACATGTTGGCGGATACTCAAATTGGATTAGTTTCTGAAATTTAAAAAATTCAATCTCTAGGCAACAAATTTTCAATTGTTTTTTACTACTTTCTACTATTTACAATTTAAATAATTCATGTTTTCTACATAAATATTGCTCAAAGTTTCTTAAGAAACTTGTCGCAAATACTCAAAGGGGATTACTGGTGTTATGAAATTTGAAAAATTTCCTGTTTTTCTACCGTTTATTTTAATTCTTTTACTAAGTTTTACTATTTACTAATTAAATAATTGATATTTTATATATAAAAATTTCAAAAAATTTACACAAGAAACAAGTTGGCCAATACCAGGATGGGATTTGTGTTCTTAAATTTGATAAGTTCCATCTCCTGGTAACACTTTTTTAATTCTTTTTACTGGTTTTAACTATTTACAATTGAAATAATTTAAATTTTATGTACAAAGATATCTCAAAATTTCATAACAAACAGGTTGACAGATACTCATATGCGATTTGTTTCTGAAATTTAAAAAATTAAATCTCTAGGTAACAGTTTTTCAGTTTTTTTTACTACTTTCTACCATATACAATTTAAATAATTCATGTTTTCTACATACAAATTGCTCAAATTTTTATGAGAAACTTGTTGCAAATACTCAAAGGGGATTAATGGTGTTACGAAATTTGAAATTTTTCTTGTTTTCGTGACAGTTCCTTAATTTTTTACTAATTTTTACTATTTAAGATCTAAATAATCGAAATTTTATATATGAAAATGGGAAAAAAATCACAAGAATTAAGTTCGCCAATACTAGGATAGGATTTGTGTTCTTAAATTTGACAAGTTCCATCTCCTGTAACACTTTTTCAATTCTTTTTACTATTTTTAACTATTTACATTTCAAATAATTGAACTTTCATGTACAAAAAGATCTCAAAATTTCATAATAAACATGTTGGCGGATACTCAAATTGGATTAGTTTCTGAAATTTAAAGAATTCAATCTCTAGGCAACAACTTTTCAATTGGTTTTTACTACTTTCTACTATTTACAATTTAAATAATTCATGTTTTCTACATAAATATTGCTCAAAGTTTCTTAAGAAACTTGTCGCAAATACTCAAAGGGGATTACTGGTGTTATGAAATTTGAAAAATTTCCTGTTTTTCTACCGTTTATTTTAATTCTTTTACTAAGTTTTACTATTTACTAATTAAGTAATTGATATTTTATATATAAAAATTTCAAAAAATTTAGACAAGAAACAAGTTGGCCAATACCAGGATGGGATTTGTGTTCTTAAATTTGACAAGTTCCATCTCCTGGTAACACTTTTTTAATTCTTTGTACTAGTTTTAACTATTTCCAATTGAAATAATTGAAATTTTATGTACAAAGATATCTCAAAATTTCATAACAAACAGGTTGACAGATACTCATAAGCGATTTGTTTCTGAAATTTAAAAAATTAAATCTCTAGGTAACAATTTTTCAATTTGGTTTACTACTTTCTACCATATACAATTTAAATAATTCATGTTTTCTACATACAAATTGCTCAAATTTTCATGAGAAACTTGTTGCAAATACTCAAAGGGGATTAATGGTGTTACGGAATTTGAAATATTTCTTGTTTTCCTGACAGTTCCTTAATTTTTTACTAATTTTTACTATTTAAGATCCAAATAATCGAAATTTTATATATGAAAATGGGAAAAAAATCACAAGAATTAAGTTCGCCAATACTAGGATAGGATTTGTGTTCATAAATTTGACAAGTTCCATCTCCTGTAACACTTTTTCAATTCTTTTTACTATTTTTAACTATTTACATTTCAAATAATTGAACTTTCATGTACAAAAAGGTCTCAAAATTTCATAACAAACATGTTGGCGGATACTCAAATTGGATTAGTTTCTGAAATTTCAAAAATTCAATCTCTAGGCAACAAATTTTCAATTGTTTTTTACTACTTTCTACTATTTACAATTTAAATAATTCATGTTTTCTACAAAAATATTGCACAAAGTTTCTTAAGAAGCTTGTCGCAAATACTCAAAGGGCATTACTGGTGTTATGAAATTTGAAAAATTTCCTGTTTTTCTACCGTTTATTTTAATTCTTTTACTAAGTTTTACTATTTACTAATTAAATAATTGATATTTTATATATAAAAATTTCAAAAAATTTACACAAGAAACAAGTTGGCCAATACCAGGATGGGATTTGTGTTCTTAAATTTGACAAGTTCCATCTTCTAGTAACACTTTTTTAATTCTTTTTACTAGTTTTAACTATTTACAATTGAAATAATTGAAATTTTATGTACAAAGATATCTCAAAATTTCACAACAAACAGGTTGACAGATACTCACATGCGATTTGTTTCTGAAATTTAAAAAATTAAATCTCTAGGTAACAATTTTTCAATTTTTTTTACTACTTTCTACCATATACAATTTAAATAATTCATGTTTTCTACATACAAACTGCTCATATTTTCATGAGAAACTTGTTGCAAATACTCAAAGGGGATTAATGGTGTTACGAAATTTGAAATTTTTCTTGTTTTCGTGACAGTTCCTTAATTTTTTACTAATTTTTACCATTTACGATCTAAATAATCAAAATTTTATATATGAAAATGGGAAAAAAATCACAAGAATTAAGTTCGCCAATACTAGGATAGGATTTGTGTTCTTAAATTTGACAAGTTCCATCTCCTGTAACACTTTTTCAATTCTTTTTACTATTTTTAACTATTTACATTTCAAATAATTGAACTTTCATGTACAAAAAGATCTCAAAATTTCATAACAAACATGTTGGCGGATACTCAAATTGGATTAGTTTCTGAAATTTAAAAAATTCAATCTCTAGGCAACAAATTTTCAATTGTTTTTTACTACTTTCTACTATTTACAATTTAAATAATTCATCTTTTCTACATAAATATTGCTCAAAGTTTCTTAAGAAACTTGTCGCAAATACTCAAAGGGGATTACTGGTGTTACGAAATTTGTAAAATTTCCTGTTTTTCTACCGTTTATTTTAATTCTTTTACTAAGTTTTACTATTTACTAATTAAGTAATTGATATTTTATATATAAAAATTTCAAAAAATTTAGACAAGAAACAAGTTGGCCAATACCAGGATGGGATTTGTGTTCTTAAATTTGACAAGTTCCATCTCCTGGTAACACTTTTTTAATTCTTTTTACCAGTTTTAACTATTTACAATTGAAATAATTGAAATTTTATGTACAAAGATATCTCAAAATTTCATAACAAACAGGTTGACAGATACTCATATGCGATTTGTTTCTGAAATTTAAAAAATTAAATCTCTAGGTAACAATTTTTCAATTTGGTTTACTACTTTCTACCATATACAATTTAAATAATTCATGTTTTCTACATACAAACTGCTCAAATTTTCATGAGAAACTTGTTGCAAATACTCAAAGGGGATTAATGGTGTTACGAAATTTGAAATATTTCTTGTTTTCGTGACAGTTCCTTAATTTTTTACTAATTTTTACTATTTAAGATCCAAATAATCGAAATTTTATATATGAAAATGGGAAAAAAATCACAAGAATTAAGTTCGCCAATACTAGGATAGGATTTGTGTTCTTAAATTTGACAAGTTCCATCTCCTGTAACACTTTTTCAATTCTTTTTACTATTTTTAACTATTTACATTTCAAATAATTAAACTTTCATGTACAAAAAGATCTCAAAATTTCATAACAAACATGTTGGCGGATACTCAAATTGGATTAGTTTCTGAAATTTAAAGAATTCAATCTCTAGGCAACAACTTTTCAATTGTTTTTTACTACTTTCTACTATTTACAATTTAAATAATTCATGTTTTCTACATAAATATTGCTCAAAGTTTCTTAAGAAACTTGTCGCAAATACTCAAAGGGGATTACTGGTGTTATGAAATTTGAAAAATTTCCTGTTTTTCTACCGTTTATTTTAATTCTTTTACTAAGTTTTACTATTTACTAATTAAATAATTGATATTTTATATATAAAAATTTCAAAAAATTTAGACAAGAAACAAGTTGGCCAATACCAGGATGGGATTTGTGTTCTTAAATTTGACAAGTTCCATCTCCTGGTAACACTTTTTTAATTCTTTTTACTAGTTTTAACTATTTACAATTGAAATAATTGAAATTTTATGTACAAAGATATCTCAAAATTTCATAACAAACAGGTTGACAGATACTCATATGCGATTTGTTTCTGAAATTTAAAAAATTAAATCTCTAGGTAACAATTTTTCAATTTTGTTTACTACTTTCTACCATATACAATTTAAATAATTCATGTTTTCTACATACAAACTGCTCATATTTTCATGAGAAACTTGTTGCAAATACTCAAAGGGGATTAATGGTGTTACGGAATTTGAAATATTTCTTGTTTTCGTGACAGTTCCTTAATTTATTACTAATTTTTACTATTTAAGATCCAAATAATCGAAATTTTATATATGAAAATGGGAAAAAAATCACAAGAATTAAGTTCGCCAATACTAGGATAGGATTTGTGTTCTTAAATTTGACAAGTTCCATCTCCTGTAACACTTTTTCAATTCTTTTTACTATTTTTAACTATTTACATTTCAAATAATTGAACTTTCATGTACAAAATGATCTCAAAATTTCATAACAAACATGTTGGCGAATACTCAAATTGGATTAGTTTCTGAAATTTAAAAAATTCAATCTCTAGGCAACAAATTTTCAATTGTTTTTTACTACTTTCTACTATTTACAATTTAAATAATTCATGTTTTCTACATAAATATTGCTCAAAGTTTCTTAAGAAACTTGTCGCAAATACTCAAAGGGGATTACTGGTGTTATGAAATTTGTAAAATTTCCTGTTTTTCTACCGTTTATTTTAATTCTTTTACTAAGTTTTACTATTTACTAATTAAATAATTGATATTTTATATATAAAAATTTCAAAAAATTTAGACAAGAAACAAGTTGGCCAATACCAGGATGGGATTTGTGTTCTTAAATTTGACAAGTTCCATCTCCTGGTAACACTTTTTTAATTCTTTTTACCAGTTTTAACTATTTACAATTGAAATAATTGAAATTTTATGTACAAAGATATCTCAAAATTTCATAACAAACAGGTTGACAGATACTCATATGCGATTTGTTTCTGAAATTTAAAAAATTAAATCTCTAGGTAACAATTTTTCAATTTGGTTTACTACTTTCTACCATATACAATTTAAATAATTCATGTTTTCTACATACAAACTGCTCAAATTTTCATGAGAAACTTGTTGCAAATACTCAAAGGGGATTAATGGTGTTACGAAATTTGAAATATTTCTTGTTTTCGTGACAGTTCCTTAATTTTTAACTAATTTTTACTATTTAAGATCCAAATAATCGAAATTTTATATATGAAAATGGGAAAAAAATCACAAGAATTAAGTTCGCCAATACTAGGATAGGATTTGTGTTCTTAAATTTGACAAGTTCCATCTCCTGTAACACTTTTTCAATTCTTTTTACTATTTTTAACTATTTACATTTCAAATAATTAAACTTTCATGTACAAAAAGATCTCAAAATTTCATAACAAACATGTTGGCGGATACTCAAATTGGATTAGTTTCTGAAATTTAAAGAATTCAATCTCTAGGCAACAACTTTTCAATTGTTTTTTACTACTTTCTACTATTTACAATTTAAATAATTCATGTTTTCTACATAAATATTGCTCAAAGTTTCTTAAGAAACTTGTCGCAAATACTCAAAGGGGATTACTGGTGTTATGAAATTTGAAAAATTTCCGGTTTTTTTACCGTTTATTTTAATTCTTTTACTAAGTTTTACTATTTACTAATTAAGTAATTGATATTTTATATATAAAAATTTCAAAAAATTTAGACAATAAACAAGTTGGCCAATACCAGGACGGGATTTGTGTTCTTAAATTTGACAAGTTCCATCTCCTGCTAACACTTTTTTAATTCTTTTTACTAGTTTTAACTATTTACAATTGAAATAATTGAAATTTTATGTACAAAGATATCTCAAAATTTCATAACAAACAGGTTGACAGATACTCATATGCGATTTGTTTCTGAAATTTAAAAAATTAAATCTCTAGGTAACAATTTTTCAATTTGGTTTACTACTTTCTACCATATACAATTTAAATAATTCATGTTTTCTACATACAAACTGCTCAAATTTTCATGAGAAACTTGTTGCAAATACTCAAAGGGGATTAATGGTGTTACGAAATTTGAAATATTTCTTGTTTTCGTGACAGTTCCTTAATTTTTTACTAATTTTTACTATTTAAGATCCAAATAATCGAAATTTTATATATGAAAATGGGAAAAAAATCACAAGAATTAAGTTCGCCAATACTAGGATAGGATTTGTGTTCTTAAATTTGACAAGTTCCATCTCCTGTAACACTTTTTCAATTCTTTTTACTATTTTTAACTATTTACATTTCAAATAATTGAACTTTCATGTACAAAAAGATCTCAAAATTTCATAACAAACATGTTGGCGGATACTCAAATTGGATTAGTTTCTGAAATTTAAAAAATTCAATCTCTAGGCAACAAATTTTCAATTGTTTTTTACTACTTTCTACTATTTACAATAATTCATGTTTTCCACATAAAAATTGCTCAAAATTTCATGAGAAACTTGTTGCAAATAGTCAAAGAGGATTATTGGTGTTATGAAATTTGAAAATTTTCTTCTTTTGTCACACTTCTTTGATTTTTTACTAATTTTTACTATATACAAATTAAATAATTCATATTTTATATAAAAAAATTGCAAAAAGTTTAACAAGAAACAAGTTAACCAATACTAGGAAAGGATTTGTGTTCTTGAATTTGACAAATTCCATCTCCTGGTAACCCTTTTTTTAATTCTTTTTACTATTTTTAACTATTTACAATTCAAGTAATTAAAATTTTATGTACAAAAATATCTCAAAATTTCATAACAAACAGGTTCGCGGATACTCAAATGGAATTTGTTTCTAAATTTAAAAAATTCAATCTCTAGGTAACAATTTTTCAATTGTTTTTTACAACTTTCTACTATTTACAATTTAAATAAATCATGTTTTTTTTCGTAAAAATTGCTCAAAATGTCAGAAGAAACTTGTTGCAAATTGTCAAAGGCATTATTGGTGTTATGAAATTTGAAAATTTTCTTCTTTTTGTGACATTTTTTTTAATTTTTTACTAATTTTTACTCTTTACAATTTAAATAATTGATATTTTATATATAAAAATTGCAAAAGATTTCACAAGTAACGAGTTGGCCAATACTAGGATAGGATTTGTGTTCTTAAATTTGACAAATTCCATCTCCTAGTAACAATTTTTTAATTCTTTTTACTATTTTTAACTATTTACAATTCAAATAATTTACTTATATGTACAAAAAGATCTCAAATTTTCATAACAAACATGTTGGCAGATACTCAAATGGGATTAGTGTCTGAAATTTAAAAAATTGAATCTCTAGGTAACAAATTTTCAATTGTTTTTTACTACTTTCTACTATTTACAATTTAAATAATTCATGTTTTCCACATAAAAATTGCTCAAAATTTCATGAGAAACTTGTCGCAAATAGTCAAAGAGGATTTTTGGTGTTATGAAATTTGAAAATTTTCTTCTTTTTGTCACACTTCTTTGATTTTTTACTAATTTTTACTATATACAAATTAAATATTTGATATTTTATATAAATAATTGCAAAAAGTTTAACAAGAAACAAGTTAACCAATACTAGGATAGGATTTGTGTTCTTGAATTTGACAAATTCCATCTCCTGGTAACCCTTTTTCAAATTCTTTTTACTATTTTTAACTATTTACAATTCAAGTAATTAAAATTTTATGTACAAAAATATCTCAAAATTTCTGAACAAACAGGTTCGCGGATACTCAATTGCAATTTGTTTCGAAATTTAAAAAATTCAATCTCTAGGTAACAATTTTTTAATTTTTTTTACTACTTTCTACTATTTACAATTTAAATAATTCATGTTTTCTTCATAAAAATTGCTCGAAATTTCATAAGAAACTTGTTGCAAATTGTCAAAGGGATTATTGGAGTTATGAAATTTGAAAATTTTCTTCTTTTTGTGACACTTCTTTAATTTTTTACTAATTTTTACTATATACAAATTAAATAATTGATATTTTATACAAAAAAATTGCAAAAAGTTTAAGCAGAAACAAGTAAACAAAAAACTAGGATAGGATTTTTGTTCTTGGATTTGACAAATTCCATCTCCTGGTAACCCTTTCTTAATTCTTTTTACCATTTTTAACTATTTACAATTCAAGTAATTAAAATTTTATGTACAAAAATATCTCAAAATATCATAACAAACAGGTTCGCGGATACTCAAATGCAATTTGTTTCTCAATTTAAAAAATTCAATTTGTAGGTAACAATTTTTCAATTGTTTTTTACTACTTTCTACTATTTACAATTCCAATGAATCATGTTTTTTTGATAAAAATTGCTCAAAATTTGAGAAGAAACTTTTTGCAAATTGTCAAAGGGATTATTGGTGTTCTGAAATTTGAAAATTTTCTTCTTTTTGTGACTCTTTTTTTAATTTTTTACTAATTTTTACTCTTTACAATTTAAATAATTGATATTTTATATATAAAAATTGAAAAAAATTTCACAAGTAACGAGTTGGCCAATACTAGAATAGGATTTGTGTTCTTAAATTTGACAAATTTCATCTCCTGGTAACAATTTTTTAATTCTTTTTACTATTTTTAACTATTTGCAATTCAAGTAATTAAAATTTTATGTACAAAAATATCTCAAAATTTCATAACAAACAGGTTCGCGGATACTCAAATGCAATTTGTTTCTAAATTTAAAAAATTCAATCTCTAGGTAACAATTTTTCAATTGTTTTTTACAACTTTCTACTATTTACAATTTAAATAAATCATGTTTTTTTCATAAAAATTGCTCAAAATTTCATAAGAAATTTGTTGCAAATTGTCAAAGAGGATTATTGGTGTTATGCAATTTGAAAATTTTCTTTTTTTTGTCACACCTCTTTAATTTTTTACTAATTTTTGCAATATACAAATTAAATAATTGATATTTTATATAAAAAAATTGCAAAAAGTTTAACAAGAAACAAGTTAACCAATACTAGGATAGGATCTGTGTTCTTGAGTTTGGCAAATTCCTTCTCCTGGTAACCCTTTTTTAATTCTTTTTACTATTTTTAACTATTTACAATTCAAGTAATTAAAATTTTATGTACAAAAATATTTAAAAATTTCATAACAACCAGGTTTGCGGATACTCAAATGCAATTTGTTTCTAAATTTAAAAAATTCAATCTCTAGGTAACAATTTTTCTATTGTTTTTCACTACTTTCTACTATTTACAATTTAAATAAATCATGTTTTTTTTATGAAAGTTGCTCAAAATTTCAGAAGAAACTTCTTGCAAATTGTCAAAGGGATTATTGGTGTTATCAAATTTTAAAATTTTCTTCTTTTTGTGACACTTTTTTAATTTTTTACTAATTTTTACTCTATACAATTTAAATAATTTATATTTTATATATAAAAATTGCAAAAAATTTCACAAGTAACGAGTTGGCCAATACTAGGATAGGATTTTTGTTCTTAAATTTCACAAATTCCATCTCCTGGTAACAATTTTTTAATTATTTGTACTATTTTTAACTATTTACAATTCAAATAATTGAACTTATATGTACAAAAAGATGTATAAATTTCATAACAAACAGGTTGGCAGATACTTAAACGGGATTAGTTTTTGAAATTTATAAAATTCAATCTCTAGGTAACAAATTTTCAATGGTTTTTTACTACTTTCTACTATTCACAATTTAAATAATTCAGGTTTTCTACATAAAAATTGCTCAAAATTTCATGAGAAACTTGTTGCAGATAGTCAAAGAGGATTATTGGTGTTATGAAATTTGAAAATTTTCTTCTTTTTGTCACACTTCTTTAATTTTTTACTAATTTTTACTATATACAAATTAATTAATTGATATTGTATATAAAAAAATTGCAAAAAGTTTAACAAGAAACAAGTTAACCAATACTAGGATAGGATCTGTGTTCTTGAGTTTGGCAAATTCCTTCCCCTGGTAACCCTTTTTTAATTATTTTTACTATTTTTAACTATTTACAATTCAAGTAATTAAAATTTTATGTACAAAAATATTTAAAATTTCATAACAAACAGGTTTGCGGATACTCAAATGCAATTTGTTTCTAAATTTAAAAAATTCAATCTCTAGGTAACAATTTTTCTATTGTTTTTTACTACTTTCTTCTATTTACAATTTAAATAAATCATGTTTTTTTCATGAAAGTTGCTCAAAATTTCAGAAGAAACTTGTTGCAAATTGTCAAAGGGATTATTGGTGTTATGAAATTTTAAAATTTTCTTCTTTTTGTGACACTTTTTTAATTTTTTACTAATTTTTACTCTATACAATTTAAATAATTTATATTTTATATATAAAAATTGCAAAAAATTTCACAAGTAATGAGTTGGCCAATACTAGGATAAGATTTTTGTTCTTAAATTTCACAAATTCCATCTCCTGGTAACAATTTTTTAATTATTTGTACTATTTTTAACTATTTACAATTCAAATAATTGAACTTATATGTACAAAAAGATCTATAAATTTCATAACAAACAGGTTGGCAGATACTTAAATGGGATTAGTTTTTGAAATTTATAAAATTCAATCTCTAGGTAACAAATTTTCAATGGTTTTTTACTACTTTCTACTATTCAAAATTTAAATAATTCAGGTTTTCTACATAAAAATTGCTCAAAATTTCATGAGAAACTTGTTGCGGATAGTCAAAGAGGATTATTGGTGTTACGAAATTTGAAAATTTTCTTCTTTTTGTCACAGTTCTTTAATTTTTTACTAATTTTTACTATATACAAATTAATTAATTGATATTTTATATAAAAAAATTGCAAAAAGTTTAACAAGAAATAAGTTAACCAATACTAGGATAGGATCTGTGTTCTTGAGTTTGGCAAATTCCTTCTCCTGGTAACCCTTTTTTAATTCTTTTTACTATTTTTAACTATTTACAATTCAAGTAATTAAAATTTTATGTACAAAAATATTTAAAAATTTCATAACAACCAGGTTTGCGGATACTCAAATGCAATTTGTTTCTAAATTTAAAAAATTCAATCTCTAGGTAATAATTTTTCTATTGTTTTTTACTACTTTCTACTATTTAAAATTTAAATAAATCATGTTTTTTTCATGAAAGTTGCTCAAAATTTCAGAAGAAACTTGTTGCAAATTGTCAAAGGGATTATTGGTGTTATGAAATTTTAAAATTTTCTTCTTTTTGTGACACTTTTTTAATTTTTTACTAATTTTTACTCTATACAATTTAAATAATTTATATTTTAGATATAAAAATTGCAAAAAATTTCACAAGTAACGAGTTGGCCAATACTAGGATAGGATTTTTGTTCTTAAATTTCACAAATTCCATCTCCTGGTAACAATTTTTTGATTATTTGTACTATTTTTAACTATTTACAATTCAAATAATTGAACTTATATGTACAAAAAGATCTATAAATTTCATAACAAACAGGTTGGCAGATACTTAAATGGGATTAGTTTTTGAAATTTATAAAATTCAATCTCTAGGTAACAAATTTTCAATGGTTTTTTACTACTTTCTACTATTCACAATTTAAATAATTCATGTTTTCTACATAAAAATTGCTCAAAATTTCATGAGAAACTTGTTGCAGATAATCAAAGAGGATTATTGGTGTTATGAGATTTGAAAATTTTCTTCTTTTTGTCACAATTCCTTAATTTTTTACTAATTTTTACTATATACAAATTAATTAATTGATATTTTATATAAAAAAATTGCAAAAAGTTTAACAAGAAATAAGTTAACCAATACTAGGATAGGATCTGTGTTCTTGAGTTTGGCAAATTCCTTCTCCTGGTAACCGTTTTTTAATTCTTTTTACTATTTTTAACTATTTACAATTCAAGTAATTAAAATTTTATGTACAAAAATATTTAAAAATTTCATAACAACCAGGTTTGCGGATACTCAAATGCAATTTGTTTCTAAATTTAAAAAATTCAATCTCTAGGTAATAATTTTTCTATTGTTTTTTACTACTTTCTACTATTTAAAATTTAAATAAATCATGTTTTTTTCATGAAAGTTGCTCAAAATTTCAGAAGAAACTTGTTGCAAATTGTCAAAGGGATTATTGGTGTTATGAAATTTTAAAATTTTCTTCTTTTTGTGACACTTTTTTAATTTTTTACTAATTTTTACTCTATACAATTTAAATAATTTATATTTTAGATATAAAAATTGCAAAAAATTTCACAAGTAACGAGTTGGCCAATACTAGGATAGGATTTTTGTTCTTAAATTTCACAAATTCCATCTCCTGGTAACAATTTTTTAATTATTTGTACTATTTTTAACTATTTACAATTCAAATAATTGAACTTATATGTACAAAAAGATCTATAAATTTCATAACAAACAGGTTGGCAGATACTTAAATGGGATTAGTTTTTGAAATTTATAAAATTCAATCTCTAGGTAACAAATTTTCAATGGTTTTTTACTACTTTCTACTATTCACAATTTAAATAATTCAGGTTTTCTACATAAAAATTGCTCAAAATTTCATGAGAAACTTGTTGCAGATAGTCAAAGAGGATTATTGGTGTTATGAGATTTGAAAATTTTCTTCTTTTTGTCACACTTCTTTAATTTTTTACTAATTTTTACTATATACAAATTAATTAATTGATATTTTATATAAAAAAATTGCAAAAAGTTTAACAAGAAACAAGTTAACCAATACTAGGATAGGATCTGTGTTCTTGAGTTTGGCAAATTCCTTCTCCTGGTAACCCTTTTTTAATTCTTTTTACTATTTTTAACTATTTACAATTCAAGTAATTAAAATTTTATGTACAAAAATATTTAAAAATTTCATAACAAACAGGTTTGCGGATACTCAAATGCAATTTGTTTCTAAATTTAAAAAATTCAATCTCTAGGTAACAATTTTCAATTGTTTTTTACTACTTTCAACTATTTACAATTTTAATAAATCATGTTTTTTTCACAAAAATTGCTCAAAATTTGAGAAGAAACTTGTTGCAAATTGTCAAAGGGATTATTGGTGTTATGAAATTTGAAAATTTTCTTCTTTTTGTGACACTTTTTTAATTTTTACTAATTTTTACTCTTTACAATTTAAATAATTGATATTTTATATATAAAAATTGCAAAAAATTTCACAAGTAACGAGTTGGCCAATACTAGGATAGGATTTGTGTTCTTAAATTTGACAAATTCCATTTCCTGGTAACAATTTTTTAATTCTTTTTACTATTTTTAACTATTTACAGTTCAAATAGTTGAACTTATATGTAAAAAAAGATCTCAAAATTTCATAACAAATAGGTTGGCAGATACTCAAATGGGATTAGTTTCTGAAATTTATAAAATTCAATCTCTAGGTAACAAATTTTCAATGGTTTTTTACTACTTTCTACTATTTACAATTTAAATAATTCTTGTTTTCTACATAAAAATTGCTCGAAATTTCATGAGAAACTTGTTGCAAATAGTCAAAGAGGATTATTGGTGTTATGAAATTTGAAAATTTTCTTCTTTTTGTCACACTTCTTTAATTTTTTACTAATTTTTACTATATAAAAATTAAATAGTTGATATTTTATATAAAAAAAATTGCAAAAAGTTTAACACGATACAAGTTAACCAATACTAGGATAGGATTTGTTTTCTTGAATTTGACAAATTTCATCTCCTGGTAACCCTTTTTTAATTCTTTTTCCTATTTTTAACTATTTACAATTCAAGTAATTACAATTTTATGTACAAAAATATCTCAAAATTTCATAACAAACAGGTTCGCGGATACTCAAATGCAATTTGTTTCTAAATTTAAAAAATTCAATCTCTACGTAACAATTTTCAATTGTTTTTTACTACTTTCAACTATTTACAATTTTAATAAATCATGTTTTCTTCATAAAAATTGCTCAAAATTTCATGAGAAACTTGTTGCAAATAGTCAAAGAGGATTATTGGTGTTATGAAATTTGAAAATTTTCTTCTTTTTGTCACACTTCTTTATTTTTTTACTAATTTTTACTCTTTACAATTTAAATAATTGATATTTTATATATAAAAATTGCAAAAGATTTCACAAGTAACGAGTTGGCCAATACTAGGATAGGATTTGTGTTCTTAAATTTGACAAATTCCATCTCCTAGTAACAATTTTTTAATTCTTTTTACTATTTTTAACTATTTACAATTCAAATAAATGAACTTATATGTCCAAAAAGATCTCAAAATTTCATAACAAACAGGTTGGCAGATACTCAATTGGGATTAGTTTCTGAAATTTATAAAATTCAATCTCTAGGTAACAAATTTTCAATGGTTTTTTACTACTTTCTAATATTTACAATTTAAATAATTCATGTTTTCTACATAAAAATTGCTCAAAATTTCATGAGAAACTTGTTGCAAATAGTCAAAGAGGATTATTGGTGTTATGAAATTTGAAAATTTTCTTCTTTTTGTCACACTTCTTTATTTTTTTACTAATTTTTACTCTTTACAATTTAAATAATTGATATTTTATATATAAAAATTGCAAAAGATTTCACAAGAAACGAATTGGCCAATACTAGGATAGGATTTGTGTTCTTAAATTTGACAAATTTCATCTCCTAGTAATAATTTTAATTCTTTTTACTATTTTTAACTATTTACAATTCAAATCATTGAACTTTTATGTACAAAAAGATCTAAAAATTTCATAACTAACAGGTTTGCAGATACTCAACTGGGATTAGTTTGTGAAATTTATAAAATTGAATCTCTAGGTAACAAATTTTCAATGGTTTTTTACTACTTTCTAATATTTACAATTTAAATAATTCATGTTTTCTACATAAAAATTGCTCAAAATTTCATGAGAAACTTGTTGCAAATAGTCAAAGAGGATTATTGGTGTTATGAAATTTGAAAATTTTCTTCTTTTTGTGACACTTTTTTAATTTTTTACTAATTTTTATTCTTTACAATTTAAATAATTGATATTTTATATATAACAATTGAAAAAAAATTTCACCAGTAACGAGTGGGCCAATACTAGGATAGGATTTGTGTTCTTAAATTTGACAAATTTCATCTCCTAATAACTATTTTTTAATTCTTTTTACTATTTTTAACTATTTACAATTAAAATAATTTAACTTATATGTACAAAAAGATCTCAAAATTTCATAACAAACAAGTTGGCAGATACGCAAATGGGATTAGTTTCTGAAATTTATAAAATTCGATCTCTAGGTAACAAATTTTCAATGGTTTTTTACTACTTTCTACTGTTTACAATTTAAATAATTCATGTTTTCTACTTAAAAGTTGCTCAAAATTTCATGAGAAACTTGTTGCAAATAGTCAAAGAGGATAATTGGTGTTATGAAATTTGAAAATTTTCTTCTTTTTCTCACACTTCTTTAATTTTATTACTAATTTTTGCTATATACAAATTAAATAATTGATATTTTACATAAAAAAATTGCAAAAAGTTTAACAAGAAACAAGTTGACCAATACTAGGATAGGATTTGTGTATTTGAATTTGACAAATTCCATCTCCTGATAACCCTTTTTTAATTCCTTTTACTATTTTTAACTATTTACAATTCAAGTAATTAAAATTTTATGTACAAAAATATCTCAAAATTTGATAAAAAACAGGTTCGCGGATACTCAAATGCAATTTGTTTCTAAATTTATAAAATTCAATCTCTAGGTAACAATTTTTCAATTGTTTTTTACTACTTTCTACTATTTACAATTTAAATAAATCATGTTTTTTTATAAAAAATTGCTCAAAATGTCAGAAGAAACTTGTTGCAAATTCTTAAAGGGATTATTGGTGTTATGAAATTTGAAAATTTTCTTCTTTTTGTGACATTTTTTTTTTATTTTTTACTAATTTTTACTCTTTACAATTTAAGTAATTGATATTTTATATATAAAAATTGCAAAAGATTTCACAAGTAACGAGTTGACCAATACTAGGATAGGATTTGTGTTCTTAAATTTGACAAATTTCATCTCCTAGTAACAATTTTTTAATTCTATTTACTCTTTTTAACTATTTACAATTCAAATAATTGAACTTATATGTACAAAAAGATCTCAAAATTTCATAACAAACTGGTTGGCAGATACTCAAATGGGATTAGTTTCTGAAATTTATAAAATTCGATCTCTAGGTAACAAATTTTCAATGGTTTTTTACTACTTTCTACTGTTTACAATTTAAATAATTCATGTTTTCTACTTAAAAATTGCTCAAAATTTCATGAGAAACTTGTTGCAAATAGTCAAAGAGGATTATTGGTGTTATGAAATTTGAAAATTTTCTTCTTTTTGTCACACTTCTTTAATTTCTTACTAATTTTTACTATATACAAATTAAATAATTGATATTTTATATAAAAAAATTGCAAAAAGTTTAACAAGAAACAAGTTAACCAATACTAGGATAGGATTTGTGTTCTTGAATTTGACAAATTCCATCACCTGGTAACCCTTTTTTAATTCTTTTTACTATTTCTAACTATTTACAATTCAAGTAATTAAAATTTTATGTACAAAAATATCTCAAAATTTCATAAAAAATAGGTTTGCGGATACTCAAACAATTTGTTTCTAAATTTAAAAAATTCAATCTCAAGGTAACAATTTTTCAATTGTTTTTTACTACTTTCTACTATTTACGATATAAATAAATCATGTCTTTTTCATAAAAATTGCTCAAAATTTCAGAAGAAATTTGTTGCAAATTGTCAAAGGGATTATTGGTGTTATGAAATTTGAAAATTTTCTTCTTTTTGTGACATTTTTTTTTAATTTTTTACTAATTTTTACTCTTTACAATTTAAGTAATTGATATTTTATATATAAAAATTGCAAAAGATTTCACAAGTAACGAGTTGGCCAATACTAGGATAGGATTTGTGTTCTTAAATTTGACAAATTTCATCTCCTAGTAACAATTTTTTAATTCTTTTTACTCTTTTTAACTATTTACAATTCAAATAATTGAACTTATATGTACAAAAAGATCTCAAAATTTCATAACAAACTGGTTGGCAGATACTCAAATGGGATTAGTTTCTGAATTTTATAAAATTCGATCTCTAGGTAACAAATTTTCAATGGTTTTTTACTACTTTCTACTGTTTACAATTTAAATAATTCATGTTTTCTGCTTAAAAGTTGCTCATAATTTCATGAGAAACTTGTTGCAAATAGTCAAAGAGGATTATTGGTGTTATGAAATTTGAAAATTTTCTTCTTTTTGTCACACTTCTTTAATTTTTTACTAATTTTTGCTATATACAAATTAAATAATTGATATTTTACATAAAAAAATTGCAAAAAGTTTAACAAGAAACAAGTTGACCAATACTAGGATAGGATTTGTGTATTTGAATTTGACAAATTCCATCTCCTGATAACCCTTTTTTAATTCCTTTTACTATTTTTAACTATTTACAATTCAAGTAATTAAAATTTTATGTACAAAAATATCTCAAAATTTGATAAAAAACAGGTTCGCGGATACTCAAATGCAATTTGTTTCTAAATTTATAAAATTCAATCTCTAGGTAACAATTTTTCAATTGTTTTTTACTACTTTCTACTATTTACAATTTAAATAAATCATGTTTTTTTATAAAAAATTGCTCAAAATGTCAGAAGAAACTTGTTGCAAATTCTTAAAGGGATTATTGGTGTTATGAAATTTGAAAATTTTCTTCTTTTTGTGACATTTTTTTTTAATTTTTTACTAATTTTTACTCTTTACAATTTAAGTAATTGATATTTTATATATAAAAATTGCAAAAGATTTCACAAGTAACGAGTTGGCCAATACTAGGATAGGATTTGTGTTCTTAAATTTGACAAATTTCATCTCCTAGTAACAATTTTTTAATTCTTTTTACTCTTTTTAACTATTTACAATTCAAATAATTGAACTTATATGTACAAAAAGATCTCAAAATTTCATAACAAACTGGTTGGCAGATACTCAAATGGGATTAGTTTCTGAATTTTATAAAATTCGATCTCTAGGTAACAAATTTTCAATGGTTTTTTACTACTTTCTACTGTTTACAATTTAAATAATTCATGTTTTCTGCTTAAAAGTTGCTCATAATTTCATGAGAAACTTGTTGCAAATAGTCAAAGAGGATTATTGGTGTTATGAAATTTGAAAATTTTCTTCTTTTTGTCACACTTCTTTAATTTTTTACTAATTTTTGCTATATACAAATTAAATAATTGATATTTTACATAAAAAAATTGCAAAAAGTTTAACAAGAAACAAGTTGACCAATACTAGGATAGGATTTGTGTATTTGAATTTGACAAATTCCATCTCCTGATAACCCTTTTTTAATTCCTTTTACTATTTTTAACTATTTACAATTCAAGTAATTAAAATTTTATGTACAAAAATATCTCAAAATTTGATAAAAAACAGGTTCGCGGATACTCAAATGCAATTTGTTTCTAAATTTATAAAATTCAATCTCTAGGTAACAATTTTTCAATTGTTTTTTACTACTTTCTACTATTTACAATTTAAATAAATCATGTTTTTTTATAAAAAATTGCTCAAAATGTCAGAAGAAACTTGTTGCAAATTCTTAAAGGGATTATTGGTGTTATGAAATTTGAAAATTTTCTTCTTTTTGTGACATTTTTTTTTTAATTTTTTACTAATTTTTACTCTTTACAATTTAAGTAATTGATATTTTATATATAAAAATTGCAAAAGATTTCACAAGTAACGAGTTGGCCAATACTAGGATAGGATTTGTGTTCTTAAATTTGACAAATTTCATCTCCTAGTAACAATTTTTTAATTCTTTTTACTCTTTTTAACTATTTACAATTCAAATAATTGAACTTATATGTACAAAAAGATCTCAAAATTTCATAACAAACTGGTTGGCAGATACTCAAATGGGATTAGTTTCTGAATTTTATAAAATTCGATCTCTAGGTAACAAATTTTCAATGGTTTTTTACTACTTTCTACTGTTTACAATTTAAATAATTCATGTTTTCTGCTTAAAAGTTGCTCATAATTTCATGAGAAACTTGTTGCAAATAGTCAAAGAGGATTATTGGTGTTATGAAATTTGAAAATTTTCTTCTTTTTGTCACACTTCTTTAATTTTTTACTAATTTTTGCTATATACAAATTAAATAATTGATATTTTACATAAAAAAATTGCAAAAAGTTTAACAAGAAACAAGTTGACCAATACTAGGATAGGATTTGTGTATTTGAATTTGACAAATTCCATCTCCTGATAACCCTTTTTTAATTCCTTTTACTATTTTTAACTAGTTACAATTCAAGTAATTAAAATTTTATGTACAAAAATATCTCAAAATTTGATAAAAAACAGGTTCGCGGATACTCAAATGCAATTTGTTTCTAAATTTATAAAATTCAATCTCTAGGTAACAATTTTTCAATTGTTTTTTACTACTTTCTACTATTTACAATTTAAATAAATCATGTTTTTTTATAAAAAATTGCTCAAAATGTCAGAAGAAACTTGTTGCAAATAGTCAAAGAGGATTATTGGTGTTATGAAATTTGAAAATTTTCTTCTTTTTGTCACACTTCTTTAATTTCTTACTAATTTTTACTATATACAAATTAAATAATTGATATTTTATATAAAAAAAATGCAAAAAGTTTAACAAGAAACAAGTTAACCAATACTAGGATAGGATTTGTGTTCTTGAATTTGACAAATTCCATCACCTGGTAACCCTTTTTTAATTCTTTTTACTATTTTTAACTATATACAATTCAAGTAATTAAAATTTTATGTACAAAAATATCTCAAAATTTCATAAAAAATAGGTTTGCGGATACTCAAACAATTTGTTTCTAAATTTAAAAAATTCAATCTCAAGGTAACAATTTTTCAATTGTTTTTTACTACTTTCTACTATTTACGATATAAATAAATCATGTCTTTTTCATAAAAATTGCTCAAAATTTCAGAAGAAACTTGTTGCAAATTGTCAAAGGGATTATTGGTGATGAAATTTGAAAATTTTCTTCTTTTTGTGACACTTTTTTAATTTTTTACTAATTTTTACTCTTTACAATCTAAATAATTGATATTTTATATATATAAATTGCAAAAAATTTCACAAGTAACGAGTTGGCCAATACTAGCATAGGATTTGTGCTCTTAAATTTGACAAATTCCATCTCTTGGTATCAATTTTTTAATTCTTTTTACTATTTTTAACTATTTGCAATTCAAATAACTGAACTGATATGTACAAAAAGATTTAAAAATTTCATCACAAATAGGTTGGCAGATACTCAAATGGGATTAGTTTCTGAAATTTATAAAATTCAATCTATAGGTAACAAATTTTTCAATTGTTTTTTACTACTTTCTATTATTTACAATTTAAATAAATCATGTTTTTTTCATAAAAATTGCTCAAAATTTCAGAAGAAAATTGTTCAAATTTTCAAAGGGATTATTGGTGTGATGAAATTTGAAAATTTTCTTCTTTTTGTCACACTTCTTTAATTTTTTACTAATTCTTACTACATACAAATTAAATAATTGATATTTTATATAAAAAAATTGCAAAAAGTTTAACAAGAAACAAGTTAACCAATACTAGGATAGGATTTGTGTTCTTGAATTTGACAAATTCCATCACCTGGTAACCCTTTTTTAATTCTTTTTACTATTTCTAACTATTTACAATTCAAGTAATTAAAATTTTATGTACAAAAATATCTCAAAATTTCATAAAAAATAGGTTCGCGGATACTCAAACAATTTGTTTCTAAATTTAAAAAATTCAATCTCAAGGTAACAATTTTTCAATTGTTTTTTACTACTTTCTACTATTTACGATATAAATAAATCATGTCTTTTTCATAAAAATTGCTCAAAATTTCAAAAGAAAATTGTTCAAATTTTCAAAGGGATTATTGGTATTATGAAATTTGAAAATTTTCTTCTTTTTGTGACACTTTTTTAATTTTTTACTAATTTTTACTCTTTACAATTTAAATAATTGATATTTTATATATAAAAATTGCAAAAGATTTCACAAGTAACGAGTTGGCCAATACTAGGATAGGGTTTGTGTTCTTAAATTTGACAAATTTCATCTCCTAGTAACAATTTTTTAATTCTTTTTACTATTTTTAACTTTTTACAATTCAAATAATTGAAGTTATATGTGCAAAAAGATCTAAAAATTGCATAACAAACAGGTTGGCAGATACTCAAATGGGATTAGTTTCTGAAATTTATAAAATTCGATCTCTAGGTAACAAATTTTCAATGGTTTTTTACTACTTTCTACTGTTTACAATTTAAATAATTCATGTTTTCTACTTAAAAATTGCTCAAAATTTCATGAGAAACTTGTTGCAAATAGTCAAAGAGGATTATTGGTGTTATGAAATTTGAATATTTTCTTCTTTTTGTCACACTTCTTTAATTTTTTACTAATTCTTACTATATACAAATTAAATAATTGATATTTTATATAAAAAAATTGCAAAAAGTTTAACTAGAAACAAGTTAACCAATACTAGGATAGGATTTGTGTTCTTGAATTTGACAAATTCCATATCTTGGTAACCCTTTTTTAGTTCTTTTTACTATTTTTAACTATTTACAATTCAAGTAATTAAAATTTTATATACAAAAATATCTCAAAATTTCATAACAAACAGGTTCGCGGATACTCAAATGCAATTTTTTTCTAAATTCAAAAAATTCTTTCTCTAGGTAACAAATTTTCAATTGTTTTTTTCTACTTTCTACTATTTTCCATTTACATAATTCATGTTTTTTTCATAAAAATTGCTCAAAATTTCAGAAGAAACTTGTTGCAAATTGCCAAAGGGATTATTGGTGTTATGAAATTTGAAAAATTTCTTCTTTTTGTGACACCTTTTTAATGTTTTACTAATTTTTACTCTTTACAATTTAAATAATTGATATTTTATATATAAAAATTGCAAAAAATTTCACAAGTAACGAGTTGGCCAATACTAGCATAGGATTTGTGCTCTTAAATTTGACAAATTCCATCTCTTGGTATCAATTTTTTAATTCTTTTTACTATTTTTAACTATTTGCAATTCAAATAATTGAACAGATATGTACAAAAAGATTTAAAAATTTCATAACAAACAGGTTGGCAGATACTCAAATGGGATTAGTTTCTGAAATTTATAAAATTCAATCTATAGGTAACATATTTTTCAATTGTTTTTTACTACTTTCTATTATTTACAATTTAAATAAATCATGTTTTTTTCATAAAAATTGCTCAAAATTTCAGAAGAAAATTGTTCAAATTTTCAAAGGGATTATTGGTATTATGAAATTTGAAAATTTTCTTCTTTTTGTGACACTTTTTTAATTTTTTACTAATTTTTACTCTTTACAAATTAAATAATTGATATTTTATATATAAAAAATGTAACAAATTTCACAAGTAACGAGTTGGCCAATACTAGCATAGGATTTGTGCTCTTAAATTTGACAAATTCCATCCCTTGGTAACAATTTTTAATTCTTTTTACTATTTTTAACGATTTGCAATTCAAATAATTCAACTGATATGTACAAAAAGATCTAAAAATTTCATAACAAACAGGTTGGCAAATACTAAAATGGGATTAGTTTCTGAAATTTATAAAATTCAATCTATAGGTAACAAATTTTCAATTATTTTTTACTACTTTCTACTATTTACCATTTAAATAAATCTTGTTTTTTTCATAAAAATTGCTCAAAATTTCAGAAGAAACTTGTTGCAAATTGTCAAAGGGATTATTGGTGTTATGATATTTGAAAATATTCTTCTTTTTGTTACACTTTTTTAATTTTTTTCTAATTTTTACTCTTTACAATTTAAATAATTGATATTTTATATATAAAAATTGCAAAAGATTTCACAAGTAACGAGTTGGCCAATACTAGGATAAGATTTGTGTTCTTAAATTTGACAAATTTCATCTCCTAGTAACAATTTTTTAATTCTTTTTACTATTTTTAACTATTTACAATTCAAATAATTGAACTTATATGTACAAAAAGATCTCAAAATTTCATAACAAACTGGTTGGCAGATACTCAAATGGGATTAGTTTCTGAAATTTATAAAATTCGATCTCTAGGTAACAAATTTTCAATGGTTTTTTACAACTTTCTACTGTTTACAATTTAAATAATTCATGTTTTCTACTTAAAAATTGCTCAAAATTTCATGAGAAACTTGTTGCAAATAGTCAAAGAGGATTATTGGTGTTATGAAATTTGAAAATTTTCTTCTTTTTCTCACACTTCTTTAATTTTTTACTAATTTTTGCTATATACAAATTAAATAATTGATATTTTACATAAACAAATTGCAAAAAGTTTAACAAGAAACAAGTTGACCAATACTAGGATAGGATTTGTGTATTTGAATTTGACAAATTCCATCTCCTGATAACCCTTTTTTAATTCCTTTTACTATTTTTAACTATTTACAATTCAAGTAATTTAAATTTTATGTACAAAAATATCTCAAGATTTCATAAAAAACAGGTTCGCGGATACTCAAATGCAATTTGTTTCTAAATTTAAAAAATTCAATCTCTAGGTAACAATTTTTCAATTGTTTTTTACTACTTTCTACTATTTACAATTTAAATAAATCATGTTTTTTTATAAAAAATTGCTCAAAATGTCAGAAGAAACTTGTTGCAAATTGTCAAAGGGCTTATTGGTGTTATGAAATTTGAAAATTTTCTTCTTTTTGTGAAATTTTTTTAATTTTTTACTAATTTTTACTCTTTACAATTTAAAAAATTGATATTTTATATATAAAAATTGCAAAAGATTTCACAAGTAACGAGTTGGCCAATACTAGGATAGGATTTGTGTTCTTAAATTTGACAAATTTCATCTCCTAGTAACAATTTTTTAATTCTTTTTACTATTTTTAACTTTTTACAATTCAAATAATTGAAGTTATATGTGCAAAAAGATCTAAAAATTGCATAACAAACAGGTTGGCAGATACTCAAATGGGATTAGTTTCTGAAATTTATAAAATTCGATCTCTAGGTAACAAATTTTCAATGGTTTTTTACTACTTTCTACTGTTTACAATTTAAATAATTCATGTTTTCTACTTAAAAATTGCTCAAAATTTCATGAGAAACTTGTTGCAAATAGTCAAAGAGGATTATTGGTGTTATGAAATTTGAATATTTTCTTCTTTTTGTCACACTTCTTTAATTTTTTACTAATTCTTACTATATACAAATTAAATAATTGATATTTTATATAAAAAAATTGCAAAAAGTTTAACTAGAAACAAGTTAACCAATACTAGGATAGGATTTGTGTTCTTGAATTTGACAAATTCCATATCTTGGTAACCCTTTTTTAGTTCTTTTTACTATTTTTAACTATTTACAATTCAAGTAATTAAAATTTTATATACAAAAATATCTCAAAATTTCATAACAAACAGGTTCGCGGATACTCAAATGCAATTTTTTTCTAAATTCAAAAAATTCTTTCTCTAGGTAACAAATTTTCAATTGTTTTTTTCTACTTTCTACTATTTTCCATTTACATAATTCATGTTTTTTTCATAAAACTTGCTCAAAATTTCAGAAGAAACTTGTTGCAAATTGCCAAAGGGATTATTGGTGTTATGAAATTTGAAAAATTTCTTCTTTTTGTGACACCTTTTTAATGTTTTACTAATTTTTACTCTTTACAATTTAAATAATTGATATTTTATATATAAAAATTGCAAAAAATTTCACAAGTAACGAGTTGGCCAATACTAGCATAGGATTTGTGCTCTTAAATTTGACAAATTCCATCTCTTGGTATCAATTTTTTAATTCTTTTTACTATTTTTAACTATTTGCAATTCAAATAATTGAACAGATATGTACAAAAAGATTTAAAAATTTCATAACAAACAGGTTGGCAGATACTCAAATGGGATTAGTTTCTGAAATTTATAAAATTCAATCTATAGGTAACATATTTTTCAATTGTTTTTTACTACTTTCTATTATTTACAATTTAAATAAATCATGTTTTTTTCATAAAAATTGCTCAAAATTTCAGAAGAAAATTGTTCAAATTTTCAAAGGGATTATTGGTATTATGAAATTTGAAAATTTTCTTCTTTTTGTGACACTTTTTTAATTTTTTACTAATTTTTACTCTTTACAAATTAAATAATTGATATTTTATATATAAAAAATGTAACAAATTTCACAAGTAACGAGTTGGCCAATACTAGCATAGGATTTGTGCTCTTAAATTTGACAAATTCCATCCCTTGGTAACAATTTTTAATTCTTTTTACTATTTTTAACGATTTGCAATTCAAATAATTCAACTGATATGTACAAAAAGATCTAAAAATTTCATAACAAACAGGTTGGCAAATACTAAAATGGGATTAGTTTCTGAAATTTATAAAATTCAATCTATAGGTAACAAATTTTCAATTATTTTTTACTACTTTCTACTATTTACCATTTAAATAAATCTTGTTTTTTTCATAAAAATTGCTCAAAATTTCAGAAGAAACTTGTTGCAAATTGTCAAAGGGATTATTGGTGTTATGATATTTGAAAATATTCTTCTTTTTGTTACACTTTTTTAATTTTTTTCTAATTTTTACTCTTTACAATTTAAATAATTGATATTTTATATATAAAAATTGCAAAAGATTTCACAAGTAACGAGTTGGCCAATACTAGGATAAGATTTGTGTTCTTAAATTTGACAAATTTCATCTCCTAGTAACAATTTTTTAATTCTTTTTACTATTTTTAACTATTTACAATTCAAATAATTGAACTTATATGTACAAAAAGATCTCAAAATTTCATAACAAACTGGTTGGCAGATACTCAAATGGGATTAGTTTCTGAAATTTATAAAATTCGATCTCTAGGTAACAAATTTTCAATGGTTTTTTACAACTTTCTACTGTTTACAATTTAAATAATTCATGTTTTCTACTTAAAAATTGCTCAAAATTTCATGAGAAACTTGTTGCAAATAGTCAAAGAGGATTATTGGTGTTATGAAATTTGAAAATTTTCTTCTTTTTCTCACACTTCTTTAATTTTTTACTAATTTTTGCTATATACAAATTAAATAATTGATATTTTACATAAACAAATTGCAAAAAGTTTAACAAGAAACAAGTTGACCAATACTAGGATAGGATTTGTGTATTTGAATTTGACAAATTCCATCTCCTGATAACCCTTTTTTAATTCCTTTTACTATTTTTAACTATTTACAATTCAAGTAATTTAAATTTTATGTACAAAAATATCTCAAGATTTCATAAAAAACAGGTTCGCGGATACTCAAATGCAATTTGTTTCTAAATTTAAAAAATTCAATCTCTAGGTAACAATTTTTCAATTGTTTTTTACTACTTTCTACTATTTACAATTTAAATAAATCATGTTTTTTTATAAAAAATTGCTCAAAATGTCAGAAGAAACTTGTTGCAAATTGTCAAAGGGCTTATTGGTGTTATGAAATTTGAAAATTTTCTTCTTTTTGTGAAATTTTTTTAATTTTTTACTAATTTTTACTCTTTACAATTTAAATAATTGATATTTTATATATAAAAATTGCAAAAGATTTCACAAGTAACGAGTTGGCCAATACTAGGATAGGATTTGTGTTCTTAAATTTGACAAATTTCATCTCCTAGTAACAATTTTTTAATTCTTTTTACTATTTTTAACTTTTTACAATTCAAATAATTGAAGTTATATGTGCAAAAAGATCTAAAAATTGCATAACAAACAGGTTGGCAGATACTCAAATGGGATTAGTTTCTGAAATTTATAAAATTCGATCTCTAGGTAACAAATTTTCAATGGTTTTTTACTACTTTCTACTGTTTACAATTTAAATAATTCATGTTTTCTACTTAAAAATTGCTCAAAATTTCATGAGAAACTTGTTGCAAATAGTCAAAGAGGATTATTGGTGTTATGAAATTTGAATATTTTCTTCTTTTTGTCACACTTCTTTAATTTTTTACTAATTCTTACTATATACAAATTAAATAATTGATATTTTATATAAAAAAATTGCAAAAAGTTTAACTAGAAACAAGTTAACCAATACTAGGATAGGATTTGTGTTCTTGAATTTGACAAATTCCATATCTTGGTAACCCTTTTTTAGTTCTTTTTACTATTTTTAACTATTTACAATTCAAGTAATTAAAATTTTATATACAAAAATATCTCAAAATTTCATAACAAACAGGTTCGCGGATACTCAAATGCAATTTTTTTCTAAATTCAAAAAATTCTTTCTCTAGGTAACAAATTTTCAATTGTTTTTTTCTACTTTCTACTATTTTCCATTTACATAATTCATGTTTTTTTCATAAAAATTGCTCAAAATTTCAGAAGAAACTTGTTGCAAATTGCCAAAGGGATTATTGGTGTTATGAAATTTGAAAAATTTCTTCTTTTTGTGACACCTTTTTAATGTTTTACTAATTTTTACTCTTTACAATTTAAATAATTGATATTTTATATATAAAAATTGCAAAAAATTTCACAAGTAACGAGTTGGCCAATACTAGCATAGGATTTGTGCTCTTAAATTTGACAAATTCCATCTCTTGGTATCAATTTTTTAATTCTTTTTACTATTTTTAACTATTTGCAATTCAAATAATTGAACAGATATGTACAAAAAGATTTAAAAATTTCATAACAAACAGGTTGGCAGATACTCAAATGGGATTAGTTTCTGAAATTTATAAAATTCAATCTATAGGTAACATATTTTTCAATTGTTTTTTACTACTTTCTATTATTTACAATTTAAATAAATCATGTTTTTTTCATAAAAATTGCTCAAAATTTCAGAAGAAAATTGTTCAAATTTTCAAAGGGATTATTGGTATTATGAAATTTGAAAATTTTCTTCTTTTTGTGACACTTTTTTAATTTTTTACTAATTTTTACTCTTTACAAATTAAATAATTGATATTTTATATATAAAAAATGTAACAAATTTCACAAGTAACGAGTTGGCCAATACTAGCATAGGATTTGTGCTCTTAAATTTGACAAATTCCATCCCTTGGTAACAATTTTTAATTCTTTTTACTATTTTTAACGATTTGCAATTCAAATAATTCAACTGATATGTACAAAAAGATCTAAAAATTTCATAACAAACAGGTTGGCAAATACTAAAATGGGATTAGTTTCTGAAATTTATAAAATTCAATCTATAGGTAACAAATTTTCAATTATTTTTTACTACTTTCTACTATTTACCATTTAAATAAATCTTGTTTTTTTCATAAAAATTGCTCAAAATTTCAGAAGAAACTTGTTGCAAATTGTCAAAGGGATTATTGGTGTTATGATATTTGAAAATATTCTTCTTTTTGTTACACTTTTTTAATTTTTTTCTAATTTTTACTCTTTACAATTTAAATAATTGATATTTTATATATAAAAATTGCAAAAGATTTCACAAGTAACGAGTTGGCCAATACTAGGATAAGATTTGTGTTCTTAAATTTGACAAATTTCATCTCCTAGTAACAATTTTTTAATTCTTTTTACTATTTTTAACTATTTACAATTCAAATAATTGAACTTATATGTACAAAAAGATCTCAAAATTTCATAACAAACTGGTTGGCAGATACTCAAATGGGATTAGTTTCTGAAATTTATAAAATTCGATCTCTAGGTAACAAATTTTCAATGGTTTTTTACAACTTTCTACTGTTTACAATTTAAATAATTCATGTTTTCTACTTAAAAATTGCTCAAAATTTCATGAGAAACTTGTTGCAAATAGTCAAAGAGGATTATTGGTGTTATGAAATTTGAAAATTTTCTTCTTTTTCTCACACTTCTTTAATTTTTTACTAATTTTTGCTATATACAAATTAAATAATTGATATTTTACATAAACAAATTGCAAAAAGTTTAACAAGAAACAAGTTGACCAATACTAGGATAGGATTTGTGTATTTGAATTTGACAAATTCCATCTCCTGATAACCCTTTTTTAATTCCTTTTACTATTTTTAACTATTTACAATTCAAGTAATTTAAATTTTATGTACAAAAATATCTCAAGATTTCATAAAAAACAGGTTCGCGGATACTCAAATGCAATTTGTTTCTAAATTTAAAAAATTCAATCTCTAGGTAACAATTTTTCAATTGTTTTTTACTACTTTCTACTATTTACAATTTAAATAAATCATGTTTTTTTATAAAAAATTGCTCAAAATGTCAGAAGAAACTTGTTGCAAATTGTCAAAGGGCTTATTGGTGTTATGAAATTTGAAAATTTTCTTCTTTTTGTGAAATTTTTTTAATTTTTTACTAATTTTTACTCTTTACAATTTAAATAATTGATATTTTATATATAAAAATTGCAAAAGATTTCACAAGTAACGAGTTGGCCAATACTAGGATAGGATTTGTGTTCTTAAATTTGACAAATTTCATCTCCTAGTAACAATTTTTTAATTCTTTTTACTATTTTTAACTTTTTACAATTCAAATAATTGAAGTTATATGTGCAAAAAGATCTAAAAATTGCATAACAAACAGGTTGGCAGATACTCAAATGGGATTAGTTTCTGAAATTTATAAAATTCGATCTCTAGGTAACAAATTTTCAATGGTTTTTTACTACTTTCTACTGTTTACAATTTAAATAATTCATGTTTTCTACTTAAAAATTGCTCAAAATTTCATGAGAAACTTGTTGCAAATAGTCAAAGAGGATTATTGGTGTTATGAAATTTGAATATTTTCTTCTTTTTGTCACACTTCTTTAATTTTTTACTAATTCTTACTATATACAAATTAAATAATTGATATTTTATATAAAAAAATTGCAAAAAGTTTAACTAGAAACAAGTTAACCAATACTAGGATAGGATTTGTGTTCTTGAATTTGACAAATTCCATATCTTGGTAACCCTTTTTTAGTTCTTTTTACTATTTTTAACTATTTACAATTCAAGTAATTAAAATTTTATATACAAAAATATCTCAAAATTTCATAACAAACAGGTTCGCGGATACTCAAATGCAATTTTTTTCTAAATTCAAAAAATTCTTTCTCTAGGTAACAAATTTTCAATTGTTTTTTTCTACTTTCTACTATTTTCCATTTACATAATTCATGTTTTTTTCATAAAAATTGCTCAAAATTTCAGAAGAAACTTGTTGCAAATTGCCAAAGGGATTATTGGTGTTATGAAATTTGAAAAATTTCTTCTTTTTGTGACACCTTTTTAATGTTTTACTAATTTTTACTCTTTACAATTTAAATAATTGATATTTTATATATAAAAATTGCAAAAAATTTCACAAGTAACGAGTTGGCCAATACTAGCATAGGATTTGTGCTCTTAAATTTGACAAATTCCATCTCTTGGTATCAATTTTTTAATTCTTTTTACTATTTTTAACTATTTGCAATTCAAATAATTGAACAGATATGTACAAAAAGATTTAAAAATTTCATAACAAACAGGTTGGCAGATACTCAAATGGGATTAGTTTCTGAAATTTATAAAATTCAATCTATAGGTAACATATTTTTCAATTGTTTTTTACTACTTTCTATTATTTACAATTTAAATAAATCATGTTTTTTTCATAAAAATTGCTCAAAATTTCAGAAGAAAATTGTTCAAATTTTCAAAGGGATTATTGGTATTATGAAATTTGAAAATTTTCTTCTTTTTGTGACACTTTTTTAATTTTTTACTAATTTTTACTCTTTACAAATTAAATAATTGATATTTTATATATAAAAAATGTAACAAATTTCACAAGTAACGAGTTGGCCAATACTAGCATAGGATTTGTGCTCTTAAATTTGACAAATTCCATCCCTTGGTAACAATTTTTAATTCTTTTTACTATTTTTAACGATTTGCAATTCAAATAATTCAACTGATATGTACAAAAAGATCTAAAAATTTCATAACAAACAGGTTGGCAAATACTAAAATGGGATTAGTTTCTGAAATTTATAAAATTCAATCTATAGGTAACAAATTTTCAATTATTTTTTACTACTTTCTACTATTTACCATTTAAATAAATCTTGTTTTTTTCATAAAAATTGCTCAAAATTTCAGAAGAAACTTGTTGCAAATTGTCAAAGGGATTATTGGTGTTATGATATTTGAAAATATTCTTCTTTTTGTTACACTTTTTTAATTTTTTTCTAATTTTTACTCTTTACAATTTAAATAATTGATATTTTATATATAAAAATTGCAAAAGATTTCACAAGTAACGAGTTGGCCAATACTAGGATAAGATTTGTGTTCTTAAATTTGACAAATTTCATCTCCTAGTAACAATTTTTTAATTCTTTTTACTATTTTTAACTATTTACAATTCAAATAATTGAACTTATATGTACAAAAAGATCTCAAAATTTCATAACAAACTGGTTGGCAGATACTCAAATGGGATTAGTTTCTGAAATTTATAAAATTCGATCTCTAGGTAACAAATTTTCAATGGTTTTTTACAACTTTCTACTGTTTACAATTTAAATAATTCATGTTTTCTACTTAAAAATTGCTCAAAATTTCATGAGAAACTTGTTGCAAATAGTCAAAGAGGATTATTGGTGTTATGAAATTTGAAAATTTTCTTCTTTTTCTCACACTTCTTTAATTTTTTACTAATTTTTGCTATATACAAATTAAATAATTGATATTTTACATAAACAAATTGCAAAAAGTTTAACAAGAAACAAGTTGACCAATACTAGGATAGGATTTGTGTATTTGAATTTGACAAATTCCATCTCCTGATAACCCTTTTTTAATTCCTTTTACTATTTTTAACTATTTACAATTCAAGTAATTTAAATTTTATGTACAAAAATATCTCAAGATTTCATAAAAAACAGGTTCGCGGATACTCAAATGCAATTTGTTTCTAAATTTAAAAAATTCAATCTCTAGGTAACAATTTTTCAATTGTTTTTTACTACTTTCTACTATTTACAATTTAAATAAATCATGTTTTTTTATAAAAAATTGCTCAAAATGTCAGAAGAAACTTGTTGCAAATTGTCAAAGGGCTTATTGGTGTTATGAAATTTGAAAATTTTCTTCTTTTTGTGAAATTTTTTTAATTTTTTACTAATTTTTACTCTTTACAATTTAAATAATTGATATTTTATATATAAAAATTGCAAAAGATTTCACAAGTAACGAGTTGGCCAATACTAGGATAGGATTTGTGTTCTTAAATTTGACAAATTTCATCTCCTAGTAACAATTTTTTAATTCTTTTTACTATTTTTAACTTTTTACAATTCAAATAATTGAAGTTATATGTGCAAAAAGATCTAAAAATTGCATAACAAACAGGTTGGCAGATACTCAAATGGGATTAGTTTCTGAAATTTATAAAATTCGATCTCTAGGTAACAAATTTTCAATGGTTTTTTACTACTTTCTACTGTTTACAATTTAAATAATTCATGTTTTCTACTTAAAAATTGCTCAAAATTTCATGAGAAACTTGTTGCAAATAGTCAAAGAGGATTATTGGTGTTATGAAATTTGAATATTTTCTTCTTTTTGTCACACTTCTTTAATTTTTTACTAATTCTTACTATATACAAATTAAATAATTGATATTTTATATAAAAAAATTGCAAAAAGTTTAACTAGAAACAAGTTAACCAATACTAGGATAGGATTTGTGTTCTTGAATTTGACAAATTCCATATCTTGGTAACCCTTTTTTAGTTCTTTTTACTATTTTTAACTATTTACAATTCAAGTAATTAAAATTTTATATACAAAAATATCTCAAAATTTCATAACAAACAGGTTCGCGGATACTCAAATGCAATTTTTTTCTAAATTCAAAAAATTCTTTCTCTAGGTAACAAATTTTCAATTGTTTTTTTCTACTTTCTACTATTTTCCATTTACATAATTCATGTTTTTTTCATAAAAATTGCTCAAAATTTCAGAAGAAACTTGTTGCAAATTGCCAAAGGGATTATTGGTGTTATGAAATTTGAAAAATTTCTTCTTTTTGTGACACCTTTTTAATGTTTTACTAATTTTTACTCTTTACAATTTAAATAATTGATATTTTATATATAAAAATTGCAAAAAATTTCACAAGTAACGAGTTGGCCAATACTAGCATAGGATTTGTGCTCTTAAATTTGACAAATTCCATCTCTTGGTATCAATTTTTTAATTCTTTTTACTATTTTTAACTATTTGCAATTCAAATAATTGAACAGATATGTACAAAAAGATTTAAAAATTTCATAACAAACAGGTTGGCAGATACTCAAATGGGATTAGTTTCTGAAATTTATAAAATTCAATCTATAGGTAACATATTTTTCAATTGTTTTTTACTACTTTCTATTATTTACAATTTAAATAAATCATGTTTTTTTCATAAAAATTGCTCAAAATTTCAGAAGAAAATTGTTCAAATTTTCAAAGGGATTATTGGTATTATGAAATTTGAAAATTTTCTTCTTTTTGTGACACTTTTTTAATTTTTTACTAATTTTTACTCTTTACAAATTAAATAATTGATATTTTATATATAAAAAATGTAACAAATTTCACAAGTAACGAGTTGGCCAATACTAGCATAGGATTTGTGCTCTTAAATTTGACAAATTCCATCCCTTGGTAACAATTTTTAATTCTTTTTACTATTTTTAACGATTTGCAATTCAAATAATTCAACTGATATGTACAAAAAGATCTAAAAATTTCATAACAAACAGGTTGGCAAATACTAAAATGGGATTAGTTTCTGAAATTTATAAAATTCAATCTATAGGTAACAAATTTTCAATTATTTTTTACTACTTTCTACTATTTACCATTTAAATAAATCTTGTTTTTTTCATAAAAATTGCTCAAAATTTCAGAAGAAACTTGTTGCAAATTGTCAAAGGGATTATTGGTGTTATGATATTTGAAAATATTCTTCTTTTTGTTACACTTTTTTAATTTTTTTCTAATTTTTACTCTTTACAATTTAAATAATTGATATTTTATATATAAAAATTGCAAAAGATTTCACAAGTAACGAGTTGGCCAATACTAGGATAAGATTTGTGTTCTTAAATTTGACAAATTTCATCTCCTAGTAACAATTTTTTAATTCTTTTTACTATTTTTAACTATTTACAATTCAAATAATTGAACTTATATGTACAAAAAGATCTCAAAATTTCATAACAAACTGGTTGGCAGATACTCAAATGGGATTAGTTTCTGAAATTTATAAAATTCGATCTCTAGGTAACAAATTTTCAATGGTTTTTTACAACTTTCTACTGTTTACAATTTAAATAATTCATGTTTTCTACTTAAAAATTGCTCAAAATTTCATGAGAAACTTGTTGCAAATAGTCAAAGAGGATTATTGGTGTTATGAAATTTGAAAATTTTCTTCTTTTTCTCACACTTCTTTAATTTTTTACTAATTTTTGCTATATACAAATTAAATAATTGATATTTTACATAAACAAATTGCAAAAAGTTTAACAAGAAACAAGTTGACCAATACTAGGATAGGATTTGTGTATTTGAATTTGACAAATTCCATCTCCTGATAACCCTTTTTTAATTCCTTTTACTATTTTTAACTATTTACAATTCAAGTAATTTAAATTTTATGTACAAAAATATCTCAAGATTTCATAAAAAACAGGTTCGCGGATACTCAAATGCAATTTGTTTCTAAATTTAAAAAATTCAATCTCTAGGTAACAATTTTTCAATTGTTTTTTACTACTTTCTACTATTTACAATTTAAATAAATCATGTTTTTTTATAAAAAATTGCTCAAAATGTCAGAAGAAACTTGTTGCAAATTGTCAAAGGGCTTATTGGTGTTATGAAATTTGAAAATTTTCTTCTTTTTGTGAAATTTTTTTAATTTTTTACTAATTTTTACTCTTTAAAATTTAAATAATTGATATTTTATATATAAAAATTGCAAAAGATTTCACAAGTAACGAGTTGGCCAATACTAGGATAGGATTTGTGTTCTTAAATTTGACAAATTTCATCTCCTAGTAACAATTTTTTAATTCTTTTTACTATTTTTAACTTTTTACAATTCAAATAATTGAAGTTATATGTGCAAAAAGATCTAAAAATTGCATAACAAACAGGTTGGCAGATACTCAAATGGGATTAGTTTCTGAAATTTATAAAATTCGATCTCTAGGTAACAAATTTTCAATGGTTTTTTACTACTTTCTACTGTTTACAATTTAAATAATTCATGTTTTCTACTTAAAAATTGCTCAAAATTTCATGAGAAACTTGTTGCAAATAGTCAAAGAGGATTATTGGTGTTATGAAATTTGAATATTTTCTTCTTTTTGTCACACTTCTTTAATTTTTTACTAATTCTTACTATATACAAATTAAATAATTGATATTTTATATAAAAAAATTGCAAAAAGTTTAACTAGAAACAAGTTAACCAATACTAGGATAGGATTTGTGTTCTTGAATTTGACAAATTCCATATCTTGGTAACCCTTTTTTAGTTCTTTTTACTATTTTTAACTATTTACAATTCAAGTAATTAAAATTTTATATACAAAAATATCTCAAAATTTCATAACAAACAGGTTCGCGGATACTCAAATGCAATTTTTTTCTAAATTCAAAAAATTCTTTCTCTAGGTAACAAATTTTCAATTGTTTTTTTCTACTTTCTACTATTTTCCATTTACATAATTCATGTTTTTTTCATAAAAATTGCTCAAAATTTCAGAAGAAACTTGTTGCAAATTGCCAAAGGGATTATTGGTGTTATGAAATTTGAAAAATTTCTTCTTTTTGTGACACCTTTTTAATGTTTTACTAATTTTTACTCTTTACAATTTAAATAATTGATATTTTATATATAAAAATTGCAAAAAATTTCACAAGTAACGAGTTGGCCAATACTAGCATAGGATTTGTGCTCTTAAATTTGACAAATTCCATCTCTTGGTATCAATTTTTTAATTCTTTTTACTATTTTTAACTATTTGCAATTCAAATAATTGAACAGATATGTACAAAAAGATTTAAAAATTTCATAACAAACAGGTTGGCAGATACTCAAATGGGATTAGTTTCTGAAATTTATAAAATTCAATCTATAGGTAACATATTTTTCAATTGTTTTTTACTACTTTCTATTATTTACAATTTAAATAAATCATGTTTTTTTCATAAAAATTGCTCAAAATTTCAGAAGAAAATTGTTCAAATTTTCAAAGGGATTATTGGTATTATGAAATTTGAAAATTTTCTTCTTTTTGTGACACTTTTTTAATTTTTTACTAATTTTTACTCTTTACAAATTAAATAATTGATATTTTATATATAAAAAATGTAACAAATTTCACAAGTAACGAGTTGGCCAATACTAGCATAGGATTTGTGCTCTTAAATTTGACAAATTCCATCCCTTGGTAACAATTTTTAATTCTTTTTACTATTTTTAACGATTTGCAATTCAAATAATTCAACTGATATGTACAAAAAGATCTAAAAATTTCATAACAAACAGGTTGGCAAATACTAAAATGGGATTAGTTTCTGAAATTTATAAAATTCAATCTATAGGTAACAAATTTTCAATTATTTTTTACTACTTTCTACTATTTACCATTTAAATAAATCTTGTTTTTTTCATAAAAATTGCTCAAAATTTCAGAAGAAACTTGTTGCAAATTGTCAAAGGGATTATTGGTGTTATGATATTTGAAAATATTCTTCTTTTTGTTACACTTTTTTAATTTTTTTCTAATTTTTACTCTTTACAATTTAAATAATTGATATTTTATATATAAAAATTGCAAAAGATTTCACAAGTAACGAGTTGGCCAATACTAGGATAAGATTTGTGTTCTTAAATTTGACAAATTTCATCTCCTAGTAACAATTTTTTAATTCTTTTTACTATTTTTAACTATTTACAATTCAAATAATTGAACTTATATGTACAAAAAGATCTCAAAATTTCATAACAAACTGGTTGGCAGATACTCAAATGGGATTAGTTTCTGAAATTTATAAAATTCGATCTCTAGGTAACAAATTTTCAATGGTTTTTTACAACTTTCTACTGTTTACAATTTAAATAATTCATGTTTTCTACTTAAAAATTGCTCAAAATTTCATGAGAAACTTGTTGCAAATAGTCAAAGAGGATTATTGGTGTTATGAAATTTGAAAATTTTCTTCTTTTTCTCACACTTCTTTAATTTTTTACTAATTTTTGCTATATACAAATTAAATAATTGATATTTTACATAAACAAATTGCAAAAAGTTTAACAAGAAACAAGTTGACCAATACTAGGATAGGATTTGTGTATTTGAATTTGACAAATTCCATCTCCTGATAACCCTTTTTTAATTCCTTTTACTATTTTTAACTATTTACAATTCAAGTAATTTAAATTTTATGTACAAAAATATCTCAAGATTTCATAAAAAACAGGTTCGCGGATACTCAAATGCAATTTGTTTCTAAATTTAAAAAATTCAATCTCTAGGTAACAATTTTTCAATTGTTTTTTACTACTTTCTACTATTTACAATTTAAATAAATCATGTTTTTTTATAAAAAATTGCTCAAAATGTCAGAAGAAACTTGTTGCAAATTGTCAAAGGGCTTATTGGTGTTATGAAATTTGAAAATTTTCTTCTTTTTGTGAAATTTTTTTAATTTTTTACTAATTTTTACTCTTTACAATTTAAATAATTGATATTTTATATATAAAAATTGCAAAAGATTTCACAAGTAACGAGTTGGCCAATACTAGGATAGGATTTGTGTTCTTAAATTTGACAAATTTCATCTCCTAGTAACAATTTTTTAATTCTTTTTACTATTTTTAACTTTTTACAATTCAAATAATTGAAGTTATATGTGCAAAAAGATCTAAAAATTGCATAACAAACAGGTTGGCAGATACTCAAATGGGATTAGTTTCTGAAATTTATAAAATTCGATCTCTAGGTAACAAATTTTCAATGGTTTTTTACTACTTTCTACTGTTTACAATTTAAATAATTCATGTTTTCTACTTAAAAATTGCTCAAAATTTCATGAGAAACTTGTTGCAAATAGTCAAAGAGGATTATTGGTGTTATGAAATTTGAATATTTTCTTCTTTTTGTCACACTTCTTTAATTTTTTACTAATTCTTACTATATACAAATTAAATAATTGATATTTTATATAAAAAAATTGCAAAAAGTTTAACTAGAAACAAGTTAACCAATACTAGGATAGGATTTGTGTTCTTGAATTTGACAAATTCCATATCTTGGTAACCCTTTTTTAGTTCTTTTTACTATTTTTAACTATTTACAATTCAAGTAATTAAAATTTTATATACAAAAATATCTCAAAATTTCATAACAAACAGGTTCGCGGATACTCAAATGCAATTTTTTTCTAAATTCAAAAAATTCTTTCTCTAGGTAACAAATTTTCAATTGTTTTTTTCTACTTTCTACTATTTTCCATTTACATAATTCATGTTTTTTTCATAAAAATTGCTCAAAATTTCAGAAGAAACTTGTTGCAAATTGCCAAAGGGATTATTGGTGTTATGAAATTTGAAAATTTTCTTCTTTTTGTGACACTTTTTTAATTTTTTACTAATTTTTACTCTTTACAAATTAAATAATTGATATTTTATATATAAAAAATGTAACAAATTTCACAAGTAACGAGTTGGCCAATACTAGCATAGGATTTGTGCTCTTAAATTTGACAAATTCCATCCCTCGGTAACAATTTTTAATTCATTTTACTATTTTTAACGATTTGCAATTCAAATAATTCAACTGATATGTACAAAAAGATCTAAAAATTTCATAACAAACAGGTTGGCAGATACTCAAATGGGATTAGTTTCTGAAATTTATAAAATTCAATCTATAGGTAACAAATTTTCAATTATTTTTTACTACTTTCTACTATTTACCATTTAAATAAATGTTCTTTTTTTCATAAAAATTGCTCAAAATTTCAGAAGAAACTTGTTGCAAATTGCCAAAGGGATTATTGGTGTTATGAAATTTGAAAATTTTCTTCTTTTTGTGACACTTATTTAACTTTTTACTAATTTTTACTCTTTACAATTTAAATAATTGATATTTTATATATAAAAAATGCAAAAAAATTGAGAAGTAACGAGTTGGCCAATACTAGGATAGGATTCGTGTTCTTAAATTTGAAAAATTCCATCTACTTGTAACAATTTTTTAATTCTTTTTACTATTTTTAACTATTTACAATTCAAATAATTGAACTTATATGTACGAAAAGATCTAAAAATTTCATAACAAACAGGTTGGCAGATACTCAAATGGGATTAGTTTTTGAAATTTATAAAATTCAATCTCTAGGTAACAAATTTTCAATGGTTTTTTTACTACTTTCTACCATTTACAATTCAAATAATTCATGTTTTCTACATAAAAATTGCTCAAAATTTCATGAGAAACTTGTTGCAAATAGTCAAAGAGGATTATTGGTGTTATGAAATTTGAAAATTTTCTTCTTTTTATCACAGTTCTTTAATTTTTTACTAATTTCTACTATATACAAATTAAATAATTGATATTTTATATAAAATAAGTGCAAAAAGTTTAACAAGAAACAAGTTAACCAATACTAGGATAGGATTTGTGTTCTTGAATTTGAAAATTCCATCTCCTGGTAACCCTTTTTTAGTTCTTTTTACTATTTTTAACTATTTACAATTCAAGTAATTAAAATTTTATATACAAAAATATCACAAAATTTCACAACAAACAGGCTCGCGGATACTCAAATGCAATTTTTTTCTACATTTAAAAAATTCTTTCTCTAGGTAACAATTTTTCAATTGTTTTTTACTACTTTATACTATTTACAATTTAAATAAATCATGTTTTTTTTCATAAAAATTGCTCAAAATTTCAGAAGAAACTTATTGCAAATTGTCAAAAGGATTATTGGTGTTATGATATTTGAAAATTTTCTTCTTCTTCTGACACTTTTTTAATTTTTTATTAATTTTTACTCTTTCCAATTTAAATAATTGATATTTTATATATAAAAATTGCTAAAAATTTCACAAGTACCGAGTTGGCCAATACTAGGATAGGATTTGTGTTCTTAAATTTGACCACTTCCATCTCCTAGAAACAATTTTATAATTCTTTTTACTATTTTTAACTATTTACAATTCAAATAATTGAACTTATATGTACAAAAAGATCTCAAAATTTCATAAAAAACAGGTTGGCAGATACTCAAATGGGATTAGTTTCTGAAATTTATAAAATTCAATCTATAGGTAACAAATTTTCAATTATTTTTTACTACTTTCTACTATTTACCATTTAAATAAATCTTATTTTTTTCATAAAAAGTGCTCAAAATTTCAGAAGAAACTTGTTGCAAATTGTCAAAGGGATTATTGGTGTTATGAAATTTAAAAATTTTCTTCTTTTTTGTGACACTTTTTTAATTTTTTACTAATTTTTACTCTTTACAATTTAAGTAATTTATATTTTATGTATAAAAATTGCAAAAATTTCACAAGTAACGAGTTGGCCAATACTAAGATCGGATTTGTGTTCTTAAATTTGACAAATTCCATCTCCTAGTAACAATTTTTTAATTCTTTTTACTATATTTAACTGTTTACAATTCAAATAATTGAACTTATATGTACAAAAAGATCTCAAAATTTCATAACAAACAGGTTGACAGATACTCAAATGGGATTAGTTTATGAAATTTATAAAATTCAATCTCTAGGTAACAAATTTTCAATGGTTTTTTACTACTTTCTACTATTTACAATTTAAATAATTCATGTTTTCTACATAAAAATTGCTCAAAATTTCATGAGAAACTTGTTGCATATAGTCAAAGAGGATTATTGGTGTGATGAAATTTGAAAATTTTCTTCTTTTTGTCACACTTCTTTAATTTTTTTCTAACTTTTACTATATACAAATTAAATAATTGATATTTCGTATAAAAAAAATTGCAAAAAGTTTAACAAGAAATAAGTTAACCAATACTAGGATAGGATTTGTGTTCTTGAATTTGAAAATTCCATCTCCTGGTAACCCTTTTTTAATTTTTTTTACTATTTTTAACTATTTACAACTCAAATAATTGAACTTTTATGTACAAAAAGATCTCAAAATTTCATAACAAACAGGTTGGCAGATACTCAAATGGGATTAGTTTCTGAAATTTAAAAAATTAAATTTCTAGGTAAAAATTTTTCAGTTTATTTTACTACTTTCTACTATTTACAATTTAAATAATTCATGTTTTCTACATACAAATTGGTCAAAGTTTGATAATAAACTTATTGGAACTAGTCAAAGGGGATTAATGTGTTGGTATCGCGCAACGGAATGTTTGTGCGTGCGGACAAACCCAAGAGGGGGGTGAATTGGTTTTTAAGTAATAAAATTAATACTTTAAAATTTTCCAAAATTTATCAATTAAATCAATAATTAATTTCTTTAAACACAATAATAGATGAAATAAAGAGATAGAGAAGAAGATTGAACACAAGTATTTATACTGGTTCGGATAAAAAGACCCTACGTCTAGTTATTAATCTCTCAAAAACGAGATTAACTAAATCCCTAACAAGTAACAGATTTACAATCAGATATTAAGAGTGTAAGGAAAGAAAACACCTCTCTTGAATCACACAAGAGATGAACACCTCTCTTGAATCACACAAGAGATGAACACCTTTCTCTGAATCACACAGAGAACCTTGACCTTAGCTTTCCTAGCAACAGCAGCAGCACTCAATCTCCTAGAACACCTCTCAGTAAAAGTTATCGCTCTACCCACACTAGGTTTTTCAAAGCTTCTATTGAGAACACTCAGAGAACTCTCTTGCAGTCACAACACTAGTACTCTAGCTTCTCAAAAAGCTAAGTGAGAAGTAACTCTGAGGTTCCTTTAAATAGGGGTTCTAGAAATTAGGTCAAAAAGTTGAACAGTCGTACCCAACTGACCAGTTATCACTAGTGATAATCGATTATTCCAGTGTGGTTTATGAAAAACAAATTTTTTGAGCAGATAATCGATTATCAGAGGTGATAATCGATTATTCCAATGCTTGCTTGAAAAGGAATTGGTTCAGCTCAGGATAATTGATTATTCTAAGTGATAATCGATTATCACTTTGATTTTTCGAGAAATACCAGAATTTTCTTTGTACAATACTGATTCTAACTAATCTAATTACATTTTACAAGATAGCTTTAAACATAACAACACATGGTCTTCATATTGACTTCCGGATGGCTTTCAGTCTTCTTTTATCATCATCAAAATCTTGCTTCAGCATTTAGACTTGTATTGCTTTTGCCAATAATCTCCCCTTTTTTGATGATGATCAAAACAATATGTTTAAAGTATCTGCAATCAAAATATCTTACAAGTAGATTTGTTAGTAGCACTGTTTGGTTTAAACGTTTAAACTTTTTCTCCCCCTGTTTTGATCATATGAAAAAAGTTTTAATGAGGAAGCTCCCCCTCAATTAGGCAATGGTAAAGAATAACAAGACAAATATACTTTTATTGAAAAAAAATAATAAAACTGGAAAACATATTACAATTGCAAAAAAATAGACTATGATGTAGACTTTTAAAAGTCTTGACTCATGTCATCATCTTCCTCATATTTATCAAATTTATGTTCTAAGTTAGAGATCCTAGAATCTAATCCTCTAATTAAGCCAGTGACTTCTTCATGTCTATGAGTGGAGAGAAGAAAGAATTCTTCAAGTCTCTGGTTGACATTTAAAATGTGATCCTCTAAAGAAGAAGATGAGCCACCAACACCACTGGATGATCCAATATTTGTGTCAACAGGATGAATAGGAGCAGTGGGAGGATTTTCTTCTTCTTCATTGTCCGAGGAAGGCATATCATCCTTGTGAATGTAGGTATTCCCAAAAGGAATAAACTTCATCTGCTTCAAGGAGTTTTCCGCAATTTTGTTGGCTGTAGTTGTCTTATGAGACTGTTCATCAGAGACATTTACCCCTTTATACTCACAAATACGAGAGATGAGCAACGAATACGGGAGAGGATATTGAGGCAATCTCTTGGCTTTGAGCATGGTGTCAAGAATGATGCTTGGCCAATAGATAGGAATGTGGTTGAGCATAACATAGATGATCATAAGATCTGCTTCACTGCACTATGCGTGGTTTGTACCACGTGGCCATAGAATCCAAATAATGAGATAGTGAAGTAGACGCTCATCGATTTTGAGAGGTCCGGCTAGCAATTGACGGCCTATTTCTTGATCTGGGCATCGCATAAAGGATCTATATGCAAAAATTTTGTTGAACCCTTCAATGCCAGCCGTGAGGATTGGGGATGTGCCATCATGAATGGGAAATTGTGCAACATTTTCCCAAATATCATCATCTAGAATAATGTTGACACCTTTCACCTTTGTGAACCCAACTCCATCTCTGAATTTTTAATTGAAGTAGAAGGCTCGTACCAAATCAGGGTAGTAGATGCCTTGCATCTCTGTGAAGAATTTCACACCTTATTCACCCAGAAAATTTTGAATTGTGAAATGGCGATTTACAAACCATTGAGACTGGATGAATTTTGCAGTGATGAGGGGTTTGTCTTTCCACAATGTGATGAATTCAGATCTTCTTTCTTCATTCGAAATCCATCCTTCAATAGAAGCTGTTCGAGGTGCAGTTGAGGGTTGAGAGGCACGAGATGCAGTCCTTCTGCGTGTAGGAATCTTTCTACGAGAGGATTCAGCCATGGTTGAGGTAAAGGAGAGGGAAGTTTTTGTGAGTTTTTGAGAAAATGAGAAAATGAGAAAATGAGAAAACTTTGAGTGTTGATGGAGAGAAAAGAGTGTTCTGGTGAGAAAAATGGCTCATATTTATAGAGAAGAGTCTCCAACGGCCATATACACACGATTTGATGCAAATCTAGCCGTTGCAACGGCTAGTTTTTAAAATTATTTGGTCCAACAACGTGTAATAATCGATTATCCTAAGATGATAATCGATTATTGGTTCATGTTCTGGGCAAAATATGAATCCTGACGAGCTGATAATCGATTATCCTAAGTGATAATCGATTATTCCAGTGAGTTTTTGATTTTTGGCTCAAAATTAAGGATAATCGATTATTGCCCCAAATAATCGATTATTACAGAACATTTTTGAATTTTAAGGCTGAGAAGTTTAAGGATAATCGATTATGTCTCCAGATAATCGATTATTCCAGAATGTTTTGGGAATTTTTAAGAGTGTCTGATAATCGATTATTGACACTTATAATCGATTATTGACGCTATTTTTCGGATTTTTTAAGGATTTTAAGTTTTTGACAATTTAAGAGATCTCTAATATGCCTAAGTCTCTTCTTAGTTCATAAAATCTATCTTTAGCTAAAGGTTTGGTAAAGATATCAGCTAATTGATGCTTTGTATCTACGTATTTTATCTCACAATTTCCTTTATTAATGTGATCTCTTAGGAAATGATGCCTTATTTCAATGTGCTTTGTCCTTGAGTGCATTATGGGATTTTTGGTTAAATTAATAGCACTGGTATTATCACATTTCAAAGGTATGTGATTTAGAAAGATATTATAATCTTCTAGTTGTTGTTTCATCCAAAGAATTTGAGCACAACAGTTTCCAGCTGCTATGTATTCAGCCTCTGTAGTTGACAAAGCCACACAAGCTTGTTTCTTCGAGTGCCAAGAGACTAATGAACTACCTAGGAGGTGATAGGTACCACTGGTACTTTTTCTATCTATTTTACTGCCACCATAATCAGCATCTGAATAGCCTATCAAATTAGGAGATGCTCCTGAAGGATACCAAAGTCCAAAACATGCAGTTCCTTTAAAGTATTTTAAAATTCTTTTTACTGCAGTAAGATGTGATTCTTTTGGATTGGCTTGAAATCGAGCACACACACATACAGAATGCATAATATCAGGCCTACTTGCAGTAAGATACAACAAAGAACCTATCATGCCTCTAAACACAGTTTGATTTACCTCTATTCCTGATTCATCTTTGTCTAAGTAGCAGGAGGTTCCCATAGGAGTACTTGCTTCCTTAGCACTATCCATTCCAAATTTCTTAAGTACTTCTTTACAGTACTTAGATTGAGAAATGAAAGTTCCATTTTCCATTTGCTTAATTTGAAGACCCAAAAAGAATGTCAATTCTCCCATCATTGACATTGCAAACTCTCCCTGCATTATGCTTGCAAAGCCTTTACATAGTGAACTATCAGTAGACCCAAATATTATGTCATCTACATAAATCTGAACTAGCAAAATATGCTCATTTACTAATAAACAGAGTTAAATCAATTTTACCTCTTTCAAAATCATTTTCTAGCAAAAATGTACTTAATCGTTCATACCAAGATCTAGGTGCTTGTTTTAATCCATACAATGTTTTTTTTAATTTATAAATGTGATTAGGAAACTTATAGTCTTCAAAGCCAGGTGGTTGTTCAACATACACATTTTCTTTTATAAATCCATTTAAAAAAGCACTTTTGACATCCATCTGATATAATTTAAATTTCATGAGAGAAGCATAGGCAAGAAGTAAACCTATAGCTTCTAACCTAGCAACTGGAGCATAAGTCTCATCATAGTCTATACCTTCTTCTTGTCTGTATCCCTTTGCTACAAGTCTGGCTTTGTTTTTAGTGATGTTTCCATCCTCATTCAGCTTGTTTCTGAACACCTATTTTGTTCCTATGACTTGGTGTGAATCATCCCTAGGAATGAGTTCCCAAACTTCATTCCTTTCAAATTGATTCAGCTCTTCTTGCATTGCTATGCACCATTGATCATCTTGAAGAGCTTTGTCTACACTTTTGGGTTCTATCTGTGAAACAAAGGCAACAGTCATACAAAAATTTGACATATTTCTAGTAACTACTCCCTTTGATATATCTCCAATGACATTTTCTAGAGATAATCCTCTAGGTGATTTCCAGCTTTTGGCAAGATCTTCAGGTTTAGTCAGTGGATTTTCATTTAGATATATCTCATCAAGGGCTTCTTTGAAATATTCTTCATCACCTGCATTTGTTTTGTTTGACTCAAGAGGGTTCTCCTCAAGGTCCACAATTTCATAAAAAACAACATGCACAGATTCTTCCATATTCAAGGTTCTTCTATTAAAAATCCTATAGGCTTTACTAGTTAATGAATATCCTAAGAAAATAGCTTCATCAGCTTTAGAATCAAATTTACCCAAATTTTCTTTTTCGTTATTTAGAACAAAGCATTTGCATCCAAATATTTTTACATGTGCTACATTAGGCTTTCTTCCTTTAAACAATTCATAGGGGGTAACTTTTAAAATTGGTCTAATGAGCATTCTATTTAATACATAACAAGCTGTGCTCACAACATCAGCCCAAAAATATTTAGGCACATCATATTCGTTCAACATTGTGCGAGCTAATTCTTCTAAAGATCTATTTTTCCTTTCTACAACTCCATTTTGTTGAGGAGTTCTAGGTGCAGAAAAATTATGCATAATTTCGTTTTCTTCACAAAAGTTTTCAAATAATTCATTTTGAGATTCTTCACCATGATCACTTCTTAAAACTTTAATTTTCAAATCTTTTTCATTTTGAACTGCTTTTGCAAACTTTTTAAAAGCTTTAAATGCCTCACTTTTTAGTGTGAGAAAGAAAGTCCATGTATATCGTGAGTAATCATCAACAATAACAAAAGCATAATAATTTCCTCCAAAGCTTTTTGTCCTTGAAGGACCAAACAAATCCATATGCAAAAGTTCTAAAGGTTTTGATGTAGAAATCACATTTTTTGAATGAAATGAAGATTTTACTTGTTTTCCTTTTTGACATGCATCACATAGTTTATCTTTTTCAAACTTTATTTTAGGCAATCCAATTACTAATTCTTTAGAAATCAGTTTGTTTAATTGTTGCATGTTAATATGAGCAGCTCGTTTATGCCATAACCAGGGATTTTCTTCTTTAACAACCAAACAAGTTATATCACTAGATGATGCATTATCAAGATCAATCAAGTAAATATTATTGTGTCTCATACCTTTTAAAACTATGATTATGAGCATGCTTGGTCTTATTTGGGTTTTTCTTGATTTTAAACTTTTCACAGTTTTTATTTTCTAAAGCATCTTCAAGATGTTTTTCCAAAATACATATATCAAACATGTAACTTTTACATGAAGCACATTCATCAATTTCTTTATTTTCTAAATTTGAAATTTTGTTTTTCAAAAATTCTTCTTCTTCAAGAGATTTTTCGAATTTACTTTGTAAATCTTTAAAATCAGATTTTAACTTTTTATGAGCAGTATCCAATTTACTAGATTTAATAAGTAATTGTTGAAAAGCATCATACAAATCATCATAGTCATTTTCATAGTAAGTAGAATTTACCTCACTGTTAGAATCATCATGATTAGCCATCAAACATAGATTTGCTTCTTCAGTTTCAGAATCACTAGAATTTGATGAGCTTGAGGCATTGTCTTCCCAAGCTATGTATGCTTTCTTTTTGAAGAATTTTCTACCCTTCTTTTCTTCACTTTTCTTTGAATTTGGGCAGTCAGCTTTGATGTGTCCAGAATCTCCACATCCGTAGCATTTGAAATTTGAGGATGATCCTTGATTATCCTTCTTGTTGCTCTTGAATTAATTTTTACATTTGGCCTTCATGAATTTTGTAAATTTCTTAATCATAAGACTAAGATTTTCATCGTCATCCGAATCTTCTTCTTCCTTTTGCCTTTTGCCTTTAATCACCTCGGTTTTAAAGGCTATGTTCTTCTTTCTTCCAATATCTTCTTCATCATTTAATCTGCCTAGTTCAAGCTCATGTTCTCTCAGCTTTCCAAACAGAGCCGCCATTGTCATTGTCGCAAGGTTTTGTGACTCCGTGATGGCACCTTCGGCTGCCAAGTCCTGTTCAAGGATTTAAGAACTTTTATATTTAATTCATCAGTGTCAAAAGTTTTACCTAGACTTGTGAGATGATTGACGATATGTGTGAATCGTTTCTGCACATCGTATATAGTTTCTCCTTGCTACACCCGAAACATTTCGTATTCTTGGATCAAGGAGTTCTTGCGTGCTCTTTTCACATCGTCTGTTCCTTCATGGTTTACACGCAATATTTCCCACATTTCTTGTGCACTGGTGCATACTGAGATCCTGTAAAACTCATCCAGGGTTAAAGAAGATGAAATTATATTTTAGCTTTTACATCATATTGGGCTCGTCTATTTTTGTCTGCTGTCCATTGCGAAAATGGCTTTGGTTCCTGCATATCATTTACAATATTAACAGGAACAAATGGACCATTTAAAACAACATCCCAAATACCTCTATCAACAGATTCCAGAAAAATTTGCATTCTAACTTTCCAGAAAGGATAATTTTCACCAGTAAATAGAGGACGTCTGTTGATAGACGCACCCTCAGCAAAGCTTTGATTTTGTCCAACCATTTTCGAAAATTTTGAATAACTATCAAAGCAAGCTCTGATACCAATTGTTGGTATCGTGCAGCGGAATGTTTGAGCGTGCGGACAAAACCAAGAGGGGGGGTGAATTGGTTTTTAAGTAATAAAATTAATACTTTAAAATTTTTCCAAAATTTATCAATTAAATCAATAATTAATTTCTTTAAACACAATAATAGATGAAATAAAGAGATAGAGAAGAAGATTGAACACAAGTATTTATACTGGTTGGGATCAAAAGACCCTACGTCCAGTTGTTAATCTCTCAAAAACGAGATTAACTAAATCACTAACAAGTAACAGATTTACAATCAGATATTAAGAGTCTAAGGAAAGAAAACACCTCTCTTGAATCACACAAGAGATGAACACCTTTCTCTGAATCACACAAAGAACCTTGACCTTAGCTTTCCTAGCAACAACAGCAGCACTCAATCTCCTAGAACACCTTTTAGGAAAAGTTATCGCTCTACCCACACTAGGTTTTTCAAAGCTTCTATTGAGAACACTCAGAGAACTCTCTTGTAGTCACAGCACTAATACTCTAGTTTCTAAAAAAGGTAAGTGAGAAGTAACTCTGAGGTTCCTTTAAATAAGGGTTCCAGAAATTAGGTCAAAAAGTTGAACAGTCGCGCCCAACTGACCAGGATAATCGATTATCACTAATGATAATTGATTATTCAAGTGGGGTTTATGAAAAACAAATTTTTTTAGCAGATAATCATTATCAGAGGTGATAATCGATTATTCTAGTGCTTTCTTGAAAATGAATTGGTTCAGCTCAGGATAATCTATTATTCTAAGTGATAATCGATTATCACTTTGATTTTTCGAGAAATACCATAATTTTCTTTGTACAATACTGATTCTAGCTAATCTAATTACATTTTACAAGATAGCTTTAAACATAACAACATATGGTCTTCATATTGACTTTCGGATGGCTTTCAAGATTCTTTTATCATCATCAAAATCTTACTTCAGCATTTAGACTTGTATTGCTTTTGCCAACATAATGGTGTTACGAAATTTAAAAATTTTCTTGTTTTTGTGACACTTTTTTATTTTTTACTAATTTTTACTATTTACAATTTAAATAATTGATATTTTATATATAAAAATTGAAAAAAAGAATTCACAAGAAACGAGTTGGCCATTACTAGGATAGGATTTGTGTTCTTAAATTTGACAAATTCCATCTCCTGGTAAGACTTTTTTAATTCTTTTTACTATTTTTAACTATTTACAATTCAAATAATTGAAATTGAATGTACCAAAAAATCTCAATATTTCATAACAAACAGGTTGGCGAATTCTCAAATGGGATTAGTTTCTGAAATTTAAAAAATAAATATCTAGGTAAAAAATATTCAATTTATTTTACTACTTTCTACTATTTACAATTTAAATAATTCATGTTTTCTACATACAAATTGGTCAAAGTTTGATAAGAAACTTGTTGCAAATACTCAAAGGGGATTAATGGTGTTACGAAATTTAAAAATTTTCTTCCTTTTCTGACCCTTGTTTAATTTTTTACTAATTTTTACTATTTACAATTTAAATAATTTATATTTTATATATAAAAATTGCAAAAAATTTTACGAGAAACGAGTTGGCCAATACTAGGATAGAATTTGTGTTCTTAAATTTGACAAATTCCATCTCCTGGTAAGACTTTTTTCATTCTTTTTACTATTTTTAACTATTTGCAAATCAAATAATTGAAATTGAATGTACCAAAAAATCTCAATATTTCATAACAAACAGGTTGGCGAATTCTCAAATGGGATTTGTTTCTGAAATTTAAAAAATAAATTTCTAGGTAAAAATTTTTCAATTTATTTTACTACTTTCTACTATTTACAATTTAAATAATTCATGTTTTCTACATACAAATTGGTCAAAGTTTGATAAGAAACTTGTTGCAAATAGTCAAAGGGGATTAATGGTGTTACGAAATTTGAAAATTTTCTTGTTTTTGTGACACTTGTTTAATTTTTTACAAATTTTTACTATCTATAATTTAAATAATTGATATTTTATATATAAAAATTGCAAAAATTTAACAAGAAACAAGTTGGCCAATACCAGGATAAGATTTGTGTTCTTAAATTTGACAAGTTCCACCTCCTGTAAAACTTTTTTTAATTCTTTTTACTATATTTAACTATTTACAATTCAAATAATTGCAATTTTATGTACAAAAAGAACTCAAAATTTCGTAACAAACATGTTGGCGGATACTCAAATGGGATTAGTTTCTGAAATTTAAAAAATTCAATCTCTAGGTAACCATTTTCAATTGTTTTTTACTATTTTCTATTATTTACGATTTAATTAATTCATGTTTTCTACATAAAAATTGCTAAAAAATTCATGAGAAACTTGTTCCAAATAGTCAACGAGGATTATTAGTGTAATGAAATTTGAATATTTTCTTCCTTTTGTGACACTTCTTTAATTTTTTACTAATTTCTACTATTTACAAATTAAATAATTGATATTTTATATAAAAAAATTGCAAAAAATTTAACAAGAAACAAGTTAACCAATACTAGGATAGGATATGTGTTCTTGAATTTGACAAATTTCATCTCCTGGTAACGCTTTTTTAATTCTTTTTACTATTTTTATCTATTTACAATTCAAGTAATTAAAATTTTATGTACAAAAATATCTCAAAATTTCATAACAAACAAGTTCGCAGATACTCAAACGCAATTTGTTTCTAAATTTAAAAAATTCAATCTCTAGGTAACAATTTTTCAATTGATTTTTACTACTTTCTACAATTTACAATTTAAATAAATCATATTTTTTTCATAATAATTGCTCAAAATTTCAGAAGAAACTTGTTGCAAATTGTCAAAGGCATTATTGGTGTTATGAAATTTGAAAATTTTCTTCTTTTTGTGACACTTTTGTAATTTTTTACTAATTTTTACTCTTTACAATTTAAATAATTGATATTTTATATATAAAAATTGAAAAAAATTTCACAAGTAACGAGTTGGCGAATACAAGAATAGCATTTTTGTTCTTAAATTTTACAAATTCCATCCCCTGGTAACAATTTTTTATTTCTTTTTACTATTTTTCACTATTTACAATTCAAATAGTTGAACTTATATGTACAAAAAGATATCAAAATTTCATAACAAACAGGTTGACAGATACCCAAATGGGATTAGTTTCTGAAATTTATAAAATTCAATCTCTAGGTAACAAATTTTCAATGCTTTTTTATTACTTTCTACTATTTACAATTTAAATAATTCATGTTTTCTACATAAAAATTTCTCAAAATCTCATGAGAAATTTGTTGTAAATAGTCAAAGAGGATTATTGGTGTTACAAAATTTGAAAATTTTCTTCTTTTTGTTGTACTTCTTTAAGAGGTTTTTACTAATTTTTACTATATACAAATTAAATAATCTATATTTTATATATAAAAAATGCAAAAAATTTCACAAGTAAAGAGTTGGCCAATACTAGGATAGAATTTGTGTTCTTAAATTTGACAAATTTCATCTCCTGGTAACAATTTTTTAAATCTTTTTACTATTCCCTAATATTTACAATTCAAATAATTGAACTTATATGTACAAAAAGATCTCAAAATTCCATAACAAACTGGTTGGCAGATACTCAAATGGGATTAGTGTCTGAAATTTATAAAATTCCATCTCTAGGTAAAAAAAAAATTCAATTGTTTTTTACTACTTTCTACTATTTACAATTTAAATAATTCATGTTTTCTACATAAAAATTGCTCAAAATTTGATGAGAAACTTGTTGCAAATAGTCAAAGAGGATTATTGGTGTTATGAAATTTGAAAATTTTCTTCTTTTTGTCACACTTCTTTAATTTTTTACTAATTTTTACTATATACAAATTAAATAATTGATATTTTATATAAAAAAATTGCAAAAAGTTTAACAAGAAACAAGTCAACCAATACCAGGATAGGATTTGTGTTCTTGAATGTAACCAATTTCATCTCCTCGTAACACTTTTTTAATTATTTTTACTATTTTTAACTATTTACAATTCAAATAATTAAAATTTTATTTTCAAAAATATATCAACATTTCATAACAAACACGTTCGCGAATACTCAAATGAAATTTGTTTCTAAATTTAAAAAATTCAATCTCTAGGTAACAATTTTTCAATTGTTTTTTACTACTTTCTACTATTTACAATTTAAATAGTTCATGTTTTCTTCATAAAAATTGTTCAAAATTTCATACGAAGCTTGTTGGAAATTGTCAAAGGGATTATTGGTGTTATGAAATTAGAAAATTTTCTTCTTTTTGTGACACTTTTTTAATCTTTTACTAATTTTTACTATTTACAAATTAAATAATTGATATTTTATATAAAAAAATTGCAAAAAGTTTAACCAGAAACAAGTCAACCAGTACCAGGATAGGATTTGTGTTCTTGAACGTAACCAATTCCATCTCCTCGTAACACCTTTTTAATTCTTTTTACTATATTTAACTATTTACAATTCAAATAATTAAAATTTTATTTTCAAAAATTTCTCAAAATTTCATAACAAATAGGTTCGCGAATACTCAAATGAAATTAGTGTATGAAATTTAAAAAATTCAATCTCTATATAACAATTTTCCAATTGTTTTTTACTACTTTCTACTATTTACAATTTAAATAGTTCATGTTTTCTTCATAAAAATTGCTCAAAATTTCATACGAAACTTGTTGCAAATTGTCAAAGGGATTATTGGTGTTATGAAATTTGAAAATTTTCTTCTTTTTGTGACACTTTTTTAATTTTTTACTAATTTTTACTCTTTACAATTTAAATAACTAATATTTTATATATAAAAATTGCTAAAAATTTCACAAGTAACGAGTTGCCAATTACTAGGATAGGATTTTTGTTATTAAATTTGACAAATTCCATCACCTGGTATCAATTTTTTAATTCTTTTTACTATTTTTAACTATTTACAATTCAAATAATTGAACTTATATGTACAAAAAGATCTGAAATTTTCATAACAAACAAGTTGGCAGATACTCAAATGGGATTAGTGTCTGAAATTTATAAAATTCAATCTCTAGGTAACAAATTTTCAATTGTTTTTTACTACTTTCTACTTTTTACAATTTAAATAGTTCATGTTTTCTTCATAAAAATTGCTCAAAATTTCATGGGAAACTTGTTGCAAATAGTCAAAGAGGATTATTGGTTTTATGAAATTTGAAAATTTTCTTCTTTTTGTGACACTTTTTTAATTTTTTACTAATTTTTACACTTTACAATTTAAATAACTGATATTTTATATTTAAAAATTGCTAAAAATTTCACAAGTAACGAGTTGGCAATTACTAGTACAGGATTTTTGTTATTAAATTTGACAAATTCCATCTCCTGGTAACAATTTTTTAATTCTTTTTACTATTTTTAACTATTTGCAATTCAAATAATTGAACTTATATGTACAAAAAGATCTCAAATTTTCATAACAAACAAGTTGGCAGATACTCAAATGGGATTAGTGTTTGAAATTTATAAAATTCAATCTCTAGGTAACAAATTTTCAATTGTTTTTTACTACTTTCTACTGTTTACAATTTAAATAATTCATGTTTTCTACATAAAAATTGCTCAAAATTTCATGAGAAACTTGTTGCAAATAGTCAAAGAGGATTATTGGTGTTATGAAATTTGAAAATTTTCTTCTTTTTGTGACACTTTTTTAATTTTTTACTAATTTTTACACTTTACAATTTAAATAACTGATATTTTATATTTAAAAATTGCTAAAAATTTCACAAGTAACGAGTTGGCAATTACTAGTACAGGATTTTTGTTATTAAATTTGACAAATTCCATCTCCTGGTAACAATTTTTTAATTCTTTTTACTATTTTTAACTATTTGCAATTCAAATAATTGAACTTATATGTACAAAAAGATCTCAAATTTTCATAACAAACAAGTTGGCAGATACTCAAATGGGATTAGTGTCTGAAATTTATAAAATTCAATCTCTAGGTAACAAATTTTCAATTGTTTTTTACTACTTTCTACTGTTTACAATTTAAATAATTCATGTTTTCTACATAAAAGTTGCTCAAAATTTCATGAGAAACTTGTTGCAAATAGTCAAAGAGGATTATTGGTGTTATGAAATTTGAAAATTTTCTTCTTTTTGTGACACTTTTTTAATTTTTTACTAATTTTTACTCTTTACAATTAAAATAACTGATATTTTATATATAAAAATTGCTAAAAATTTCACAAGTAACGAGTTGGCAATTACTAGGATAGGATTTTTGTTATTAAATTTGACAAATTTCATCTCCTGGTAACAATTTTTTAATTCTTTTTACAATTTTTAACTATTTACAATTCAAATAATTGAACTTATATGTACAAAAAGATTTCAAATTTTCATAACAAACAAGTTGGCAGATACTCAAATGGGATTAGTGTCTGAAATTTATAAAATTCAATCTCTAGGTAACAAATTTTCAATTGATTTTTACTACTTTCTACTGTTTACAATTTAAATAATTCATGTTTTCTACAAAAAAATTGCTCAAAATTTCATGATCAACTTGTGCAAATAGTCAAAGAGGATTATTGGTGTTATGAAATTTCAAAATTTTCTTCTTTTTGTCACACTTCTTTCATTTTTTACTAATTTTTACTATATACAAATTAAATAATTGATATTTTATATAAAAAGATTGCAAAAAGTTTAACAAGAAACAAGTCAACCAATACCAGGATAGGATTTGTGTTCTTGAATGTAACCAATTGCATCTCCTCGTAACACTTTTTTAATTCTTTTTACTATTTTTAACTATTTACAATTCAAATAATTAAAATTTTATTTTCAAAAATATGTCAAAATTTCATGACAAACAGGTTCGCGAATACTCAAATGAAATTTCTTTCTAAATTTAAAAAATTCAATCTCTAGGTAACAATTTTTCAATTGTTTTTTACTACTTTCTACTATTTACAATTTAAATAGTTCAAGTTTTCTTCATAAAAATTGTTCAAAATTTCATACGAAGCTTGTTGCAAATTGTCAAAGGGATTATTGGTGTTATGAAATTAGAAAATTTTCTTCTTTTTGTGACACTTTTTTAATCTTTTACTAATTTTTACTATTTACAAATTAAATAATTGATATTTTATATAAAAAAATTGCAAAAAGTTTAACAAGAAACAAGTCAACCAATACCAGGATAGGATTTGTGTTCTTGAACGTAACCAATTCCATCTCCTCGTAACACCTTTTTAATTCTTTTTACTATATTTAACTATTTACAATTCAAATAATTAAAATTTTATTTTCAAAAATTTCTCAAAATTTCATAACAAACAGGTTCGCGAATACTCAAATGAAATTAGTGTATGAAATTTAAAAAATTCAATCTCTATATAACAATTTTCCAATTGTTTTTTACTACTTTCTACTATTTACAATTTAAATAGTTCATGTTTTCTTCATAAAAATTGCTCAAAATTTCATACGAAACTTGTTGCAAATTGTCAAAGGAATTATTGGTGTATGAAATTTGAAAATTTTCTTCTTTTTGTGACACTTTTTTAATTTTTTACTAATTTTTACTCTTTACAATTTGAATAACTGATTTTTTATATATAAAAATTGCTAAAAATTTCACAAGTAACGAGTTGCCAATTACTACGATACGATTTTTGTTATTAAATTTGACAAATTCCATCACCTGGTATCAATTTTTTAATTCTTTTTACTATTTTTAACTATTTACAATTCAAATAATTGAACTTATATGTACAAAAAGATCTGAAATTTTCATAACAAACAAGTTGGCAGATACTCAAATGGGATTAGTGTCTGAAATTTATAAAATTCAATCTCTAGGTAACAAATTTTCAATTGTTTTTTACTACTTTCTACTGTTTACAATTTAAATAATTCATGTTTTCTACATAAAAATTGCTCAAAATTTCATGAGAAACTTGTTGCAAATAGTCAAAGAGGATTATTGGTGTTATGAAATTTGAAAATTTTCTTCTTTTTGTGGCTCTTTTTTAATTTTTTACTAATTTTTACTCTTTACAATTAAAATAACTGATATTTTATATATAAAAATTGCTAAAAATTTCACAAGTAACGAGTTGGCAATTACTAGGATAGGATTTTTGTTATTAAATTTGACAAATTTCATCTCCTGGTAACAATTTTTTAATTCTTTTTACTATTTTTAACTATTTGCAATTCAAATAATTGAACTTATATGTACAAAAAGATCTCAAATTTTCATAACAAACAAGTTGGCAGATACTCAAATGGGATTAGTGTCTGAAATTTATAAAATTCAATCTCTAGGTAACAAATTTTCAATTGTTTTTTACTACTTTCTACTGTTTACAATTTAAATAATTCATGTTTTCTACATAAAAATTGCTCAAAATTTCATACGAAACTTGTTGCAAATTGTCAAAGGGATTATTGGTGTATGAAATTTGAAAATTTTCTTCTTTTTGTGACACTTTTTTAATTTTTTACTAATTTTTACTCTTTACAATTTGAATAACTGATATTTTATATATAAAAATTGCTAAAAATTTCACAAGTAACGAGTTGGCAATTACTAGGATAGGATTTTTGTTATTAAATTTGACAAATTCCATCTCCTGGTAACAATTTTTTAATTCTTTTTACTATTTTTAACTATTTGCAATTCAAATAATTGAACTTATATGTACAAAAAGATCTCAAATTTTCATAACAAACAAGTTGGCAGATACTCAAATGGGATTAGTGTCTGAAATTTATAAAATTCAATCTCTAGGTAACAAATTTTCAATTGTTTTTTACTACTTTCTACTGTTTACAATTTAAATAATTCATGTTTTCTACATAAAAATTGCTCAAAATTTCATGAGAAACTTGTTGCAAATAGTCAAAGAGGATTATTGGTGTTATGAAATTTGAAAATTTTCTTCTTTTTGTGACACTTTTTTTATTTTTTACTAATTTTTACTCTATACAATTTAAATAACTGATATTTTATATATAAAAATTGCTAAAAATTTCACAAGTAACGAGTTGGCAATTACTAGGACAGGATTTTTGTTATTAAATTTGACAAATTCCATCTCCTGGTAACAATTTTTTAATTCTTTTTACTATTTTTAACTATTTGCAATTCAAATAATTGAACTTATATGTACAAAAAGATCTCAAATTTTCATAACAAACAAGTTGGCAGATACTCAAATGGGATTAGTGTATGAAATTTAAAAAATTCAATCTCTATATAAGAATTTTCCAATTGTTTTTTACTACTTTCTACTATTTACAATTTAAATAGTTCATGTTTTCTTCATAAAAATTGCTCAAAATTTCATACGAAACTTGTTGCAAATAGTCAAAGAGGATTAAAGGTGTTATGAAATTTGAAAATTTTCTTCTTTTTGTGACACTTTTTTAATTTTTTACTAATTTTTACTCTTTACAATTTGAATAACTGATATTTTATATATAAAAATTGCTAAAAATTTCACAAGTAACGAGTTGGCAATTACTAGGATAGGATTTTTGTTATTAAATTTGACAAATTCCATCTCCTGGTAACAATTTTTTAATTCTTTTTACTATTTTTAACTATTTGCAATTCAAATAATTGAACTTATATGTACAAAAAGATCTCAAATTTTCATAACAAACAAGTTGGCAGATACTCAAATGGGATTAGTATATGAAATTTAAAAAATTCAATCTCTATATAACAATTTTCCAATTGTTTTTTACTACTTTCTACTATTTACAATTTAAATAGTTCATGTTTTCTTCATAAAAATTGCTCAAAATTTCATACGAAACTTGTTGCAAATTGTCAAAGGGATTATTGGTGTATGAAATTTGAAAATTTTCTTCTTTTTGTGACACTTTTTTAATTTTTTACTAATTTTCACTCTTTACAATTTGAATAACTGATATTTTATATATAAAAATTGCTAAAAATTTCACAAGTAACGAGTTGGCAATTACTAGGATAGGATTTTTGTTATTAAATTTGACAAATTCCATCTCCTGGTAACAATTTTTTAATTCTTTTTACTATTTTTAACTATTTGCAATTCAAATAATTGAACTTATATGTACAAAAAGATCTCAAATTTTCATAACAAACAAGTTGGCAGATACTCAAATGGGATTAGTGTCTGAAATTTATAAAATTCAATCTCTAGGTAACAAATTTTCAATTGTTTTTTACTACTTTCTACTGTTTACAATTTAAATAATTCATGTTTTCTACATAAAAATTGCTCAAAATTTCATGAGAAACTTGTTGCAAATAGTCAAAGAGGATTATTGGTGTTATGAAATTTGAAAATTTTCTTCTTTTTGTGACACTTTTTTTATTTTTTACTAATTTTTACTCTTTACAATTTAAATAACTGATATTTTATATATAAAAATTGCTAAAAATTTCACAAGTAACGAGTTGGCAATTACTAGGACAGGATTTTTGTTATTAAATTTGACAAATTCCATCTCCTGGTAACAATTTTTTAATTCTTTTTACAATTTTTAACTATTTGCAATTCAAATAATTGAACTTATATGTACAAAAAGATTTCAAATTTTCATAACAAACATGTTGGCAGATACTCAAATGAGATTAGTGTCTGAAATTTATAAAATTCAATCTCTAGGTAACAAATTTTCAATTGTTTTTTACTACTTTCTACTGTTTACAATTTAAATAATTCATGTTTTCTACATAAAAATTGCTCAAAATTTCATGAGAAACTTGTTGCAAATAGTCAAAGAGGATTATTGGTGTTATGAAATTTGAAAATTTTCTTCTTTTTGTGACACTTTTTTAATTTTTTACTAATTTTTACTCTTTACAATTTAAATAACTGATATTTTCTATATAAAAATTGCTAAAAATTTCACAAGTAACGAGTTGGCAATTACTAGGATAGGATTTTTGTTATTAAATTTGACAAATTTCATCTCCTGGTAACAATTTTTTAATTCTTTTTACAATTTTTAACTATTTACAATTCAAATAATTGAACTTATATGTACAAAAAGATTTCAAATTTTCATAACAAACAAGTTGGCAGATACTCAAATGTGATTAGTGTCTGAAATTTATAAAATTCAATCTCTAGGTAACAAATTTTCAATTGATTTTTACTACTTTCTACTGTTTACAATTTAAATAATTCATGTTTTCTACAAAAAAATTGCTCAAAATTTCATGATCAACTTGTTGCAAATAGTCAAAGAGGATTATTGGTGTTATGAAATTTGAAAATTTTCTTCTTTTTGTCACACTTCTTTCCTTTTTTACTAATTTTTACTATATACAAATTAAATAATTGATATTTTATATAAAAAGATTGCAAAAAGTTTAACAAGAAACAAGTCAACCAATACCAGGATAGGATTTGTGTTCTTGAATGTAACCAATTGCATCTCCTCGTAACACTTTTTTAATTCTTTTTACTATTTTTAACTATTTACAATTCAAATAATTAAAATTTTATTTTCAAAAATATGTCAAAATTTCATAACAAACAGGTTCGCGAATACTCAAATGAAATTTCTTTCTAAATTTAAAAAATTCAATCTCTAGGTAACAATTTTTCAATTGTTTTTTACTACTTTCTACTATTTACAATTTAAATAGTTCATGTTTTCTTCATAAAAATTGCTCAAAATTTCATACGGAACTTGTTGCAAATTGTCAAAGGGATTATTGGTGTCATGAAATTTGAAAATTTTCTTCTTTTTGTGACACTTTTTTAATTTTTTACTAATTTTTACTCTTTACAATTTAAATAACTGATATTTTATATATAAAAATTGCTAAAAATTTCACAAGTAACGAGTTGGCAATTACTAGGATAGGATTTTTTTTATTAAATTTGACAAATTCCATCTCCTGGTAACAATTTTTTAATTCTTTTTACTATTTTTAACTATTTACAATTCAAATAATTGAACTTCTATGTACAAAAAGATCTAAAAATTTCATAACAAACAGGTTGGCAGATACTCAAATGGGATTAGTTTCTGAAATTTATAAAATTCAATCTCTAGGCAACAAATTTTCAATGGTTTTTTACTACTTTCTACTATTTATAATTTAAATAATTCTTCTTTTCTACATAAAAATTGCTCGAAATTTCATGAGAAACTTGTTGCAAATAGTCAAAGAGGATTATTGGTGTTATGAAATTTGAAAATTTTCTTGTTTTTGTCACACTCCTTTAATTTTTTACTAATTTTTAATATATACAAATTAAATAATTGATATTTTATATAAAAAAATTTGAAAAAGTTTAACAAGAAAAAAGTTAACCAATACTAGGATAGGATTTGTGTTCTTGAATTTGACAAATTCCATCTCCTGGTAACCCTTTTTTAATTCTTTTTCCTATTTTTAACTATTTACAATTCAAGTAATTAAAATTTTATGTACAAAAATATCTCAAAATTTCATAACAAACAGGTTCGCGGATACTCAAATGCAATTTGTTTCTAAATTTAAAAAATTTAATCTCTAGGTAACAATTTTTCAATTGTTTTTTACTACTTTCAACTATTTACAATTTAAATAAATCATGTTTTTTTCATGAAAGTTGCTCAAAATTTCAGAAGAAACTTGTTGCAAATTGTCAAAGGGATTATTCGTGTTATGAAATTTGAAAATTTTCTTCTTTTTGTGACACTTTTTTAATTTTTTACTAATTTTTACTTTTTACAATTTAAATAATTGATATTTTATATATAAAAATTGCAAAAAATTTCACAAGTAACGAGTTGGCCAATACTAGGATAGGATTTGTGTTCTTAAATTTGACAAATTCCATCTCCTGGTAACAATTTTTTGATTCTTTTTACTATTTTTAACTATTTGCAATTCAAATAATTGAAGTTATATGTATAAAAAGATCTAAAAATTTCATAAGAAACAGGTTGGCAGATACTCATATGGGATTAGTGTCTGAAATTTATAAAATTCAATCTCTAGGTAACAAATTTTCAATGGTTTTTTACTACTTTCTACTATTCACAATTTAAATAATTCAGGTTTTCGACATAAAAATTGCTCAAAATTTCATGAGAAACTTGTTGCAGATAGTCAAATAGGATTATTGGTGTTATGAAATTTGAAAATTTTCTTCTTTTTGTCACACTTCTTTAAATTTTTACTAATTTTTAATATATACAAATTAAATAATTGATATTTTATATAAAACAATTGCAAAAAGTTTAACAAGAAACAAGTTAACCAATACTAGGATAGGATTTGTGTTCTTGAATTTGACAAATTCCATCTCCTGGTAACCCTTTTTTAATTCTTTTTACTATTTTTAACTACTTACAATTCAAGTAATTAAAATTTTATGTACAAAAATATCCAAAATTTCATAACAAACAGGCTCGCGGATACTCAAATGCAATTTGTTTCTAAATTTAAAAAATTCAATCTCTAGGTAACAATTTTTCAATTGTTTTTTACTACTTTCAACTATTTACAATTTTAATAAATCATGTTTTTTTCACAAAAATTGCTCAAAATTTCAGAAGAAATTTGTTGCAAATTGTCAAAGGGATTATTCGTGCTATGAAATTTGAAAATTTTCTTCTTTTTGTGACACTTTTTTAATTTTTTACTAATTTTTACTTTTGCAATTTAAATAATTGATATTTTATATATAAAAATTGCAAAAAAATTTCACAAGTAACGAGTTGGCCAATACTAGGATAGGATTTGTGTTCTTAAATTTGACCAATTCCATCTCCTCGTAACACTTTTTTAATTCTTTTTACTATTTTTAACTATTTACAATTCAAATAATTAAAATTTTATTTTCAAAAATATGTCAAAATTTCATAACAAACAGGTTCACGAATACTCAAATGAAATTTCTTTCTTAATTTAAAAAATTCAATCTCTAGGTAACAATTTTTCAATTGTTTTTTACTACTTTCTACTATTTACAATTTAAATACTTCATGTTTTCTTCATAAAAATTGCTCAAAATTTCATACGAAACTTGTTGCAAATTGTCAAAGGGATTATTGGTGATATGAAATTTGAAAATGTTCTTCTTTTTGTGAAACTTTTTTAATTTTTTATTAATTTTTACTCTTTACAATTTAAATAATTGATATTTTATATATAAAAATTGAAAAAAAATTCACAAGTAACGAGTTGGCCAATACTAGGATAGGATTTGTGTTCTTAAATTTGACAAATTCCATCTCCTGGTAACAATTTTTTAATTCTTTTTACTATTTTTAACTATTTGCAATTCAAATAATTGAACTTTTATGTACAAAAAGATCTCAAAATTTAATAACAAACAGGTTCGCGGATACTCAAATGCAATTTCTTTCTAAATTTAAAAAATTGAATCTCTAGGTAACAAATTTTCTATTGTTTTTACTACTTTCTACTCTTTACAATTTAAATAATTCAGGTTTTCTACATTAAAATTGCTCAAAATTTCATGAGAAACTTGTTGCAGATAGTCAAATAGGATTATTGGTGTTATGAAATTTGAAAATTTTCTTATTTTTGTCACACTTCTTTAATTTTTTACTAATTTTTAATATATACAAATTAAATAATTGATATTTTATATAAAACAATTGCAAAAAGTTTAACTAGAAACAGGTTAACCAATACTAGGATAGGATTTGTGTTCTTGAATTTGACAAATTCCATCTCCTGGTAACCCTTTTTTAATTCTTTTTACTATTTTTAACTATTTACAATTCAAGTAATTAAATTTTATGTACAAAAAAATCTCAAAATTTCATAACAAACAGGCTCGCGGATACTCAAATGCAATTTGTTTCTAAATTTTAAAAATTCAATCTCTAGGTAACAATTTTTCAATTTTTTTTTACTACTTTCAACTATTTACTATTTTAATAAATCATGTTTTTTTCACAAAAATTGCTCAAAATTTGAGAAGAAACTTGTTGCAAATTGTCAAAGGGTTTATTGGTGTTATGAAATTTGAAAATTTTCTTCTTTTTGTGACACTTTTTTAATTTTTTACTAATTTTAAATCTTTACGATTTAAATAATTGATATTTTATATATAAAAATTGCAAAAAATTTCACAAGTAACGAGTGGGCCAATACTGGGATAGGATTTGTGTTCTTAAATTTGACAAATTTCATCTCCTGGTAACAATTTTTTAATTCTTTTTACTATTTTTAACTATTTGCTATTCAAATAATTGAACTTATATGTATAAAAAGATCTAAAAATTTCATAACAAACAGGTTGGCAGATACTCAAATGGGATTAGTTTCTGAAATTTATAAAATTCAATCTCTAGGTAACAAATTTTCAATGGTTTTTTACTACTTTCTACTATTTACAATTTAAATAACTCTTGTTTTCTACATAAAAATTGCTCGAATTTTCATGAGAAACTTGTTGCAAATAGTCAAAGAGGATTATTGGTGTTATGAAATTTGAAAATTTTCTTCTTTTTGTCACACTTCTTTAATTTTTTACTAATTTTTACTATATAAAAATTAAATAATTGATATTTTATATAAAAAAATTTGAAAAAAGTTTAACAAGAAAAAAGTTAACCAATACTAGGATAGGATTTGTGTTCTTGAATTTGACAAATTCCATCTCCTGGTAATCCTTTTTTAATTCTTTTTCCTATTTTTAACTATTTACAATTCAAGTAATTAAAATTTTATGTACAAAAATATCTCAAAATTTCATAACAAACAGGTTCGCGGATACTCAAATGCAATTTGTTTCTAAATTTAAAAAATTTAATCTCTAGGTAACAATTTTTCAATTGTTTTTTACTACTTTCAACAATTTACAATTTAAATAAATCATGTTTTTTTCATGGAAGTTGCTCAAAATTTCAGAAGAAACTTGTTGCAAATTGTCAAAGGGATTATTCGTGTTATGAAATTTTAACATTTTCTTATTTTTGTGACACTTTTTTAATTTTTTACTAATTTTTACCTTTACAATTTAAATAATTTATATTTTATATATAAAAATTGCAAAAAATTTCACAAGTAACGAGTTGGCCAATACTAGGATAGGATTTTTGTTCTTAAATTTCACAAATTCCATCTCCTGGTAACAATTTTTTAATTATTTTTACTATTTTTAACTATTTACAATTCAAATAATTGAACTTATATGTACAAAAAGATCTAAAAATTTCATAACAAACAGGTTGGCAGATACTCAAATGGGATTAGTTTTTGAAATTTATAAAATTCAATCTCTAGGTAACAAATTTTCAATGGTTTTTTACTACTTTCTACTATTCACAATTTAAATAATTCAGGTTTTCTACATAAAAATTGCTCAAAATTTCATGAGAAACTTGTTGCAGATAGTCAAAGAGGATTATTGGTGTTATGAAATTTGAAAATTTTCTTCTTTTTGTCACACTTCTTTAATTTTTTACTAATTTTTACTATATACAAATTAAATAATTGATATTTTATATAAAAAAATTGCAAAAAGTTTAACAAGAAACAAGTTAACCAATACTAGGATAGGATTTGTGTTCTTAGGTTTGGCAAATTCCTTCTCCTGGTAACCCTTTTTTAATTCTTTTTACTATTTTTAACTATTTACAATTCAAGTAATTAAAATTTTATGTACAAAAATATTTCAAAATTTCATAACAAAGAGGTTTGCGGATACTCAAATGCAATTTGTTTCTAAATTTAAAAAATTCAATCTCTAGGTAACAATTTTTCAATTGGTTTTTACTACTTTCTACTATTTACAATTTAAATAAATCATGTTTATTTCATAAACATTGCTCAAAATTTCAGAAGAAACCTGTTGCAAATTGTCAAAGGAATTATTGGTGTTATCAAATTTGAAAATTTTCTTCTTTTTGTGACAATTATTTAATTTTTTACTAATTTTTACTCTTTACAATTTAAATAATTGATATTTTATATATAAAAAATGCAAAAACATTGACAAGTAACGAGTTGGCCAATACTAGGATAGGATTCGTGTTCTTAAATTTGACAAATTCCATCTCCTGGTAACAATTTTTTAATTCTTTTTACTATTTTTAACAATTTACAATTCAAATAATTGAACTTCTATGTACAAAAAGATCTAAAAATTGCATACCAAACAGGTTGGCAGATACTCAAATGGGATTAGTTTTTGAAATTTATAAAATTCAATCTCTAGGTAACAAATTTTCAATGGTTTTTTACTACTCTCTACTATTTAAAATTTAAATAATTCATGTTTTCTACATAAAAATTGCTCAAAATTTCATGAGAAACTTGTTGGAAATAGTCAAAGAGGATTATTGGTGTTATGAAATTTGAAAATTTTCTTCTTTTTGTCACACTTCTTTAATTTTTTACTAATTCTTACTATATACAAATTAAATAATTGATATTTTATATAAAAAAATTGCAAAAAGTTTAACAAGAAACAAGTTAACCAATACTAGGATAGGATTTGTGTTCTTGAATTTGACAAATTCCATCTCCTGGTAACCCTTTTTTAATTCTTTTTACTATTTTTAACTATTTACAATTTTAGTAATTAAAATTTTATGTACAAAAAAATCTCAAAATTTCATAACAAACAGGCTCGCGGATACTCAAATGCAATTTGTTTCTAAATTTAAAAAATTCAATCTCTAGGAAACAATTTTTCAATTGTTTTTTACTACTTTCAACTATTTACAATTTTAATAAATCATGTTTTTTTCACAAAAATTGCTCAAAATTTCAGAAGAAACTTGTTGCAAATTGTCAAAGGGATTATTCGTGTTATGAAATTTGAAATTTTTCTTATTTTTGTGACATTTTTTTAATTTTTTACTAATTTTTACTCTTTACAATTTAAATAATTGATATTTTATATATAAAAATTGCAAAAAATATCACAAGTAACGAGTTGGCCAATACTAGGATAGGATTTTTGTTCTTAAATTTGACAAATTCCATCTCCTGGTAACAATTTTTTAATTCTTTTTACTATTTTTAACTGTTTGCAATTCAAATAATTGAACTTATATGTATAAAAAGATCTAAAAATTTCATAACAAACAGTTTGGCAGATACTCAAATGGGATTAGTTTCTTAAATTTATAAAATTGAATCTCTAAGTAACAAATTTTCAATGGTTTTTTACTACTCTCTACTATTTAAAATTTAAATAATTCATGTTTTCTACATAAAAATTGCTCAAAATTTCATGAGAAACTTGTTGGAAATAGTCAAAGAGGATTATTGGTGTTATGAAATTTGAAAATTTTCTTCTTTTTGTCACACTTCTTTAATTTTTTACCAATTCTTACTATATACAAATTAAATAATTGATATTTTATATAAAAAAATTGCAAAAAGTTTAACAAGAAACAAGTTAACCAATACTAGGATAGGATTTGTGTTCTTGAATTTGACAAATTCCATCTCCTGGTAACCCTTTTTTAATTCTTTTTACTATTTTTAACTATTTACAATTTAAGTAATTAAAATTTTATGTACAAAAAAATCTCAAAATTTCATAACAAACAGGCTCGCAGATACTCAAATGCAATTTGTTTCTAAATTTAAAAAATTCAATCTCTAGGAAACAATTTTTCAATTGTTTTTTTACTACTTTCAACTATTTACAATTTTAATAAATCATGTTTTTTTCAGAAAAATTGCTCAAAATTTCATAAGAAACTTGTTGCAAATTGTCAAAGGGATTATTCGTGTTATGAAATTTGAAATTTTTCTTATTTTTGTGACACTTTTTTAATTTTTTACTAATTTTTACTCTTTACAATTTAAATAATTGATATTTTATATATAAAAATTGCAAAAAATATCACAAGTAACGAGTTGGCCAATACTAGGATAGGATTTTTGTTCTTAAATTTGACAAATTCCATCTCCTGGTAACAATTTTTTAATTCTTTTTACTATTTTTAACTATTTGCAATTCAAATAATTGAACTTATATGTATAAAAAGATCTAAAAATTTCATAACAAACAGGTTGGCAGATACTCAAATGGGATTAGTTTCTTAAATTTATAAAATTGAATCTCTAGGTAACAAATTTTCAATGGTTTTTTAGTACTTTCTACTATTTACAATTTAAATAATTCTTGTTTTCTAAATAAAAGTTGCTCGAAATTTCATGAGAAACTTGTTGCAAATAGTCAAAGAGGATTATTGGTGTTATGAAATTTGAAAATTTTCTTCTTTTTGTCACAATTCTTTAATTTTTTACTAATTTTTACTATATAAAAATTAAATAATTGATATTTCATATAAAAAAATTGCAAATAGTTTAACAAGAAACAAGTTAACCAATACTAGGATAGGATTTGTGTTCTTGAATTTGACAAATTCCATATCTTAGTAACCCTTTTTTAGTTCTTTTTACTATTTTTAACTATTTACAATTCAAGTAATTAAAATTTTATATACAAAAATATCTCAAAATTTCATAACAAACAGGTTCGCGAATACCCAAATGCAATTTTTTTCTAAATTTAAAAAATTCTTTCTCTAGGTAATAAATTTTCTATTGTTTTTTTCTACTTTCTACTATTTTCCATTTACATAATTCATGTTTTTTTCATAAAAATTGCTCAAAATTTCGGAAGAAACTTGTTACAAATTGTCAAAGGGATTATTGGTGTTATGAAAGTTGAAAATTTTCTTCTTTTTGTGACACTTTTTTAATGTTTTACTAATTTTTACTCTTTACAATTTAAATAATTGATATTTTATATATAAAAATTGCAAAAAATTTCACAAGTAACGAGTTGGCCAATACTAGCATAGGATTTGTGCTCTTAAATTTGACAAATTCCATCTCTTGGTATCAATTTTTTAATTCTTTTTACTATTTTTAACTATTTGCAATTCAAATAATTGAATTGATATGTACAAAAAGATCTTAAAATTTCATAACAAATAGGTTGGCAGATACTCAAATGGGATTAGTTTCTAAAATTTATAAAATTCAATCTCTAGGTAACAAATTTTCAATGGTTTTTTACTACTTTCTACGATTTACCATTTAAATAAGTCATGTTTTTTTCATAAAAATGGCTCAAAATTTCAGTAGAAACTTTTTGCAAATTGTCAAAGGGCTTATTTGTGTTATGAAATTTGAAAATTTTCTTCTTTTTGTGACACTTTTTTAATTTTTTACTAATTTTTACTCTTTACAATTTAAATAATTGATATTTTATATATAAAAATTGAAAAACAATTTCACCAGTAACGAGTGGGCCAATACTAGGATAGGATTTGTGTTCTTAAATTTGACAAATTCCATCTCCTAGTAACAATTTTTTAATTCTTTTTACTATTTTTAAATATTTACAATTCAAATAATTGAACTTATATGTACAAAAAGATCTCAAAATTTCATAACAAACAGGTTGGCAGATACTCAAATGGGATTAGTTTCTGAAATTTATAAAATTCAATCTCTAGGTAACAAATTTTCAATGGTTTTTCACTACTTGCTAATATTTACAATTTAAATAATTCATGTTTTCTACATAAAAATTGCTCAAAATTTCATGAAAAACTTGTTGCAAATAGTCAAAGAGGATTATTGGTGTTATGAAATTTGAAAATTTTCTTCTTTTTGTGACACTTCTTTATTTTTTTACTAATTTTTACTCTTTACAATTTAAATAATTGATATTTTATATATAAAAATTGCAAACGATTTCACAAGTAACGAGTTGGCCAATACTAGGATAGGATTTGTGTTCTTAAATTTGACAAATTTCATCTCCTAGTAACAATTTTTTAATTCTTTTTACTATTTTTAACTATTTACAATTCAAATAATTGAAGTTATATGTACAAAAAGATCTCAAAATTTCATAACAAACAGGTTGGCAGATACTCAAATGGGATTAGTTTCTGAAATTTATAAAATTCGATCTCTAGGTAACAAATTTTCAATTGTTTTTTACTACTTTCTACTGTTTACAATTTAAATAATTCAAGTTTTCTACTTAAAAAATGCTCAAAATTTCATGAGAAACTTATTGCAAATAGTCAAAGAGGATTATTGGTCTTATGAAATTTGAAAATTTTCTTCTTTTTGTCACACTTCTTTAATTTTTTACTAATTTTTACTATATACAAATTAAATAATTGATATTTTATATAAAAAAATTGCAAATAGTTTAACAAGAAACAAGTTAACCAATACTAGGATAGGATTTGTGTTCTTGAATTTGACAAATTCCCTATCTTAGTAACCCTTTTTTAGTTCTTTTTACTATTTTTAACTATTTACAATTCAAGTAATTAAAATTTTATATACAAAAATATCTCAAAATTTCATAACAAACAGGTTCGCGAATACCCAAATGCAATTTTTTTCTAAATTTAAAAAATTCTTTCTCTAGGTAATAAATTTTCTATTGTTTTTTTCTACTTTCTACTATTTTCCATTTACATAATTCATGTTTTTTTCATAAAAATTGCTCAAAATTTCGGAAGAAACTTGTTACAAATTGTCAAAGGGATTATTGGTGTTATGAAAGTTGAAAATTTTCTTCTTTTTGTGACATTTTTTTAATGTTTTACTAATTTTTACTCTTTACAATTTAAATAATTGATATTTTATATATAAAAATTGCAAAAAATTTCACAAGTAACGAGTTGGCCAATACTAGCATAGGATTTGTGCTCTTAAATTTGACAAATTCCATCTCTTGGTATCAATTTTTTAATTCTTTTTACTATTTTTAACTATTTACAATTCGAATAATTGAACTTATATGTACAAAAAGATCTCAAAATTTCATAACAAACAGGTTGGCAGATACTCAAATGGGATTAGTTTCTGAAATTTATAAAATTCAATCTCTAGGTAACAAATTTTCAATGGTTTTTCACTACTTTCTACTATTTACAATTTAAATAATTTATGTTTTAACATAAAAATTGCTCAAAATTTCATGAGAAACTTGTTGCAAAAAGTCAAAGAGAATTATTGGTGTTATGAAATTTGAAAATTTTCTTCTTTTTGGCACACTTCTTAAATTTTTTTACTGATTTTTACTATATAAAAATTAAATAATTGATATTTTATATAAAAAAATTGCAAAAAGTTTAACAAGAAACAAGTTAACCAATACTAGGATAGGATTTGTGTTCTTGAATTTGACAAATTCCATCTCCTAGTAACCCTTTTTAATTCTTTTTACTATTTTTAACTATTTACAATTCAAGTAATTAAAATTTTATGTACAAAAAGATCTCAAAATTTCATAACAAACAGATTCGTGGATACTCAAATTCAATTTGTTTCTAAATTTAAAAAATTCAATTTGTAGGTAAAAAAATTTCAATTGTTTTTTACTACTTTCTACTATTTACAATTTAAATAAATCATGTTTTTTTCATAAAAATTACTCAAAATTTCAGAAGAAACTTATTGCAACTAGTCAAAGGGGATTAATGTGTTGGTATCGCGCAGCGGAATGTTTGAGCGTGCGGACAAACCCAAGAGGGGGGTGAATTGGTTTTTAAGTAATAAAATTAATACTTTAAAATTTTCCAAAATTTATCAATTAAATCAATAATTAATTTCTTTAAACACAATAATAGATGAAATAAAGAGATAGAGAATAAGATTGAACACAAGTATTTATACTGGTTCGGATAAAAAGACCCTACGTCTAGTTATTAATCTCTCAAAAACGAGATTAACTAAATCCCTAACAAGTAACAGATTTACAATCAGATATTAAGAGTGTAAGGAAAGAAAACACCTCTCTTGAATCACACAAGAGATGAACACCTTTCTCTGAATCACACAGAGAACCTTGACCTTAGCTTTCCTAGCAACAACAGCAGCACTCAATCTCCTAGAACACCTCTCAGTAAAATTTATCGCTATACCCACACTAGGTTTTTCAAAGCTTCTATTGAGAACACTCAGAGAACTCTCTTGCAGTCACAACACTAGTACTCTAGCTTCTCAAAAAGCTAAGTGAGAAGTAACTCTGAGGTTCCTTTAAATAGGGGTTCCAGAAATTAGGTCAAAAAGTTGAACAGTCGCACCCAACTGACCAGTTATCACTAGTGACAATCGATTATTCCAGTGTGGTTTATGAAAAACAAATTTTTTGAGCAGATAATCGATTATCAGAGGTGATAATCGATTATTCCAATGCTTGCTTGAAAAGGAATTGGTTCAGCTCAGGATAATTGATAACGTTGTCGTTGACGCGATCAAATTAATACTACTAAATTATAGCAACTTCAGTATTGCTAAGACAGTAGTCAAGAAAATAGAAAGGGTAAAGTAACCCTAAGTCGTCTCCCAACGAACACGGAATTGATTTTTAACAAATTAGTTCTTATAAAACTATACAAATGAGTTAGTCAAATAAAATAAAAAATATAGGGGATTAATATAAACAAAGATAGAAATAAAATTTAAAAGATAAAAAGAAATAAAAACAATAGTAAAGAAAATAGATTGATTCCATTGCTTTTTCAAAATAGATTCATCATCGGTTATCTAAAGATTATTGCTCAATTAATTATTGTAGTAGATTTGCAAATTAATCAATGTAAAGTCTCAATTAATTTGTTGGCGTTCTCACTTTTAACCAAAGTACAGTCTCAATTAAAAGTGAGAACTTTTAGATTATCCATAGTAAATTCAATCAAAGTACAGTCTCAATCAAATTTTACTATGCCTAATCATGTCTATTCTTTTATCTCCTCACCAAATAAAAAGCTTAATTAATCAAAGTAAAGTCTCGATTAATTTTCATTAGAGTAAATACCTTTAACCAAAGTAAAGTCTCAATTATTGGTAAAAACTCATTTAATCATATGAAAGTTTCTAAATAAAATCAAAGTAAAGTCTCAATTAAATTTAAAAACCCTTGAACTCATATGATCAACATGCATATAGATTTAAAATCATTACTTTTTACGAGATTCAAAGATAAAAGACATAGATAAATTAAAACCTCAACAATAATAAAAAGAACAAAGAAATTAATTCATTCTAACCTCAAAATCCATAATGAAATTACAATGGAATCAACCTAAGAAGTTTAGCAATCCATGGAATACAAAAGAAGAATAGAGATAAGAAAAGAGAGAGAAAGGAAACGAAATTAGGCACCCCTAAGGGTTCCAAAACTCCGAAGTCCCGAGCTTGTCTTCTACTTCTCCCTTGGTCTCTTTATATAGGAATTGGACTGGGCTTTTCTGTTGCTAAAATCTCTCAAATATCTTTTGAAATAAAGATAAATATAAATATTTAAAAATACTTGGAGAGATATAGACTATTTGACAAATATAATTGGTTGATAATATCAATATCTAATATAATTAAATTAATTAATTACTTAAAGATATATGATAAATTATCACCAATTAATATTTGAATTAATTTTCCAAATCAACCCTTTGCAATCTCCTCAAATTATCTTCTAAATAATCCAATATCTTCAAGATATATTTGTTTGTTGTGGAACTAAAAAGATTCAAGAAGATCTTGTCATATTTAAAAAGATTTGGTAGTTATTATCTTTTAATATTTTTATGATATAATTAAATAAGATAATTATTTAAAAATATCAAATAAAATATCTAAAGATATATTTTCCCAAATTATCTTCTATCATAAAGATAAAGAAAATTGCAAGGTCCAATTTTTTTTTGTTCCTCTCTTCTTGGTTTAGCCAAACTTCTTCACTTTTTCAAGCTTTTCTTGTCGTTTTCATGCAATGCTTGGCTTGGATTTTTGTGCTTTTGATAATTTATTATTCTTGGATTTATCTTTAAGGTGTCATGAAGCTTTAATCAATTTATTTCCACACCTCCATGAGCTCAACTTAGCTGCAGCTGCACTAACACACCTCAAAATATCCAACGAACATTTATGCAACTAAAAAGCTATTTTTATCATGTTTTTGTATCTCAAGCTCAATAAACCCAATTATATGAAATCCCAATTAAATCAATCTTTAAGCACACAAATTCAATTAAATACCCATAATTAAACATTAAATGAGGGCAAAAATACGCACTCATCATACCCACACACTTATCCTTTTGCACTCCTAGGCAAAATTAAGCAATTTCAAAACTTCTTCTGAGGTATTTTATGTCACATCAACACTGGATTAAAGGAATGAACCTTACTTGAGACAAATCAATATTCTTGAAATGAAGTTATCATGCATACACAAACGGAAAGATTCTATTTTTCACACATGAGTTAATCTTTTGAATTCACAAGACAATCAATTATGAAAGAAAGTACTCAAGTTAAATGTGTATTGTCTCACCAAAATTCTCTCAAGTGTTTTGGCTTGTGTTTTCACTCAAAATACCCATGCAAGTAAAGACTCCTAATACTTAACAAGACTCTAATATTCACAAACTTTCAGAAAATATGCAATCAAAGATCATGAGGACTTTTCACAGGTTATAACGGGGCCAAGGCAACGGTAGGAAAAATTTTAGGATTTTTGGGTTTTTGAAATTAAAAGATAGAAAGAATAATGGAGCATAATTTCAAAAACAACTCTTTTTCATTTATTGCTTGTTGCTCTCTCTTTTTTTAGAAAGTAGTTATTTTTTTCATTTCAACACTTTCTTATCAATAATTTTTCCTTTTGCCATTTTTATTAATTTGTGGGTGAGGTACTCACCCACACACTTTATTCTTCAACCATTCCTGACACAACCCACTAGCTCCTCTTTCTTCATAAGGTAGAATATAGTCTTTTTCTTTTCAAGGTTATGCAATAGGCTTAAAACAAGAAAAAGAGGTTTAAAGCTCAAAGGGGCTACCAATGGATTAATATCAAGGTGGGCTTATTTGGCCAAGTAGCTAAAACAAGAAATGCCTCAGTCATATCAAATCATGCATATTCACCTAAGATGAAAAACAAAAGAGTCAAGCTAAACATTTGAGTATAAACAAACATGAGCAAGTCACTCAAGAAAAAAATAGGAATGACATATGGCAGTTCATCCTTTACATTAAGGCTCAAGACTCACAAGGTCAAATTCTTTCACAAAAGATTTAATCAAGAAATTCTCAAATCAACTCAATTAGCAAATCATTGAAACAATCCACTCATATCAACATGACTTTTATTTTTCAAGAATTATGATCATCTCACTTAGTGAATCAAATCCCAAAATCCAATGTCAATATGTTTTATTGAAAGCAGGGAAATATTTTTGGTGGATTTCTTATGAGACATATTGTTTAAAAGTTTCACTTAGTAAATAGTTAATACTTTCACAATTTTCTCAAAACGAAATCACAATTTTTTAAATGAAAAAACACAAAAAACAAAAACAAAAATCAAAAAACAAAAAACATCAAAAGGAAAATCCTACCTACAGTTTGTCTCCCCCACACTTATTTCAGAAAAAATGTCCTTGATGGACTTATTTTGGGGAGGAAACGAAAAATCTTTTGACTATTGTCTCAATCTGGCCATATGTCAAAATTTATTTTCTTTAATTTTATAAAGTACAGGTCAGCTTGTACAATTTTATTAAAGAAAACAAAAACACATATTTTTGAAATTTTTTTAATATTTTTAAAATTAAAAACAGAAACAAAAAACAAACATGCATGCAAATTAACTTTTCTATCAACAATGATTTCAAAAGAATTTGAATCTAAGCTTTTTACCTTTTGCAGCAACCTTTCTTCTTTTTCTACAGCCATGTCAACAAAGATAACCACTGAAAACTTATTTGCATATTTCACATCAACAAACTTGATGTGTGGAGTGTGTGGCTTCAACTCAACTTGAGCATCATCAGGTGCATTCGGATGGTTAAACGGATCATCAGTAATCCTCATAATCTCATCTTCTGAGCAAAAATTTTCACCTGGTGTTGTTGACTCTGCTGCTTCATCATTAACCAAGTCAGTTGCAATAGTAGATGCTTCAGCTGCATCTTCGAATAGTGTAGGCTCTTCAACTGCACTTGGTTCCTCCATTGTATTGTTCTCACAACTTTGCTCTTGAAAATGATCATTTGTACTCATATCCTCATCAATGGGTACAACTTTATATTCACATTGAGCATCATCAACATATCCATCAGTAGATATGTTTATGTGAGAATCTTTAATTTCTTCATCAGCAACATCTTTAGCAAAATTGATATGTCCATCAGTAGACATATTACTATGACAATCATTATATCTATCAGTAGATATATCAATGTGATGTGATTCCGCTATTGGTTTTTCAGACTGACTCTGCAAGCTTTGTGTGGCGGCATTCATCATCTCTTTATGATCTGTCTGAGTCATCTTCATCATTTCAGTCATCATTTTCATCATATCTTCCAAAGTGACCTTTCTCACTGCATCATTCATTAGCTGACTCAAATCTTCAGACATTTGTTCAGCTCTGATGGCCAACTTCAGAAGCACATCTTTGATTTCATGACGAAGTTCGTTAAAATCTGGATTTTCAGGAAATCTCTGATGGGGTTGAGGGGTGGTATTAACAGTTACAAGTAATTCTATGAAGTTGTTCTTACTTGCATCCCTCAACATATCAGACAATATTTGCTTATTTTCGTACCACTCTTGCTCAATATTTCTACATCTTTGATCAACTCGCAACCTTTCATCCATGGACTCTAATTTCTCTATAACTTCGCCCATTAGTATCATAACTTCTTTGTAGGATGGTCCATTGGTTGCTTCAACTTGCTGTGGTGGTATATATTGTTGCTGAACACTATTTGGAACATATGGTTGCTGAGGTGGACACTCAGAATATGGTTGTTGCTCATATCCCAAAAAAGATGATCTAGGATATAGATCATTAAATTGTCGTAAAGTTAACCCACTTGTATCAGGTGCAGAAGTAGGTGTGACAATTTGTTGCTGATAATCATATGAATCACGTGGTTGCTGTGGATAGTAATCATAATTCACTTGAAAATCACACTGTTGATTATTTTCATATGAAAAACTATTTTGCATTTTTGAAAGAGGTTTTCTAAAAAGAAATACGTTGAAAGCTTGTTGAGTAAACTTCCAGGAAAGAGAGGTGCGTCTCAATGGACAACTTAAGTACCTTGTCTTTCCTTAGCCAAAGTTTTTCCCAACTAGTTTCACAAATTTCCCAACAAAATTCCTCAAACAAAAACTATGCTTAAAAAAAAATAACTAAATAAAATACAACAAAATAACTAAAGAAAAAAAATGTTAGTAAAAAAATTGAGAGAAAAAAAAAATGTTAGTGATAAACAAAAAAATAAAAAAATAAAAAAATAAAAAATAAAAATAAAAAATAAAATCAAAAGAATAAAAATAGAAATAAGAACTAAAATGATAAAAATTCTAACCGTGTTCCCCGGCAACGGCGCCAAATTTGATAACGTTGTCGTTGACGCGATCAAATTAATACTACTAAATTATAGCAACTTCAGTATTGCTAAGATAGTAGTCAAGAAAATAGAAAGGGTAAAGTAACCCTAAGTCGTCTCCCAACGAACACGGAATTGATTTTTAACAAATTAGTTCTTATAAAACTATACAAATGAGTTAGTCAAATAAAATAAAAAATATAGGGGATTAATATAAACAAAGATAGAAATAAAATTTAAAAGATAAAAAGAAATAAAAACAATAGTAAAGAAAATAGATTGATTCCATTGCTTTTTCAAAATAGATTCATCATCGGTTATCTAAAGATTATTGCTCAATTAATTATTGTAGTAGATTTGCAAATTAATCAATGTAAAGTCTCAATTAATTTGTTGGCGTTCTCACTTTTAACCAAAGTACAGTCTCAATTAAAAGTGAGAACTTTTAGATTATCCATAGTAAATTCAATCAAAGTACAGTCTCAATCAAATTTTACTATGCCTAATCATGTCTATTCTTTTATCTCCTCACCAAATAAAAAGCTTAATTAATCAAAGTAAAGTCTCGATTAATTTTCATTAGAGTAAATACCTTTAACCAAAGTAAAGTCTCAATTATTGGTAAAAACTCATTTAATCATATGAAAGTTTCTAAATAAAATCAAAGTAAAGTCTCAATTAAATTTAAAAACCCTTGAACTCATATGATCAACATGCATATAGATTTAAAATCATTACTTTTTACGAGATTCAAAGATAAAAGACATAGATAAATTAAAACCTCAACAATAATAAAAAGAACAAAGAAATTAATTCATTCTAACCTCAAAATCCATAATGAAATTACAATGGAATCAACCTAAGAAGTTTAGCAATCCATGGAATACAAAAGAAGAATAGAGATAAGAAAAGAGAGAGAAAGGAAACGAAATTAGGCACCCCTAAGGGTTCCAAAACTCCGAAGTCCCGAGCTTGTCTTCTACTTCTCCCTTGGTCTCTTTATATAGGAATTGGACTGGGCTTTTCTGTTGCTAAAATCTCTCAAATATCTTTTGAAATAAAGATAAATATAAATATTTAAAAATACTTGGAGAGATATAGACTATTTGACAAATATAATTGGTTGATAATATCAATATCTAATATAATTAAATTAATTAATTACTTAAAGATATATGATAAATTATCACCAATTAATATTTGAATTAATTTTCCAAATCAACCCTTTGCAATCTCCTCAAATTATCTTCTAAATAATCCAATATCTTCAAGATATATTTGTTTGTTGTGGAACTAAAAAGATTCAAGAAGATCTTGTCATATTTAAAAAGATTTGGTAGTTATTATCTTTTAATATTTTTATGATATAATTAAATAAGATAATTATTTAAAAATATCAAATAAAATATCTAAAGATATATTTTCCCAAATTATCTTCTATCATAAAGATAAAGAAAATTGCAAGGTCCAATTTTTTTTTGTTCCTCTCTTCTTGGTTTAGCCAAACTTCTTCACTTTTTCAAGCTTTTCTTGTCGTTTTCATGCAATGCTTGGCTTGGATTTTTGTGCTTTTGATAATTTATTATTCTTGGATTTATCTTTAAGGTGTCATGAAGCTTTAATCAATTTATTTCCACACCTCCATGAGCTCAACTTAGCTGCAGCTGCACTAACACACCTCAAAATATCCAACGAACATTTATGCAACTAAAAAGCTATTTTTATCATGTTTTTGTATCTCAAGCTCAATAAACCCAATTATATGAAATCCCAATTAAATCAATCTTTAAGCACACAAATTCAATTAAATACCCATAATTAAACATTAAATGAGGTCAAAAATACGCACTCATCAATAATCGATTATTCTAAGTGATAATCGATTATCACTTTGATTTTTCGAGAAATACCAGAATTTTCTTTATACAATACTGATTCTAACTAATCTAATTACATTTTACAAGATAGCTTTAAACATAACAACACATGGTCTTCATATTGACTTCCGGATGGCTTTCAGTCTTCTTTTATCATCATCAAAATCTTGCTTCAGCATTTAGACTTGTATTGCTTTTGCCAACAATCTCCCCTTTTTTGATGATGATCAAAACAATATGTTTAAAGTATCTGCAATCAAAATATCTTACAAGTAGATTTGTTAGTAGCACTGTTTGGTTTAAACGTTTAAACTTTTTCTCCCCCTGTTTTGATCATATGAAAAAAGTTTTAATGAGGAAGCTCCCCCTCAATTAGGCAATGGTAAAGAATAACAAGACAAATATAATTTTATTGAAAAAAAAAATAAAACTGGAAATCATATTACAATTGCAAAAAAATAGACTATGATGTAGACTTTTAAAAGTCTTGACTCATGTCATCACCTTCCTCATATTTATCAAATTTATGTTCTAAGTTAGAGATCCTAGAATCTAATCCTCTAATTAAGCCAGTGACTTCTTCATGTCTATGAGTGGAGAGAAGAAAGAATTCTTCAAGTCTCTGGTTGACATTTAAAATGTGATCCTCTAAAGAAGAAGATGAGCCACCAACACCACTGGATGATCCAATATTTGTGTCAATAGGATGAATAGGAGCAGTGGGAGGATTTTCTTCTTCTTCATTGTCCGAGGAAGGCATATCATCCTTGTGAATGTAGGTATTCCCAAAAGGAATAAACTTCATCTGCTTCAAGGAGTTTTCCGCTATTTTGTTGGCTGTAGTTGTCTTATGAGACTGTTCATCAGAGACATTTACCCCTTTATACTCACAAATACGAGAGATGAGCAACGAATACGGGAGAGGATATTGAGGCAATCTCTTGGCTTTGAGCATGGTGTCAAGAATGATGCTTGGCCAATAGATAGGAATGTGGTTGAGCATGGCATAGATGATCATAAGATCTGCTTCACTGCACTGTGCGTGGTTTGTACCACGTGGCCATAGAATCCAAATAATGAGATAGTGAAGTAGACGCTCATCGATTTTGAGAGGTCCGGCTAGCAATTGACGGTCTATTTCTTGATCTGGGCATCGCATAAAGGATCTATATGCAAAAATTTTGTTGAACCCTTCAATGCCAGCTGTGAGGATTGGGGATGTGCCATCATGAATGGGAAATTGTGCAACATTTTCCCAAATATCATCATCTAGAATAATGTTGACACCTTTCACCTTTGTGAACCCAACTCCATCTCTGAATTTTTAATTAAAGTAGAAGGCTCGTACCAAATCAGGGTAGTAGATGCCTTGCATCTCTGTGAAGAATTTCACACCTTGTTCACCCAGAAAATTTTGAATTGTGAAATGGCGATTTACAAACCATTGAGACTGGATGAATTTTGTAGTGATGAGGGGTTTGTCTTTCCACAATGTGATGAATTCAGATCTTCTTTCTTCATCCGAAATCCATCCTTCAATGGAAGCTGTTCGAGGTGCAGTTGAGGGTTGAGAGGCACGAGATGCAGTCCTTCTGCGTGTAGGAATCTTTCTACGAGAGGATTCAGCCATGGTTGAGGTAAAGGAGAGGGAAGTTTTTGTGAGTTTTTGAGAAAATGAGAAAATGAGAAAATGAGAAAACTTTGAGTGTTGATGGAGAGAAAAGAGTGTTCTGGTGAGAAAAATGGCTCATATTTATAGAGAAGAGTCTCCAACGGCCATATACACGCGATTTGATGCAAATCTAGCCGTTGCAACGGCTAGTTTTTAAAATTATTTGGTCCAACAACGTGTAATAATCGATTATCCTAAGATGATAATCGATTATTGGTTCATGTTCTGGGCAAAATATGAATCCTGACGAGCTGATAATCGATTATCCTAAGTGATAATCGATTATTCCAGTGAGTTTTTGATTTTTGGCTCAAAATTAAGGATAATCGATTATTGCCCCAAATAATCGATTATTATAGAACATTTTTGAATTTTAAGGCTGAGAAGTTTAAGGATAATCGATTATGTCTCCAGATAATCGATTATTCCAGAATGTTTTGGGAATTTTTAAGAGTGTCTGATAATCGATTATTGACACTTATAATCAATTATTAACACTTATAATCGATTATTGACGCTATTTTTCAGATTTTTTAAGGATTTTGAGTTTTTGACAATTTAAGAGATCTCTAATATGCCTAAGTCTCTTCTTAGTTCATAAAATCTATCTTTAGCTAAAGGTTTGGTAAAGATATCAGCTAATTGATGCTTTGTATCCACGTATTTTATCTCACAATTTCCTTTATTAATGTGATCTCTTAGGAAATGATGCCTTATTTCAATGTGCTTTGTCCTAGAGTGCATTATGGGATTTTTGGTTAAATTAATAGCACTGGTATTATCACATTTCAGAGGTATGTGATTTAGAAAGATATTATAATCTTCTAGTTGTTGTTTCATCCAAAGAATTTGAGCACAACAGTTTCCAACTGCTATGTATTCAGCCTCTGTAGTTGACAAAGCCACACAAGCTTGTTTCTTCGAGTGCCAAGAGACTAATGAACTACCTAGGAGGTGATAGGTACCACTGGTACTTTTTCTATCTATTTTACCGCCACCATAATCAGCATCTGAATAGCCTATCAAATTAGGAGATGCTCCTGAAGGATACCAAAGTCCAAAACATGCAGTTCCTTTAAAGTATTTTAAAATTCTTTTTACTGCAGTAAGATGTGATTCTTTTGGATTGACTTGAAATCGAGCACACACACATACAAAATGCATAATATCAAGCCTACTTGCAGTAAGATACAACAAAGAACCTATCATGCCTCTAAACATAGTTTGATTTACCTCTATTCCTGATTCATCTTTGTCTAAGTAGCAGGAGGTTCCCATAGGAGTACTTGCTTCCTTAGTAGTATCCATTCCAAATTTCTTAAGTACTTCTTTACAGTACTTAGATTGAGAAATGAAAGTTCCATTTTCCATTTGCTTAATTTGAAGACCCAAAAAGAATGTCAATTCTCCCATCATTGACATTTCAAACTCTCCCTGCATTATGGTTGCAAAGCCTTTACATAGTGAACTATCAGTAGACCCAAATATTATGTCATCTACATAAATCTGAACTAGCAAAATATGCTCATTTACTAATAAACAGAGTTAAATCAATTTTACCTCTTTCAAAATCATTTTCTAGCAAAAATGTACTTAATCGTTCATACCAAGATCTAGGTGCTTGTTTTAATCCATACAATGCTTTTTTTTTAATTTATAAATGTGATTAGGAAACTTATAGTCTTCAAAGCCAGGTGGTTGTTCAACATACACATTTTCTTTTATAAATCCATTTAAAAAAGCACTTTTGACATCCATCTGGTATAATTTAAATTTCATGAGAGAAGCATAGGCAAGAAGTAAACGTATAGCTTCTAACCTGGCAACTGGAGCATAAGTCTCATCATAGTCTATACCTTCTTCTTGTCTGTATCCCTTTGCTACAAGTCTGGCTTTGTTTTTAGTGATGTTTCCATCCTCATCCAGCTTGTTTCTGAACACCTATTTTGTTCCTATGACTTGGTGTGAATCATCCCTAGGAATGAGTTCCCAAACTTCATTCCTTTCAAATTGATTCAGCTCTTCTTGCATTGCTATGCACCATTGATCATCTTGAAGAGCTTTGTCTACACTTTTGGGTTCTATCTGTGAAACAAAGGCAACAGTCATACAAAAAATTGACATATTTCTAGTAACTACTCCCTTTGATATATCTCCAATGACATTTTCTAGAGATAATCCTCTAGGTGATTTCCAGCTTTTGGCAAGATCTTCAGGTTCAGTCAGTGGATTTTCATTTAGATATATCTCATCAAGGACTTCTTTGAAATATTCTTCATCACCTACATTTGTTTTATTTGACTCAAGAGGGTTCTCCTCAAGGTCCACAATTTCATCAAAAACAACATGCACAGATTCTTCCATATTCAAGGTTCTTCTATTAAAAATCCTATAGGCTTTACTAGTTAATGAATATCCTAAGAAAATAGCTTCATCAGCTTTAGAATCAAATTTACCCAAATTTTCTTTTTCGTTATTTAGAACAAAGCATTTGCATCCAAATATTTTTAAATGTGCTACATTAGGCTTTCTTCCTTTAAACAATTCATAGGGGGTAACTTTTAAAATTGGTCTAATGAGCATTCTATTTAATACATAACAAGCTGTGCTCACAACATCAGCCCAAAAATATTTAGGCACATCATATTCGTTCAACATTGTGCGAGCTAATTCTTCTAAAGATCTATTTTTCCTTTCTACAACTCCATTTTGTTGAGGAGTTCTAGGTGCAGAAAAATTATGCATAATTCCGTTTTCTTCACAAAAGTTTTCAAATAATTCATTTTGAGATTCTCCACCATGATCACTTCTTAAAACTTTAATTTTCAAATCTTTTTCATTTTGAACTACTTTTGCAAACTTTTTAAAAGCTTTAAATGCCTTACTTTTTAGTGTGAGAAAGAAAGTCCATGTCTATCGTGAGTAATCATCAACAATAACAAAAGCATAATAATTTCCTCCAAAGCTTTTTGTCCTTGAAGGACCAAACAAATCCATATGCAAAAGTTCTAAAGGTTTTGATGTAGAAATCACATTTTTTGAATGAAATGAAGATTTTACTTGTTTTCCTTTTTGACATGCATCACATAGTTTATCTTTTTCAAACTTTATTTTAGGCAATCCAATTACTAATTCTTTAGAAATCAGTTTGTTTAATTGTTGCATGTTAATATGAGCAGCTTGTTTATGCCATAACCAGGGATTTTCTTCTTTAACAACCAAACAAGTTATATCACTAGATGATGCATTATCAAGATCAATCAAGTAAATATTATTGTGTCTCATACCTTTTAAAACTATGATTATGAGCATGCTTGGTCTTATTTGGGTTTTTCTTGATTTTAAACTTTTCACAGTTTTTATTTTCTAAAGCATCTTCAAGATGTTTTTCCAAAATACATATATCAAACATGTAACTTTTACATGAAGCACATTCATCGGTTTCTTTATTTTCTAAATTTGAAATTTTTTTTTTCAAAAATTCTTCTTCTTCAAGAGATTTTTCGAATTTACTTTGTAAATCTTTAAAATCAGATTTTAACTTTTTATGATCAGTATCCAATTTACTAGATTTAATAAGTAATTGTTGAAAAGCATCATACAAATCATCATAGTCATTTTCATAGTAAGTAGAATTTACCTCACTGTTAAAATCATCATGATTAGCCATCAAACATAGATTTGCTTCTTCAGTTTCAGAATCACTAGAATTTGATGAGCTTGAGGCATTGTCTTCCCAAGCTATGTATGCTTTCTTTTTGAAGAATTTTCTACCCTTCTTTTCTTCACTTTTCTTTGAATTTGGGCAGTCAGCTTTGATGTGTCCAGAATCTCCACATCCGTAGCATTTGAAATTTGAGGATGATCCTTGATTATCCTTCTTGTTGCTCTTGAATTAATTTTTACCTTTGGCCTTCATGAATTTTGTAAATTTTTTCATCGTCATCCGAATCTTCTTCTTCCTTTTGCCTTTTGCCTTTAATCACCTCGGTTTTAAAGGCTATGTTCTTCTTTCTTACAATATCTTCTTCATCATTTAATCTGCCTAGTTCAAGCTCATGTTCTCTTAGCTTTCCAAACAGAGCCGCCATTGTCATTGTCGCAAGGTTTTGTGACTCCGTGATGGCACCTTCGGCTGCCAAGTCCTGTTCAAGGATTTAAGAACTTTTATATTTAATTCATCAGTGTCAAAAGTTTTACCTAGACTTGTGAGATGATTGACGATATGTGTGAATCGTTTCTGCACATCGTATATAGTTTCTCCTTGCTACACCCGAAACATTTCGTATTCTTGGATCAAGGAGTTCTTGCGTGCTCTTTTCACATCGTCTGTTCCTTCATGGTTTACACGCAATATTTCCCACATTTCTTGTGCACTGGTGCATACTGAGATCCTGTAAAACTCATCTAGGGTTAAAGCAGATGAAATTATATTTTAGCTTTTACATCATATTGGGCTCGTCTATTTTCGTCTGCTGTCCATTGCGAAAATGGCTTTGGTTCCTGGACATCATTTACAATATTAACAGGAACAAATGGACCATTTAAAACAGCATCCCAAATACCTCTATCAACAGATTCCAGAAAAATTTGCATTCTAACTTTCCAGAAAGGATAATTTTCACCAATAAATAGAGGACGTCTGTTGATAGACGCACCCTCAGCAAAGCTTTAATTTTGTCCAACCATTTTCGAAAATTTTGAATAACTATCAAAGCAAGCTCTGATACCAATTGTTGGTATCGTGCAACGGAATGTTTGAGCGTGCGGACAAAACCAAGAGGGGGTGAATTGGTTTTTAAGTAATAAAATTAATACTTTAAAATTTTTCCAAAATTTATCAATTAAATCAATAATTAATTTCTTTAAACACAATAATAGATGAAATAAAGAGATAGAGAAGAAGATTGAACACAAGTATTTATACTGGTTGGGATCAAAAGACCCTACGTCCAGTTGTTAATCTCTCAAAAACGAGATTAACTAAATCACTAACAAGTAACAGATTTACAATCAGATATTAAGAGTGTAAGGAAAGAAAACACCTCTCTTGAATCACACAAAAGATCAACACCTTTCTCTGAATCACACAAAGAACCTTGACCTTAGCTTTCCTAGCAACAACAGCAGCACTCAATCTCCTAGAACACCTTTCAGGAAAAGTTATCGCTCTACCCACACTAGGTTTTTCAAAGCTTCTATTGAGAACACTCAGAGAACTCTCTTGCAGTCACAGCACTAGCACTCTAGTTTCTAAAAAAGGTAAGTGAGAAGTAACTCTGAGGTTCCTTTAAATAAGGGTTCCAGAAATTAGGTCAAAAAGTTGAATAGTCGCGCCCAACTGACCAGGATAATCGATTATCACTAATGATAATCGATTATTCAAGTGGGGTTTATGAAAAACAATTTTTTTGAGCAGATAATCATTATCAGAGGTGATAATCGATTATTCCAGTGCTTTCTTGAAAATGAATTGGTTCAGCTCAGGATAATCTATTATTCTAAGTGATAATCGATTATCACTTTGATTTTTCGAGAAATACCATAATTTTCTTTGTACAATACTGATTCTAACTAATCTAATTACATTTTACCGGATAGCTTTAAACATAACAACATATGGTCTTCATATTGACTTCCGGATGGCTTTCAGGCTTCTTTTATCATCATCAAAATCTTACTTCAGCATTTAGACTTGTATTGCTTTAGCCAACATAATGGTGTTACGAAATTTAAAAATTTTCTTGTTTTTGTGACACTTTTTTATTTTTTACTAATTTTTACTATTTACAATTTAAATAATTGATATTTTATATATAAAAATTGAAAAAAAAAATTCACAAGAAACGAGCTGGCCATTACTAGGATAGGATTTGTGTTCTTAAATTTGACAAATTCCATCTCCTGGTAAGACTTTTTTAATTCTTTTTACTATTTTTAACTATTTACAATTCAAATAATTGAAATTGAATGTACCAAAAAATCTCAATATTTCATAACAAACAGGTTGGCGAATTCTCAAATGGGATTAGTTTCTGAAATTTAAAAAATAAATTTCTAGGTAAAAAATATTCAATTTATTTTACTACTTTCTACTATTTACAATTTAAATAATTCATGTTTTCTACATACAAATTGGTCAAAGTTTGATAAGAAACTTGTTGCAAATACTCAAAGGGGATTAATGGTGTTACGAAATTTAAAAATCTTCTTCTTTTTCTGACCCTTGTTTAATTTTTTACTAATTTTTACTATTTACAATTTAAATAATTTATATTTTATATATAAAAGTTGCAAAAAATTTTACGAGAAACGAGTTGGCGAATATTAGGATAGAATTTGTGTTCTTAAATTTGACAAATTCCATCTCCTGGTAAGACTTTTTTCATTCTTTTTACTATTTTTAACTATTTGCAATTCAAATAATTGAAATTGAATGTACCAAAAAATCTCAATATTTCATAAGAAACAAGTTGGCGAATTCTCAAATGGGATTAGTTTCTGAAATTTAAAAAATAAATTTCTAGGTAAAAATTTTTCAATTTATTTTACTACTTTCTACTATTTACAATTTAAATAATTCATGTTTTTTACATACAAATTGGTCAAAGTTTGATAAGAAACTTGTTGCAAATAGTCAAAGGGGATTAATGGTGTTACGAAATTTGAAAATTTTCTTGTTTTTGTGACACTTGTGTAATTTTTTACTAATTTTTACTATTTATAATTTAAATAATTGATATTTTATATATAAAAATTGCAAAAATTTAACAAGAAACAAGTTGGCCAATACCAGGATAAGATTTGTGTTCTTAAATTTGACAAGTTCCACCTCCTGTAAAACTTTTTTTAATTCTTTTTACTATATTTAACTATTTACAATTCAAATAATTGCAATTTTATGTACAAAAACAACTCAAAATTTCGTAACAAACATGTTGGCGAATACTCAAATGGGATTAGTTTCTGAAATTTAAAAAATTCAATCTCTAGGTAACCATTTTCAATTGTTTTTTACTATTTTCTATTATTTACGATTTAAATAATTCATGTTTTCTACATAAAAATTGCTCAAAATTTCATGAGAAACTTGTTCCAAATAGTCAACGAGGATTATTGGTGTAATGAAATTTGAATATTTTCTTCCTTTTGTGACACTTCTTTAATTTTTTACTAATTTTTACTATTTACAAATTAAATAATTGATATTTTATATAAAAAAATTGCAAAAAATTTAACAAGAAACAAGTTAACCAATACTAGGATAGGATTTGTGTTCTTGAATTTGACAAATTTCATCTCCTGGTAACCCTTTTTTAATTCTTTTTACTATTTTTATCTATTTACAATTCAAGTAATTCAAATTTTATGTACAAAAATATCTCAAAATTTCATAACAAACAGGTTCGCGGATACTCAAACGCAATTTGTTTCTAAATTTAAAAAATTCAATCTCTAGGTAACAATTTTTCAATTGACTTTTACTACTTTCTACAATTTACAATTTAAATAAATCATATTTTTTTCATAAAAATTGCTCAAAATTTCAGAAGAAACTTGGTGCAAATTGTCAAAGGCATTATTGGTGTTATGAAATTTGAAAATTTTCTTCTTTTTGTGACACTTTTGTAATTTTTTACTAATTTTTACTCTTTACAATTTAAATAATTGATATTTTATATATAAAAATTGAAAAAAATTTCACAAGTAACGAGTTGGCGAATACAAGAATAGCATTTTTGTTCTTAAATTTGACAAATTCCATCTCCTGGTAACAATTTTTTAATTCTTTTTACTATTTTTCACTATTTACAATTGAAATAGTTGAACTTATATGTACAAAAAGATCTCAAAATTTCATAACAAACAGGTTGACAGATACTCAAATGGGATTAGTTTCTGAAATTTATAAAATTCAATCTCTAGGTAACAAATTTTCAATGGTTTTTTACTACTTTCTACTATTTACAATTTAAATAATTCATGTTTTCTACATAAAAATTTCTCAAAATCTCATGAGAAATTTGTTGTAAATAGTCAAAGAGGATTATTGGTGTTACGAAATTTGAAAATTTTCTTCTTTTTGTTGTACTTCTTTAAGAGGTTTTTACTAATTTTTACTATATACAAATTAAATAATCTATATTTTATATATAAAAATTGCAAAAAATTTCACAAGTAAAGAGTTGGCCAATACTAGGATAGAATTTGTGTTCTTAAATTTGACAAATTTCATCTCCTGGTAACAATTTTTTAATTCTTTTTACTATTCTCTAATATTTACAATTCAAATAATTGAACTTATATGTACAAAAAGATCTCAAAATTCCATAACAAACTGGTTTGCAGATACTCTAATGGGATTAGTCTCTGAAATTTATAAAATTCCATATCTAGGTAAAAAAAAAATTCAATTGTTTTTTACTACTTTCTACTATTTACAATTTAAATAATTCATGTTTTCTACATAAAAATTGCTCAAAATTTCATGAGAAACTTGTTGCAAATAGTCAAAGAGGATTATTGGTGTTATGAAATTTGAAAATTTTCTTCTTTTTGTCACACTTCTTTAATTTTTTACTAATTTTTACTATATACAAATTAAATAATTGATATTTTATATATAAAAATTGCAAAAAATGTTACGAGAAACGACTTGGTCAATACTAGGACAGGATTTGTGTTCTTAAATTTGACAAATTTCATCTCCTGGTAAGACTTTTTTAATTCTTTTTACTATTTTTAACTATTTACAATTCAAGTAATTAAAATTTTATGTACAAAAATATCTCAAAATTTCAGAACAAACAGGTTCGCGGATACTCAATTGCAATTTGTTTCTAAATTTAAAAAATTCAATCTCTAGGTAACAATCTTTCAATTGTTTTTTACTACTTTGTACTATTTACAATTTGAATAAATCATGTTTTTTTCATTAAAATTGCTCAAAATTTCAGAAGAAACTTGTTGCAAATTGTCAAAGGGATTATTTGTGTTATGAAATTTGAAAATTTTCTTCTTTTTGTGAAACTTTTTTAATTTTTTACAAATTTTAACTCTTTACAATTTAAATAATTGATATTTTATATATAAAAATTGCTAAAAATTTTGCAAGTAACGAGTTGGCCAATACTAGGATAGGCTTTGTGTTCTTAAATTTGACAAATTCCATCTCCTAGTAAAATTTTTTAATTCTTTTTACTATTTTTAACTATTTACAATTCAAATAGTTGAACTTATATGTACAAAAAGATCTCAAAATTTCATAACAAACAGATTGGCAGATACTCAAATGGGATTAGTTTCTGCAATTTATAAAATTCAATCTCTAGGTAACAAATTTTCTACTATTTACAATTTAAATAATTCATGTTTTGTACATAAAAATTGCTCAAAATTTCATGAGAAACTTGTTGCAGATAGTCAAAGAGGATTATTGGTGTTATGATATTTGAATATTTTCTTCCTTTTGTGACACTTCTTTAATTTTTCACTAATTTTTACTATTTACAAATTAAATAATTGATATTTTATATAAAAAAATTGCAAAAAATTTAACAAGAAACAAGTTAACCAATACTAGGATAGGATTTGTGTTCTTGAATTTGACAAATTTTGTCTCTTGGTAACCCTTTTTTAATTCTTTTTACTATTTTTATCTATTTACAATTCAAGTAATTCAAATTTTATGTACAAAAATATCTCAAAATTTCATAACAAACAGGTTCGCGGATACTCAAACGCAATTTGTTTCTAAATTTAAAAAATTCAATCTCTAGCTAACAATTTTTCAATTGATTTTTACTACTTTCTACAATTTACAATTTAAATAAATCATATTTTTTTCATAAAAATTGCTCAAAATTTCAGAAGAAACTTGGTGCAAATTGTCAAAGGCATTATTGGTGTTATGAAATTTGAAAATTTTCTTCTTTTTGTGACACTTTTGTAATTTTTTACTAATTTTTACTCTTTACAATTTAAATAATTGATATTTTATATATAAAAATTGAAAAAAATTTCACAAGTAACGAGTTGGCGAATACAAGAATAGCATTTTTGTTCTTAAATTTGACAAATTCCATCTCCTGGTAACAATTTTTTAATTCTTTTTACTATTTTTCACTATTTACAATTCAAATAGTTGAACTTATATGTACAAAAAGATCTCAAAATTTCCTAACAAACAGGTTGACAGATACTCAAATGGGATTAGTTTCTGAAATTTATAAAATTTAATCTCTAGGTAACAAATTTTCAATGGTTTTATACTACTTTCTACTATTTACAATTTAAATAATTCATGTTTTGTACATAAAAATTGCTCAAAATTTCATGACAAACTTGTTGCAGATAGTCAAAGAGGATTATTGGTGTTATGATATTTGAAAATTTTCTTCTTTTTGTGACAATTCTTTAATTTTTTACTAATTTTTACTATATACAAATTAAATAATTGATATTTTATATAAAAAAATTGCAAAAAGTTTAACAAGAAACAAATTAACCAATACTAGGATAGGATTTGTGTTCTTGAATTTGACAAATTCCATCTCCTGGTAACCCTTTTTTAATTCTTTTTACTATTTTTAACTATTTACAATTCAAGTAATTAAACTTTTATGTACAAAAAGTTCTCAAAATTTCATAACAAACAAGTTCATGGATACTCAAATGCAATTTGTTTCTAAATTTAAAAAATTCAATCTCTAGGTAACAATCTTTCAATTGTTTTTTACTACTTTGTACTATTTCCAATTTGAATAAATCATGTTTTTTTCATTAAAATTGCTCAAAATTTCAGAAGAAACTTGTTGCAAATTGTCAAAGGGATTATTTGTGTTATGAAATTTGAAAATTTTCTTCTTTTTGTGAAACTTTTTTAATTTTTTACAAATTTTAACTCTTTACAATTTAAATAATTGATATTTTATATATAAAAATTGCTAAAAATTTTGCAAGTAACGAGTTGGCCAATACTAGGATAGGCTTTGTGTTCTTAAATTTGACAAATTCCATCTCCTAGTAAAATTTTTTAATTCTTTTTACTATTTTTAACTATTTACAATTCAAATAGTTGAACTTATATGTACAAAAAGATCTCAAAATTTCATAACAAACAGGTTGGCAGATACTCAAATGGAATTAGTTTCTGAAATTTATAAAATTCAATCTCTAGGTAATAAATTTTCAATGGTTTTATACTACTTTCTACTATTTACAATTTAAATAATTCATGTTTTGTACATAAAAATTGCTCAAAATTTCATGAGAAACTTGTTGCAGATAGTCAAAGAGGATTATTGGTGTTATGATATTTGAAAATTTTCTTCTTTTTGTCACACTTTTTGCATAACAAACAGGTTCGTAATTGAAGCAGCTGAAGACGTAATTACATTTTTGTCCCCGTTTTCTGCTCCGTAGTGTATTTGGGTTTGGTTATTTCGTAATTTTGCAAAGTTTTAAATGCATCTGACCGAGACTTTTGAAATGCTTTTTAAATAGCGCAAATACTGTACATGATTTGATTGGGTTTCTTTTCGAAGTCAGAAAATTGGGAAGGATTCTTACCGAAGACTCAGGCGGATTAAAATTTTTGAAATGGCTTTCTGAAATTTGAGGTTAAACCAGAAACGTTACCTCCTTCCTCTCCCACTGAACTTCCTTAAACCCTAGCAAACCATTTTCTGATTCGGGAAACCAAAACACCTTTTGCTTTCGTATCTCAGTTTTTCTCCTTCATTTTCCATGCTTTATCAAATTTCTTTGCTTTCTATTAATTCTTCAAATCCTCACAAATCTCTGTTAAATTTTATTTGCTTTCTGTTACTCTATCAAACCCTTACGAATTTCTGTTATAAATTTATTTGCTTTATGTGATTCCATCAAATTACAATCTCTGTTTGAAGTTTTTATTTATTTTGGTGTATCAGTTCTTTGGCATAGGACATGGTGGCTGGCATAGAAGTTGCATGGAAGTTGCATTAGTGAGTTTCCATTTTTGTCTTATGGGTTCTAAAGTTTCAATTTTTTCATTATTCTTATTATCATTTTGTCTTTATTCAACTTGTCGTTTGGTTTGATCAATGTTTCCCATTTTTTTATGGTTTCGCAGTATTTTCGTCTTTCCTGCTCACTTCATCTTCTTCCTAATAACATTTCTTTTGGATTATTCATGCTTATGGTTGACGAGTTGGGTAAGTTTTGTGGTTATTTGTAGATTCGGGTTAGTGTGATGTATATATAAAGGTCAGCCTTGCAACTCATTTGTTCATGTTCCTTACTTTTTTCGCTGACAATTTGTTTCAGAGGTACAACACTGGTCCTTACTTTTTTAGTTTTTGAAATGTAGTATGGAAACTTTTTGTAAAATTGGTAGACAAGGCTTCAATTTTTTTTTCGTGCTTGGAGAGAGCAGGAAAACTTTCTTCTACTTGCTGCCAAAATTTGTGCTAAACATTTATTTTTATTAATATTTACTTCAATAAAATATATTGGAATCAAAAAATACCACTTGAAGTAGAAAGGCCTCTTGGATATTGTTGTCTGCATTTGTGGCAAAAAGCTTACTTTTTAGATTACGTGGCTAGAACATTTCCTCATTTCAATGCATATGTAACTCTTAAGGAAGGATTTGTTTGGGTTTGGGGTTTGGGAAGGAGATCAAATAAGAGAAGAGAGGTATAAATAAAGATCAATGGGCAATTATGCAGTATACTTGAAACTAAAAGTGTTGTGTTTTAAATGAGAATATTTCAAAACTGTGAATATTTACTATTTAATGAATATCCTACACCAATAATAAGAAATAAATAAAATGTGAAGCAGGTTAACGATGTCTATTTAAATCTTAGATAATTGCTATAGGGAGAGAGAATTTAGCATGGTAAACCATAGTGGATTTCATCCAGAAATGGGATTAAAATAAAAGGGTTGGCCATAAAATGCAACTAACTATTTTCTTTGAATAAATAAGCTGGAAATATGTGGTAGTTGAATGTGAGGCTTTTCAATTGATTTGGTCATATTTTCTCATGTTTTATGTGTATTGGATTAAAATAGTTTGAAACCACATGGTTTAATGAAACTTATAAACTAAGCTCTTATTCAGTATCTAGATTTATGCTGCTTCATATATGCAATTATACACGGTCAGAGTTTTATTTGTACTTTCCCAATTAATTATATTAAACAATTATATTTCTAGAGATATATTGAAATCTAATACACTTTTTAAATTTGTGAGGTTATAAGCATGTTGTGGTTAAACAAACTGCAGGTAGTGCTGATGATGTATTGGAAGATAATCCCTTGGTGAGATTGAAGGTTTTTGTATATAAACTTCCAAGTAAGTATAATAAGAAAATTCTGCAAAAAGATCCAAGATGCCTCAACCATATGTTTGCAACTAAAATCTTTAATCACCGGTTTCTCTTATCTGGCCTTGTTGAAACTTTAATCTAGAAGAGGTTTTATACCCCTGTATACAATGACCACAAATGATAAAAAGTGCCATAAAGCTTATTTCTTCCAACTGACCTTATTGAAGGCTCACATAGGGGGCACATCACTTCTTTGTGGTTCCTCAAAATTTTGGGGCATGTTTTCATTACGAGGTACAAATTTTGTGCATTATTTTCAACATTCATTATTTATACCACTTTTATTATATATTTATATTAATTTGTATATGGAAGAGAAGGCAATTGAAAGAGGGGATTCTTTAACTGCTAAAGCGTGCTACATTGGTTCAAACCTTTGGACAGAGGAATCACATATGCCCGAAAGAGGGCTCAAATACCATTTCTCCATACTTTTCACCAAGAAAATCCACACCCACCTAATTCCTAATAAGACTCCTAGGTCATTTTTGTGTATTTTCGATGACTTTTATGATGTTGGCAATGACTCTGAAGGTGGTTATTATGCAAGGTAGGCCTTATTACAAGTTTAAACAAGAATGTCCGAGTGTGTAGCCTTTTATTTCTTCTATATCATAGCTGCATAAGAAATCTGATTTACATTTTCTTATAAAAGATGCAATGACTAGGGACTTTGATTCATATAACTATTGTAATTTGGACTAACTATAAACGGGCCATGTTGTGTAATCTTGCAGAGGTGCAAGAGTAGCAGTGTAGAAGAACTTTTAAGGACAATCCTCTATTTGATGTCTCCACTAAGCATCCAACCACGTACTTTAAGGACATGCAGTAGCTGTGTTTTGCGTATACCCACTTGGATGGACCCGTTGGCGGATACTCAAATGGGATTAGTTTCTGAAATTTAACAAATTCAATCTCTAGGTATCAAATTTTCAATTGTTTTTTTATACTTTCTACTATTTACAACTTAAATAATTCAGGTTTTCTACATACAAATTGCTCAAAATTTCATGAGAAACTTGTTCCAAATACTTAAAGGGGATTAATGGTGTTACGAAATTTGAAAATTTTCTTGCTTTTGTGACAGTTACTTAATTTTTTTAGTAATTTTTACTATTTGGGATCTAAATAATCCAAATTTTAAATATAAAAATAGGAAAAAAAATTCACAAGAAAGAAGTTGGCCAATAGTAGTATAGGATTTGTTTTCTTAAATTTAACAAATTTCACCTCCAGCTAAAACTTTTTTAATTTTTTACTATTTTTAACTATTTACAATTCAAATAATTCAACTTTTATGTACAAAAAGATCTCAAAATTTCATAACAAACAGTTTAGCAGATACTCAATTGGGATTAGTTTCTGTAATTTCAAAAATTCAATCTCTAGGTAATAATTTTTCAATTGTTTTTTACTACTTTCTACTATTTACAATTTAAATAATTCATGTTTTCTACATAAAAATTCCTCAAAATTTCATAAGAAACTCGTTGCAAATTGACAAAGGGATTATTGGTGTTATGACATTTGAAAATTTTGTTCTTTTTATGACACTTCTTTACTTTTTTACTAATTTTTACTCTTTACAATTTAAATAATTGATATTTTTTATACAAAACTTGCAAAAAATTTAACAAGAAACAAGTTGGCCAATACCAGGATAGGATTTGTGTTCTTAAATTTGACAAATTCTATCTCCTGTAACTCATTTGTAATTCTTTTTACTATTTTTAACTATATACAATTCAAATAATTGAGATTTTATGTACAAAAAGAACTCAAAATTTCATAATAAACATGTTGGCGGATACTCAAATGGGATTAGTTTCTGAAATTTAACAAATTCAATCTCTAGGTAACAAATTTTCAATCGTTTTTTTATACTTTCTACTATTTACAACTTAAATAATTCAGGTTTTCTACATACAAATTGCTCAAAATTTCATGAGAAACTTGTTCCAAATACTTAAAGGGGATTAAGGGTGTTACGAAATTTGAAAATTTTCTTGCTTTTGTGACAGTTACTTAATTTTTTTAGTAATTTTTACCATTTGAGATCTAAATAATCGAAATTTTAAATATAAAAATAGGAAAAAAATTCACAAGAAAGAAGTTGGCCAATACTAGTATAGGATTTGTTTTCTTAAAATTGACAAATTTCACCTCCTGCTAAAACTTTTTTAATTTTTTACTATTTTTAACTATTTACAATTCAAATAATTCAACTTTTATGTACAAAAAGATCTCAAAATTTCATAACAAACAGTTTGGCGGATACTCAAATGGGATTAGTTTCTGAAATTTCAAAAATTCAATCTCTAGGTAATAATTTTTCAATTGTTTTTTACTACTTTCTACTATTTACAATTTAAATAATTCATGTTTTCTACATAAAAATTCCTCAAAATTTCATAAGAAACTCGTTGCAAATTGTCAAAGGGATTATTGGTGTTATGAAATTTGAAAATTTTGTTCTTTTTATGTCACTTCTTTACTTTTTTACTAATTTTTACTCTTTACAATTTAAATAATTGATATTTTTTATACAAAACTTGCAAAAAATTTAACAAGACACAAGTTGGCCAATACCAGGATAGGATTTGTGTTCTTAAATTTGACAAGTTTTATCTCCTGTAACACTTTTGTAATTCTTTTTACTATTTTTAACTATATACAATTCAAATAATTGAGATTTTATGTACAAAAAGAACTCAAAATTTCATAATAAACATGTTGGCGGATACTCAAATGGGATTAGTTTCTGAAATTTAACAAATTCAATCTCTAGGTAACAAATTTTCAGTCGTTTTTTTATACTTTCTACTATTTACAACTTAAATAATTCAGGTTTTCTACATACAAATTGCTCAAAATTTCATGAGAA
>NC_140801.1:24526314-24786314 GCF_037176805.1 Vigna unguiculata
AAGAGTTTTAATGTCCATCCAAGAAGCCGTAGGTGGCCCTTGGTCATAATTCTTACAAACTTTATGCCACCAAGTATTAGCATACTCCAAAAATCCTAAAACTACTAGATCAACTTGTGCTTGATCCTTTACGTGATTTTCATTGAAAATTTGATCAACTTTAGCTTCCCAATCAAGGAATATTTTGGGATCACTTCCACCATAGAACTTAGGAATCTTTGGAGTTTGCTTCTCTTGTGATGGGTTGCGCCTAGAATGCCCTATTTTCCTAGCCTCTCTTTCTTGCTCTTTAGCTTCAAGCCTTTCAATGTGCTCTTGGATTCTTAGGTCACTTTGCTCCTTTTCTTTTCTCAATTGTTCAAAGGACTCCTTCCTGGACAACTCCAAATCCCGAAGCAATCTCATCAATGTATTGTTTTTGTTTGGAGTAGGTGCATTTGATGAACTTGCCATGATTCCTACAACAAAACACTCAAAGCCAAGACAAAATAAATGAATTAGGGGTTAGACAACATGAAAAGCAAGACCAATTCCAACCCAAAATGCAACCCAAGTGTTTAGATCACACTCCCAAAGTAACAAGGCAAGGCTAGCACTCAAAATCCACCAAAGGAGTGAAGAAAACACTTTTAAAAACTTGTGCAAAACCTTTCAAAGGCAAGACAAGTGATTCGACCACAACACTCCAAGAGTTTCAAGAAAGAAAACTACTAAGGCAAAACAAAGAATACCTAGTGACAAGCAAGAAAAGCACAAAAACAAGGAAAGCTAAACTCTAAGGAAAGAAAAATATTGGTGACAAAACTTTGAACAAGACTAACACAAGAAAAACAAATTTTTAAGACTCTATGGAAAGCACTTGAACAAGCATCTTCAAGTCTTAAATCATGCATACACCAAGAAAGATCATAACCAAGTTAAAGCATGGAACTAATTAGCCAATATCACCCAATTCTCAAGTATGAAAAACTAGTAGCATAACACCTAGTGAAAAACACACTTTTAGTTCACCAAGGAGCAAGGTTGCTCTCAGTTTTTAGGCAAAAATTGGTGCAAAATTTTCTTCTTTCACAACTAGTTTCATAAAATGGTGAGAAAGAGTTTTAGGTGGCTTGGACACTTAGTTCCTCAAGTTTTAGGCCAAAATCAATTTCATGGAGCATACATCAAGCAAGACATAAAGTGAAAGCAAGATTCAAATACTTCAAGTTAACATATGACATATGACTCAAGCAAAAGTTGGGCACATTTAAAGACTCAACATGACATGATGAAGGCGTGACCACCTCCTTAGAAACTCCCTCAAGAAGGATCACTAGAAGCATGTCTAGAGGGGAGTCTTCTATTCCATCACCTTTATCTTTGTTTTGCATTACTTTGGTTTGAATTCCCTAAGTTGGTTTCTAATTAACTTATTTTGGTTGACTTGTTGACTTTGATCCAAAGTTGACCTTTGACCAATATTAGATTAACTTAAACCAACATGCTAATCCTTGTTTGTCTTGTTTTGTAGGTAATTAAGAGAAAGTAGAGCATGGCTAGGTGGCACTTGGTGATTGGAGCACTTGGATGAAGTGGAAGAGAGAGGAAAGCAAAAAGCATAAAGCAAAGGCAAAAGTAGACATGTACCTTGTCTCCTTCTACCTTTGTGGTTTAGGCCTTAGAAGGTCACTTGGTCTCCTTCCTCTTTTGGCCTAGAATCCTCATGGGAATGCCTCCACCAATCATCTCCCTTCACTTGGCCAAGACTCACTCTCACATTAGGTTTAAGGTTTGCTAGTTAATCCTTTTTAATTTTTTTGTATTTGCTAAAGGACCCCTATGAACTCTTATTTAAAGGGTGCTCCTTGTCTTGTAAAAGGGTTGATCATTTTTGTTTCTAAACTATTGTGTTTCAACCATTAAATTTTCGTGAGCTCTCCTTCCTAAAAGTGAACTCACCGTTGCTTTATCTTGCTTGCAAGTGGCAGCACCATCACTCATCTCTAGGGCTTGGTTGGCTTAGATCCCCCCTATGAGTGGGGTGCTTCATCTTCTATGCTTCTTCCATGCTTCTTCCATGCTTCTTCATCTTCTATGCTCCATTTTTAATGTTTCTTCTTTCATTTTTGTTCTTTAAGTGTTGTTAATGCCGTGTGAGTTTAAGCTTGAATCCAACTCTCTTCTTCCTTTCATGAGCTTGAGAAATGAACCTTCACATCTAGATAGCTTGCTATCTTAATGTCCAGTGGGAATTTTCAAAAAGCTTTCTTAAATAACTTTACCATATTCATAACTCTAAAAAAAAACAAGATAATCTTTCATCATGTGATGAAGGCATGACCACCTCCTTAGAAGCTCCATCAAGAAGGATCACTAGAAGCATGTCTAGAGGGGAGTCTTCTATTCCATCACCTTTATCTTTGTTTTGCATTACTTTAGTTTGAATTCCCTAAGTTGGTTTCTAGTTGATTTATTTTGGTTGACTTGTTGACTTTGATCCAAAGTTGACCTTTGACCAAGATTAGATTAACTTAAACCAACATGTTAATCCTTGTTTGTCTTGTTTTGTAGGTAATTAAGAGAAAGTAGAGCATGGCTAGGTGGCACTTGGTGATTGGAGCACTTGGATGAAGTGGAAGAGAGAGGAAAGCAAAAAGCATAAAGCAAAAGCAAAAGTAGACATGTACCTTGTCTCCTTTTGCCTTTGTGGTTTATGCCTTAGAAGGTCACTTGGTCTCCTTCCTCTTTTGGCCTAGAATCCTCATGGGAATGCCTCCACCAATCATCTTCCTGCACTTGGCCAAGACTCACTCTCACATTAGGTTTAGGGTTTGCTAGTTAATCCTTTTTCATGTTTTTGTATTTGCTAAAGGACCCCTATGAACTCCTATTTAAAGGGTGCTCCTTGTCTTGTAAAAGGGTTGATCATTTTGTTTCTAAACTATTGTGTTTCAACCTTTAAATTTTCGTGAGCTCTCCTTCCTAGAAGTGAACTCACCTTTGCCTTATCTTGCTTGCAAGTGGCGGCACCATCACTCATCTCTAGGGCTTGGTTGGCTTAGATCCCCCCCTATGAGTGGCGTGCTTCTTCCATTCTTCATCTTCTATGCTTTCCATTTTTATTGTTTCTTCTTTCATTTTGCTCTTTAGTGTTGTTATTGCCGTGTGTGTTTAAGCTTGAATCCAACTCTCTTCTTCCTTTCATGAGCTTGAGAAATGAACCTTCACATCTAGATAGCATGCTATCTTAATGTCCAGTGGGAATTTTCAAAAAGCTTTCTTAAACAACTTCACCATATTCATAACTCTAAAAGGGAACAAGATAATCCTTCATCATCATGACATACACAAAGACACAAACATGTAGTTATCATGCATTTAAACTCATGGATTTGAGGCTCAAAGATTAAGCATCCAAAGACATGTTATCCAACCACATTTAGGAGCTTAAAGAGGTGCAAAAACCATAGCCAAACTGCCACAACAGAACCTGAAAATGCTGATTCACATATTCTTGGCAGATCTGACCTTTGCTAACTAATTTGATCATAACTTTCACCACAGAACTCCAAATGCGTTCATTCTTTTTGTTTTTTGGAAACTAGACTCAAAGAGCGTAATTTTTGGGCCGCCGAGCTGGTGTAGTTTAATGTTTTAAAATCGTCACGTTTTCTGCCAGCACTGTTTTTGTGTGTCATGGAAGTGGATTTGAACCATACCAAGATAGCTACAACAAGACAAGGTTAGCACATGAAAAACATCATATTCAAGATAACCAGGCTCTGATACCAAATGGTGAAGGATTATGTTGTTTTCTTTTAAGATTATTGAATATGGTGTGAGTTGATTAAGAAAGCTAAGTGAAATCCCCACTGGACATTAAGATAGAAAACTATCTAGATGTGAAGGTTCCTTTCATAAACCTCAAGAGAAGAAGATGATGGATTGATTCAAAACAAAAAGGAAATGGAAAGCACATAAACCATAGAAAACCAAGAACAATTAAAGGAAGGAGAAACATAAAATGGAAAGGAAAGAAATGGTAAAAATGTGAGAAGCACACCACTACAAGGCTAGGCTAGAAGCCATTGCAACCTTTAAGATGAGTGGATGTGTGCCGCCAGTTGCTATGCAACATAAGGCTTAAAAGTATTCACTCCCTAGGGAGGAAACTCTGACAAATGGTTAAGATACAAGAATGTTTTTACTTCAAAAACTTCAACCCTTTTACATGTCTAGGAGCACCCCTTATATAGAAGAGTTTATGGGCCTCTAAGCAAATAAAAGAGTATAGCCTAGGTGGAGGAGAGAGGAAAGCATAAAGTAAAAAGTATAAAGCAAAAGCATATTGTACTTTTGGTCTCCCTTTTTTTTTTTTTTTTTTCTTTAGCACATTTTGGCCTTTTGTAGAGACATTCCTTGTATCATTTTTAGCTTGGCTGAATTCCTTTAGGATTTCCCACCACCATGCAAGTTTGTGCTACCTCTTAGGAGAGGTTTCTAGAATGTAGCATTTTTTTTTTTTTTTAGTTAGCCTTTTGAACTTTATGCTTATTCCCTAGAGGCCCCTAAAACTCTCTATACAAGAGGTGCTCTTTAGCTTTTGGAAGTTTGATAATTTTGAGTTTATACACTTGTTTTTCAACCACAAAAATTGAGCTCTTCTCTAATGAGTAGAGGCTTCACCTTGGCCTTATCTTGCATAGCAAGTGGCGACATCCATCACTCATCTCTAGGAAAGAGTTGGCCTTTTAGTCCTCACCTATGAGTGATGTGCTACCTTCCATTTTCATCTTCCTACTTTACATTTTATAGCTTGTTTCTTTTTTTGTTTCACTTCGATTTTGAAGCTACATTGTCCATTTTGTTTGTTTTCTTGAACCAATCCATCACTTTCATTCTCTTGTAGCCTTTTGAAGTGCACCTTCACATTTAGATAGCTTGCTATCTTAATGTCTAGTGGGAATCTTATCACCATATTCAAAAATATAAAATGAACCAACTTAATCCTTGATCATGTTCCTTATGTTAAACCACCAACTTTAAACTTTACTTCTCAACTAAAAGTACTCCATAAGTGTCACTAATTCTAATTCCCTTCCAAACACCAAATCCAAAGAGAACTGTACTTCTATCTTGGGATGTAACCTTGACTTTTTCTTTGAAAAGCCATTTGTAAATTTCTACTTATTAACATACCATTTATCTAGCTCTCATTATCAACCTCTATTTGTAACAAAAACATGAAACTACTTACCTTAACTTAAAGTTATCTTCATACTTGTACAATATATTCACGGTATTATTCTTTGTCCATGTGGTAAGTTTTGTTTGGATAACACCTTCACCAATCCTCTGTCTCCCCGGTCGGCATATATGTTGCTTATGTAACTTTGCGTTCTTCAGACCAACCTAATACCATACTTACTTACCATTTTATAAGAACATATTTTCAATAAATAAATCATATAGTTCCTACTTAGATTAACAAGTAGGTTTTACAACAATATTCTACATTCTTATTTCCTAAAGAATCTAGAAACACACATCACAAGCAAACTTAGTCCCTACCCAGTCCTCTTGGAATGAACTGCTCTGATACCACTAATGTAACACCCCAACTAGAATTCGGTGCTACTAGATGTTCTTTACTTGTCTAATGTATCATTTACTTAAGGAAAAATTTATTTGTATTCAATTAATAAATACCAAACAAAAAAAAATAATAATAATACATCACTCGAATGTATCATCTGTTAGACATACATGATATTTATGCGAATAAAATGTTAACATACATATAAGTGTTTGTAACAGATGTTTGTTTATACTTTTACAACCAACTAAAGGTAATTTTAGTTTGAAATACATCACAAACAAGTTACACCATATCAGTTGTAGCTTTAACATAATCCAAGGTTACAAGAAAAGTTAGGCTAAACAATCTCATTGTTACATGTTAGGTCTCCAATTTCTTCCTCTGAAAAATAAAGAAAGTAAGGGTGAGTCTTTCCCTTAACTCCAAAACTTCATCATAACGTTTCAAAGTATGGTCATTTGAATAAACTTTCAATTGAATGAAACATTTTCACAAAAGTTTAAATCTCCATAATGTCATAACTAACCATGCCAAAAATATCAAAATCAAATTAATCAATAAAATAATCATTTCCGTATGTTTTAAATTTAGGATATCAAAATCCTCATTATCAATCTTTTAATAATCATATTTGTATAATTCCGAGTTTCAACTCATCAGTATATTCATCTCATATTATTTCTTTATCTACTTTGGGTCCCAAACACTGCCATTAGATTTTTTTCCGAATCATAATGGTCTTACGCCAATATGAATAGTGCCAGCAGGCTAAACATTCTCACGGATACAACGTGAACGTTATTCCACATTCCTGGTCTTAAAGTATAGTCAAGAGGACGGTCGAGAATAGAGTGTGAGGCCTGTGAATTTTCGAATACCCGGCTAATTGTATACGTCAATCCAGGGTATCTATATCACCACCCTCGATTCTCCTAGGTCTATCAGACCTTTCTCTGGACTCTATACCTAGTGTATCTCTGTACTATCCATACAGTCCTTTTTATTCTTTATTTCTGTACTTTAATTTACAATCATCCTTTCGCATTATCTTTATAATTCTTGAGACTTTCACAAAATTTTGGCAGCATAACAACTGCATTTTTAATTTTTCACAATTTTCAAAATAGTAAAAACAACCAAGCATAAATCATTCTTTCACAATAACTTTACAGAAAATTAATCAAAACAATAATCATAATTAAAACATAATTTCCGTATAAAATTTTATAAGTAAAATAGCAAACTTGTTTTATTTGTAACTTTTTGTGTAAAACTTCAAATAAGATGATTCTTGAACCTAACCCTAGGTTTTCATACCCAAGGAATCCATTTTTCAACTCAAAATTTCAAGATAATGTATAAAAATTTCAGAATCAAGAAGATAGATTGTATACTTAAAGAAAACTTGTTAAGATAAAGACTTAGAGATTTGAGATAGACCCTCCATACCTTGAAGATGCTAAATATATTCTAAGATGAAAATGAAGACCTCAAGATTCTGGATTTCCCTCTCCTACTTCAATTTTCTCCCAAGAGTTTAGACCTCTCCTTCTCTATTGTTTTGGATTATGTGAAGAAGATGTGTAAAGTGAAGTCCTATTTATAGGAAAAATCTTGGACAAAGGGATAAGGATGTATTGATGGTAAATTTATGAGATTCCTTAGTGAGGATAAGTTTATCTTGACCATATAGAGAAGCTTGGTCGAAATTCTCATTGTAGGAGACTTCATGGTAGTTGCAAGAAGACTTGTTGACTTTTTAGAAGACTTGTTTTCACTCCAAAGTGTAAAATTCATATCTCTTAACACACAGCTCTATTTGTAAATCCCAACGGTGAAACCAAAGACCAATGTCTCTAGAACTTGTCGAACAAATTGGAGCTCGATCCAACGGTTAATAAAACGGGAATCAAATATTTACTAAAATAACACAAAACAGGACGTAACTGACGCTAGTTCAAAATGCAAGAATTATTTCGCTAACCACAGACTTCTAAATACAAATCCAAACGGTCAAACTTTAGTACTATGTCTTAGTAACTCTGAATAAAAATTTCATCTTCATCCAACGGTTAACAAAGCGGGAATAAAATATTTACTAATGTAACTCAGAACTGCACAGCAGCTGGAGACCTTACTTTTACACTAAAGTGCGGAAGTAACTGCTCTTTGCATACACCTCCAATTCAAAATCTAACCGTTCATATTGAAGTATTATATTTTAAGAATGCTCTATAAAATTTCAGCCTAATCCAATGGTTAATGAAGCCTTAATCACAATTTTACTTACACAACTCAAAATAAGTAGTAGTTAACACCCAAAAGATAACATCTTTTACATTGTATAAAGCCCTTTGTCAATTTACTTATGAAATCATAAAATTACTTCATACTATATATTTAAACAAGAAAATTAATATAAAATAGAGGGTGTTAAACTTCAAATGTGAAACTAATATTGCCAAGAAGGTAGAAGCTGATGACTCATGGCTTTGGCATAAGAGATTTGGCCACTTCAACACACATGCCTTAAAGCTTCTATATCAGAAAAACATGATGAGAGATCTTCCATGCTTGAAGGAGAATAATGAATCATGCAAAGGATGTCTCCTTGGTAAACAACATCGATTACCATTCTCGACAGACAAAGCATGGAGAGCAAAAGACTTACTAGAGTTGATCCATACTGATGTTTGCGGACCAATGAGGCGCCTTCACATCACAACAATAGGTATTTCATCCTATTCATTGATGACTTCTCTAGAATGACATGGGTTTATTTCTTAAAGGCAAAGTCAGAAGTCTTTGGAATATTCTAGAAATTCAAACCCCTTGTCGAGAAGCAAAGTGGAAAAATAGGTAAAAGTACTAAGAAGTGATCGTGGAAAGGAATACACTCGCGAGTTTGACAAATTCTGTGAAGATGAAGGCATAAAGAGATAACTCACAGTCGCATATACTCCACAACAAAACGGTGTGTCAGAAAGAAAAAATCCCATAGTCATGGAGATGGCAAGATCAATGCTAAAAGGGAAAGGTATGCCTAACACTTTTTGGGCTGAAGTTGTCTACACTGCAGTTTACATTTTAAACAGATGTCCACCTAAGGCAGTCAACGACAAGACTCCTATTGAAGCTTGGAGTGGAAGAAAGCCATCAGCCAAACACCTACGAGTATTTGGATCTATCTGCTACAAACATGTTCCTAATCAAAGGAGGCACAAGCTTGAAGACACGACTTTACGAGGAATATTCTTGGGCATCAAAGAAGCAAGCAACCATGGCACAATCAACAGCTGAAGCAGAATACATTGCTGCTACTGAAGCAACAAGTCAAGCTATATGGCTTTGAAAGATATTCAAAGATATGGGAGAAAAACAAAGTGGACCTACTACAATCAACTGTGACAATAAATCAGTTATCGTAATGAAGAAAAACCCAGTACATCATAGTAGAACAAAACACATAGCAATTAAATATCATTTCATCAGAGAAGCAGAGACAAATATGAAGATTCGACTTTAGTACTGCACAACAGAAGACCAAATTACAGATATTTTTACAAAGGCACTACCAAGATTGTAACATCCCTAAGAAATATTACTTAATTAAATAATTAAGAATAGAAAAGTGAGTCTCAAAAGTAAACATGCGCCAAAATTTATAAAATAGAAATAACAAAAGTATTACAAGTTCCAAAATTCTTATTCATAATAACAACATAACAAAATCTCTAGCTCTAAGCCTAGCTAGCCCTCACCTATATCAACATCTGCTCCCGTGTAACGAATCACACGATCATCGCCAAACACAAACAGAAAGGTTGAGCTGATGAAACTAGACAAAACATATATAATAACACAAGATAAGAGACACACCCATCTTTTCATTCTACTTAGTTTTGACCAAGACCTTAACCCCAAGACTTTTCAGCCTTCAAATCACACAAATGGTCAACCTTGGACTCGGGAATATGATGCTCACATGAACTTTTCCGCTATTGGTCCTGCCTCTACGAACCTCCCCACTCGTAGTCTTGCTTTACGAACCTCCCCACTCGTAGTACTGCTCTACGGACCTGCCCGCCCGTCGTCCAACACATGTGATCCACCTGCCACGTACCTCCCCGCACGCAGCATCTCTCAAACGTGAGCACGGAACATACGAACCTACCTCGCTCGTATCCCCACACGAGAGTAACTGGATATGAACCTCCCCACTCATATCATAACATGTTAACCACCATCCATGAACCTACCCGTTCATGGCACAACATCTCCCGATCCAAGTATAGTATCTTTCCGTTAAAACATCACACAAACAACCATGGACAGCGGCGTTATCGTCTGGCGCAGCCTAGGCACCACCAGGCGAAATCTGCCCAGACCGCCTGGCGGTTCACTCCTCGCCGCCCAGCGCCAGGTTAGTTTAGCCCCTTGTGTTGAACGTTTGTCGCTAGGCAGGTCACACCTTGCCGCCAGGCGCTGCACGGTACAAGGACCTCCTTGGAGGTTCTATCGCCTAGCGCACCTACCCGTGCCGCCAGGCGCTATATTAGTAGCGTATTTCTAGTGGTTTTTAGCACCCAATACAGCTTGGTTTACTTACTAAAGCCATCCCAACATCCAGCACTACCCTCAGCAATTCATATACATTATCTTGTCAATCTACAACCCTCATATGGTACAAGTGTCTATTATTCACACCATCAAATCACTTACCCCATGCTTATGATTTTATCACTTACTTCAACATTTCATAATACTCTCAATCAATCCCCTAGAATAGACCTTCAACTCCTTACCTTACAATTAAACAGTTTATTACTCCTGATTCACAATGATACTAACACATGTTCCATCAATTACCTTTCCCATTGATTTGCATAGTGCTTATGGATTCCTTAACCCATTTTAATACCTCCACAATCCTTCAACCATCCCCAAATATCTTACCAAGACTCAAGATCATACAAATCACCAATCGAGTATAGATACTTCTTCCTTCCACCATTACCTCGGAATAAGTCAATAATTCTCCTTAGAGGTCATTACTCTTTTTACTACAATTCATCTTATGTACAACCTCATTCCCAACACTTAGTCTACATCTCACTATAGCCCCTGTTCCCCTACTATTAGCATCTTTGTTTGCCATATTAGTTCACTACTCAATTCGCCATCAGTTTCCCTCCAGGCTGATTACCAAATTTTTCCAAAACTACACTGTAACGTCGTTATCGCTTGGCAGCCAAGGAGATATCGCCAGGCGACATACCAGACTATGGTTAAATGCCGAGATTCTCTTCACTCGTAGATCCCTTTTCAAATCTCACAGTTTCTGTTATCTCGGACAACATAATCCCGCAATATTTCACTTCCATGTTTTCCACAATTTACGCCAAATTGTATCATGCACTCACCATCCCAACTTAGGCCTGCCACTAGATCCAACCATTTACATAAATTACCAACTTTAATCCGAATTCCTCATGCTCACATCTCCATGGATTATCACGAGCACCCAATATTAAACATATCATAATTTAATACAATCAATCAGACATAACATACTAAAAGGAACAATAACATATCATGGAATTCTAAAAATCACCGCAAAATAGTGTCAGACACCTTGCATCGCCTGGCGTATTTCAACCCACCACCAAGCAACTCGAAACAGAACCTAGAAACTGGGTCAAAACTGATGTGCTGCCTGGCGGCACCTTTATGGGCGAGAACCCAGAATTCATGAAAAACAGCTTGATTCAACAAGATTCTCATGCAATTCAATTCTCCAATTCACAATACATCATTCACGAATCACAACAATTAAAAACAACTCCCCTTACCTGGAATCCTTGCACAAATCCGAATTTGATGCGTGTATCTAACCCAAAGACTCTCCCAAGCTTTGTTTATCCTCCAACAATGGCTTCAATTCCAACCCTCTCTCTACAACCAGTACCCACTCACGAAAACTCCACTACCCAATGGTTCATCCTCAATTTCAGACCTTTTCTCTGCCTAATCTCTCCCTCTCTCAATCTTAATGCTCTCTTAATTACTCAATTACTCCACCAAAACGAAAATTAAATAAAAAATGGGTTAATGGTTATTCAACACTCATAAATGGAATGTTTTCAGCCCTCTAATCTACCTTTCTTGGCTGTTGGGGTTCCTAAACCCTTCCATAATCATACCAACCGAAAATTTGGCAAAAAGAGAGCAATTATGTTCTTAGCAAGGTTTGAACCCACAACCCTTTAACCAAAAAGCAAGTGCACAACCAATTCAACCAATTCATATTTATGATCATTCCTATAATTTTAGGATTATACTATCACGTCTAGCATTCCAAATATATCAATAAAATAATGCACAAATTAAAATAACATACAATTGGCACACATAAGACTTGAACTCAAGTCCATTAACACAATTAAGTAGTCTCAATCATTTGAGCTAGTACTTTTCCACATCATAACACTCCTCATTAAATGCCTTAAAGGCTCCTATTACCCGCATTTATTAAATAATTATTTAATTAACTATTTAATTTTCTCGAGTCTTACAAAGACCAAGGTTTGAACTACTACACGTTATTCTTGGAGTTACCGAATTTGCATCAAGGAGGAGTATTAACGTGTAATGCAAATTCTAGAAGAATCTAGAAAATCCTAACATAAAAGTATTGAAATGTAATGAAAGTTCTAGAACAAAGTAGAAAAGCCTAAGATAGGAAGAAAATATCAAGAACATTCTACATAGGAAAAAATCTAGAACATTCCACACAAGTTGTGGCTAGCACTTTCTAGAATAGTCATAGGTCTATAAATACATTTGTACTCAATCATTTGATGTGTGACAAGAACTAAGACCACATCTAACACACCACTCACTACTACAACTACATACTCCTTCCAACTACAACTTCCACATTCTACTATCTCCACAATTTTCTCTATCCCATCAATTATTCCTTTCACAACATCAAAATACTATCAGTTTCATAAATGAACCCCATGGTTGGTTTTTTATCTGAATCAATTGATCAAAGCACTTCAATTAGAGGCACTTCTCCCTTTTATCCAAATCATGATATTTCTCCAAAGTCCTAATCCAAAACCCACATCCTTTACTATTTCTCCATCCTTTTTGCCAAACCTACTAGAATTCCATTCATTACCCATAAACATTCTAATTAAAGCTTCATGTTCTCATGATGACCTAATCAAAGAAAATAACCTAGAAACAAGCCACAAGAAATGCTGCTTCCATGCGAGTCACCAAAATGGTGACCTTGAGGTGATGCAAAATTGGAGAGTGCAGATAATATGGTAGAAATGTATGATCTCATGCTCAAGAACGTGATTATGACTACCTTGCCAAGAAATGTCGGATACGACAACAAGTTATTTTATAGAGGTCTTGGTCCTAGTTTGATGGTAGGATCTCCAACAGAAACAATTCACCAGTAAATATCAGAAATAATCTCCTAATATTCAAAAATACCTTCCTATACAGACTCCTGAACTGAATCCCTTTATTCTAGGGATTTCAAACTTGATTTGCAAATATTTACTTGTGATTTGCAATATCTCCATTTACAGCAACGCCATATATAATTAAATAATGTTTTATTGTTGGTTAAAGTGGGATTGTGCATTGTCCAGACTTCAATCTTATGAGGTTATATGGGCATAGGTTGCATATATGTAAGCATTCACAGCTCTCCACTCAACAAATTTCACATTCCAAGTCCTCCACTCTGTTAGTCTAATTTCTCACATAAGTTGGTTAGGAAGAATGTTCAATGTTAAAATCTTTTTCATTTTGTGTTTATTTCATTGAATTCTTGATTTCTGAAATGTGATAGCATGGATATATGTGGTTTTCATATAAACTTCTTACAGTTGTATACAAAGACAATTCCCTTGGATCCTAGTATTGACTTGAAGTTTATTGTTGCATTTTGCAATGGTTATGTTGGAGCTGATTTGGAGGCTTTGGGTCGTGAAGCTACAATGATTACAATTAAAAGATCCTCAAATGCAGAAGATGCTAGTAATTTCAATCTAACAATGGAAGATTAGAAGAATGCAAGGTCTGTTATTGGTCCAAGTATAACAGAGGTGTTAAGGTGGAAATTCCCAAAGCGACTTGGGAAGATATTGGTGGATTAAAATAATTAAAGGATTGTTAAAATTTGCATTTGAATTTGATTGTGAGAATCTTCATTGATACTATTGTCCATGAACAGAAAAAACTCCAGCAAGTTGTCGAATGGCCTATTAAGCATTCTGCTGCATTTTCAAGATTAGGAATATCCCTTGTACGTGGAATTCTTCTCCATAGGCCTCTAGGATGTTCCAAAACTACCCTTGCCAAAGCAGTTGCACATCCTGCCCAAGCATCTTTCTTTTCCTTATGTTAAGAGATATAGCTTCTGTTAGTTTCTGTTATTGTTAGTTTAGTTTTCTGTTATCTGTTGCATAGTTTTACAACTCTTTATATAGAGTTCTCCTCCTCTCTCTTATAATACAATCACCTTTCATAGAATATTATAGTTCTCATTTTTTTTCTCTCTCATAAGTCTTACATGGTATCTAGATCTCGTTGATCCTTTCCATGGCTTCCGAAACTACATCCACTTAAACATCCCACCTTTTCCAATCACCCATGAATGCTTCCACCTTCGTTCCTCATCTCTTTACAACTCCAGTCTCCCTCAAGCTCAGTGAAGATAATTTTCTGGTATGGAAGCAGCAAATTCTCGCCACCATTCAAGGCTTAGAATTCTTGCACTTTCTTGAAGGTGATAAAATTTCATCTCAGTTTTCCATAGACACCGACACTGCCACCCACACCTTTAATTGATGAAGGATTATCTTGTTTCCTTTTATAGTTATGAATATGGTGAAGTTGTTTAAGAAAGGTTTTTGAAAATTCCCACTGGACATTAAGATAGCATGCTATCTAGATGTGAAATGAAAGAAGAAACAATAAAAATAGAAAGTATAGAAGATGAAGAATGGAAGAAGCACGCCACTCATAGGGGGGAATCTAAGCCAACCAAACCCTAGAGATGAGTGATGGTGCCGCCAGTTGCAAGCAAGATAAGGAAAAGGTGAGTTCACTTCTAGGAACGAGAGCTCACGAAAATTGGTGGTTGAATGCACAAAGTTTATAACAAAATGATCAAACCTTTTACAAGACAAGGAGCACCCTTTAAATAGGAGTTCATAGGGGTCCTTTAGCAAATACAAAAGCATGAAAAACTATTACATAGCAAACCCTAAACCTAATGTGAGAGTGAGTCTTGGCCAAGTAAAGGGAGATGATTGGTGGAGGCATTTCCATGAGGATTCTAGGCCAAAAGAGGAAGGAGACCAAGTGACCTTCTAAGGCATAAACCACAAAGGCAAAAGGAGACAAGGTACATGTCTACTTTTACTTTTGCTTTATGCTTTTTGCTTTGCTCTCTCTTCCACTTCATCCAAGTGCTTCAATCACCAAGTGCCACCTAGCCATGCTCTACTTTCTCTTAATTACCTACAAAATAAGATAAACAAGGATTAACATGTTGGTTTAAGTTAATCTAATATTGGTCAAAGGTCAACTTTGGATGAAAGTCAACAAGTCAACCAAAATAAGTCAACTAGAAACCAACTTAGGGAATTCAAACTAAAGTAATGCAAAACAAAGATAAAGGTGATGGCATAAAAGACTCCCCTCTAGACATGCTTCTAGTGATCCTTCTTGAGGGACCTTCTAAGCAGGTGGTCACGCCTTCATCCTCCTCCCCTTCTTGGAGAGAATTCAACCACGAATTCTTAAACCCTATATCAAAAGGAGAAAGGTCACAAACATTAAATGAGTTACTTATGTTGTAGCTTGAGGGTAAGTCTAACTCATAAGCATTGTTGTTAATTCTCCTAATAACTTGAAAGGGGCCATCCCCTCTAGGGAGGAGCTTAGACTTCCTTTGAGTAGGGAATCTCTGTTTTCTCAAGTGAAGCCAAACCCAATCTCCCTCTTGGAAGATGACATCCTTTCTTCCCTTATTACCATCCTCTTGTTGTTTCTTAACTCTCCTCTCAATGGTTTCCTTGACTTGTGAATGCAAATCTTGGATGTACTTGGCTTTGGCCTCACCATCTTGGCAAGTCCATGCCTCATGAGTGGGTAGGGGAAGGAGGTCTAAGGGAGTTAAGGGATTGAACCCATGCACAACCTCAAAAGGGGAATGAGAAGTAGTGGAATGTACAACCCTATTGTAGGCAAACTCTATGTGGGGAAGAAGTTCCTCCCACTCTCTAATGTTTTGCACTATCATACATCTTAGCATTTGCCCTAGGGTTCTATTAACCACCTCAGTTTGGCCATCACTTTGGGGATGTCAAGTGGTGGAGAAAAGAAGCTTGGTGCCAAGTTTACCCCACAAGGTTCTCCAAAAATGGCTTAGGAACTTGGAGTCCCTATCACTTACAATGGACCTAGGTAGGCCATGTAGTCTTACCACTTCCTTAAAGAAATGATTTGCAATATAAGTTGCATCATCAATCTTATGGCAAGGAATGAAATGGGCCATCTTAGAGAACCTATCCATCACTACAAAAATGGAATCCCTACCTTTTTTGGTCCTTGGGAGGCCTAAGACAAAATCCATAAAAATGCAACCCAAGGCTTGGAAGGGATAGGCAATGAGGTGTAAAAACCATGGGGTTGGACTCTAGACTTGGCTTTCATGCATGCTATGCAACCTTTGCAATGCCTATCTACATGCTTCCTCATGTGAGGCCAATAAAAGTGTTCTTTCAAGACTTCCAAAGTCTTGTTTGGCCCAAAATGCCCCATTAATCCTCCCTCATGTGCCTCTCTAATGAGTGAGGCTCTTGAGGAACCTTGGGGAATGCAAAGTCTCTTACCTTTGAAAAGATATTGATTGAGAAGGTAAAAGTCTTTATAAGCCTGTTGGTGGCACTCACTAAGAATGGGGGAGAAATCAACATCCTTTGGATACAATTCCTTAATATGATCAAAACTAAGAAATTTAGTTTCAAGAATGGAAAGGAGGGAATGCCTTCTTGAAAGTGCATCCACCACAATGTTAGCCTTTCCTTTCTTATGTTTGATCACATATGGGAATTGTTCTAAGAACTCTACCCACCTAGCATGTCTCTTGTTTAACTTGCCTTGGCTTTTCAAAAATTTGAATGACTCATGGTCACTATGTATCACAAACTCCTTTGAAAGAAGATAGTGTTGCCAAGTTTGCAAAGTTCTCACAAGAGCATAAAGCTCTTTGTCATAGGTGGAGTAGTTGATGTGACTCCCCTTGAGTTTCTCACTAAAATAAGCTTTGGGCTGCCCTTCTTGGAGAAGCACGACCCCAATGCCTACATTGGATGCATCACACTCAATTTCAAAAGTCTTGGAGAAGTTAGGGAGGGCTAAGAGTGGTGTATTGATCAATTTTTGTTTTAAAGTTTCAAAAGCCTTTTCTTGATCTTTGCCCCACTTATAGGCCACACCTTTCTTGACCAATTCATTGAGAGGGGCGGCTATGGTGCTAAAGTTTGGCACAAACCTCCTATAGAAACTAGCCAACCCATGGAAAGACCTAAGCTCACTTACATTCTTTGGGGGAGGCCAATCCTTGATGGCCATCACTTTTTCTTGGTCCACATGGACCCCATGTTGATTTATTTTGAAACCTAGGAAGATCACATGATTCATCCCAAACACACATTTCTCCATGTTAGCATACAAGGATGCCTTCCTTATGGTTTCTAACACACTCCTTAAATGATGCAAGTGGTCATCTTGAGACATACTATAAATGAGAATGTCATCAAAGTATACCACAACAAACTTCCCTAAGAACTCTCTAAGAACATGGTGCATGAGTCTCATGAATGTACTAGGTGCATTGGTCAAGCCAAAAGGCATGACTAACCACTCATATAATCCAAACTTAGTCTTGAAAGAGGTTTTCCATTCATCACCTTCTTTGATTCTAATTTGATTGTACCCACTCTTCAAGTCTATTTTGGAAAATATGGTTTCACCATGTAACTCATCAATCAAATCATCTAATCTAGGAATAGGATGCCTATACTTGATGGTTATGTTGTTGATAGCCCTATAATCTATGCACATTCTCCATGTTCCATCCTTTTTGGGGACAAGAATCACGGGCATTGCACAAGGAGTCATGCTATGTTGCACCCACCCCTTTTCTAACAACTCGTTCATTTGTTTTTGAATTTCCTTAGCCTCCTCGGGACTAGTCCTATAGGCTGGCCTATTAGGCAAAGATGAGCCTTGTATGAAATCAATTTGGTATTCTATACCTCTTAGGGGTGGGAGACCCTTTGGAGGTTCTTGAAAAACATCTTTGAACTCATCTAAGACTAATGACAAGTCTAAGGGACATCTAGAGTGAGGGTTTTTGAAGGAGGGGGAAGATTCACTAGGATAAGCTAGGAAGATAGGTTTTGGGGCAAGCATTACCTTCTTCACCCCTTTGAGGGTGATCATGCTCTTCTTGGACTCATTGTCATGCCCTTGCGCCTTCTTTTGCGCCTTCTCTTCTTTTCTTTTCTTTATCATTTGCAATTGGTCCTCATTGACTTCTCTTGGTGAAAGAGGTAGTAATGTGATCTTTTTGCCTTGGAAGGTAAAGCTAAATTTGTTGGCATGACCATCATGTAAAGCTTTCCTATCAAATTGCCATGGCCTTCCTAATTAAATGTGGGTTGCTTCCATGGGCACTAAGTAACATAATACCTCATCTTTGTAGTTTCCAATGGAGAAGTTAATAAGGACTTGTTTGTCCACTTTAATCTCGACTTCCTCACTAAGCCAAGAAAGCTTATAGGGCTTGGCATGAGGGATGGTTTTCAAGACAAGCTTGTCCACAACCCTTGTGCTAGCCACATTAACACAACTTCCACTATCAATTATGAGGGAGCAAGTTTTGTTGTTGATTTGGCACCTTGAGTGAAAAATATTTTCTCTTTGGTTTTCAAATTCTTTAGGCACTTGGCCTAGCATGCGCCTAACCACCAACAAACCTCCTTCATTAGGTTTGATTTCATCCTCACTTGAAGGTTGGGAAGAAGTGTGGGAGGAAGAACTTTTAGGGGAGGGGGGAGAAGAATGTTCACTTTCAACCTCTCCTTTAGGGTTTAAGATCATGTTCCTTTTTGTTGGGCAATTTGAAGCAATGTGACCATAGCCCAAACACTTAAAACATTTGATGGAACTAGTTCTTGAACTTTGAGAAGAGTTTGCATTTTCATGGGAGGTTCTAGACGAATTGGTCCTAGGTGGGTGGTCTTTGGAAGGAGGTTTCTCATCCTTTCTTTCTTTTCCTTTCCAAGTTCTAGAGTAGTATTCATTGTATGAAGTATTTCTCTTGGCCTCTTGTTTCTTTTTCAATTGACTTTCAACTTTTAAGGCCAAGTGTAAAATTTTGTCAAGAGTGGAATACTCATACAACTCAAGTACATCTTGAACTTCTCTTCTAAGACCACTCACAAATCTAGCTACCTTTTCTTTTTCACTTTCAAGTTGGAGTCCTACTTTGAGAAGCATGGACTCCATCATTTTAAAATATTCATTCACACACATAGACCCTTGTTGAAGCCTTTGGAGCTTCAAAAGAGTCTCCCTCCTATAGTAGGAAGGAACAAATCTAGAGCGCATCAAAAGAGTCTCCCTCCTATAGTAGAAGGTGGCTCTTGGTTAATATTGTCCATACACAATTGATGACACCATGTCGTGGCATAATCTTCAAATTCTAAAACTACTAAATCCACTTGTTCTTGATCACTAACTAAATGAATATTGAAGATTTTGTCCACTTTTTGCCCCCACTCTATGTAGAGGTTTGGATCATTCTCTCCCTTGAACTTTGAAATCTTAATTGGTGGAGGTTGTCTTTGTGGGATTGGATTGTGCCTTCCACCACCATCATAGTCATGCCTTCTTCTTCTTCCACCATGGCTAGAGTCCTCGGAAGAGGACCTCCTCCTTCTCCTCTCATCTTCCCTAAGCTCAAGTCTTTGGATGTGCTCTTGTAGGAAGATCTCACTTTGCCTCCTATCTGCCCTCAATTGGTCAAAAGTTTCTCTCCTACTCACTTCCATCTCACGTAAGATGTTGGCAATGGTCATTTGTTCACTTTCTTGGGCCATAGGAGTTACCATGGGAGGGGAATAAGGTGAGGCCGACTCCTCCTCTTCCTCTACCTCCAAGATTGGATCCATATTCATGTTCCTACACTAAAACTCACCAAAAACCGAGACAAAGAAGAGGTTAGCTAACAAACAATTCCAAACCCGAGACCAAGTGTGGTCTTCTCAAGCACCCAAGTGTTTTTTATCACACTCCCAAAGCACACAAGCAAGGCTAGCACTCAAAAACCTTCCACACAAGTGAAAACACCTTTAAAGAGATGAAAACCTTTTCAAAGCTCAAACAAGTGGCTCGGCCACAACACTCTAGAAAGACAAGGAAAAGAAAACTACTAAGAAAAAACAAAGATTACCTAAAGACAAGCAAACAAAGCTCAAAAAACAAGAAAGTTTAACTTCTAAGGAAACTTGTTTTTAAAGACAAAACTTGAACAAGACTAAAACAATGAAAAGCATTTTTAAGGACTCTATGGAAAGCATTTGAATAAGTCAAGGTTATACCTCAAATCATGCATACACCATGAAATATCATAACCAAGTCAAAACATGGAACTAATTTGCCAATATCACCCAAAATCCAAGTATAAAATTTGGTAGCATAACACCTAGTAAAAATGGCCAAATGGATTCACCAAGCATTGTAAAAGCTCTCGGCCAAACTGTTTTTGGTCTTGAAAACACTTGTTCTTTTCAAAACTAGGTACTTAAAATGATGAGAAGGATGTTTTAGGGTGTCTTGAATACTTAGTTCCTTAAAATTAGGTCAAAATCAATTTCAAGGAGCATACAACAACACAAGGCATAGATCTCATGCAATAGTTCAAAAACTTAGAAACAAGAACAAGAAAACTCAAAGAAGCATATGACAATAGTGGAATTGATCTATTTACTATTTAACCGATGAAGAATCCTATTTTAAAAAAGTAGTGGAATTGATCTATTTACTATTACTGTGTTTACAATCTTTAATTTGTGTGACATTCATTATTTGCATATCAAAACCCCATATTTTTATAGTTACTAGTTTTAATTGCAGTTTTATAAGAATCAAATATTTGAGATCAATTCCGTATTTGTTGTGAGACGACTCAGGGTTATCTTGACCCTAACTAATTTGTTCACTACTAAGTTGGCAATACTGAAGTTGCTAAAGTTAAGTAGTGGTAAGTTGATCGCTTAACGACAACGATATCAATCGTTTACAATTTAAATAATTCATATTTTATATATGAAGTTTGTTTATAATTTCAACAAAACAACTTTAGCAGTTACTCAAAGGGAATTGTGTATTTGAATTTAAAAAATTTCCTCTTTTGGTAACACTTTTTTAATTTTTTTTATCCTTTATACTGTTTACAAGTTAAAAGGTTTATATTTTATATATAAAAATTGTTCAACTTTTAAAAAGAAACATGTTGGGTATTACTTAGAGGGCATTGGTGTTTTTAAATTTGAAAATTTTCACCTTTTGGTAACACGTTTTTAATTTTTTTTACCCTTTTAACCGTTTACAATTTAAATGATTCATATTTTCTATATAAAAATTGTTCAATATTTCAAATAAAACATGTTGGCCAATACTCAAAGGCAATTGGTTTTTTTAAATTTAAAAAATTTCATCTTTTGGTAACGCTTTTTTCTTCTTCTTTTTTTTTACCATTTTCACCGTTTACAATTTAAATAATTCATATTTTTAAAAGAAAATTGTTCAAAATTTCAAAAAAAGACATTGGCCAATACTCAAAGGAAAGTGGTGTATTACAATTTGAAAACTTTCATCTTTTGGTAACACTTTTTAAATTTTTTTTGTACCCTTTTCACCATTTACCTTTTAAATGACTCGTATGTAATATATAAAAATTGTTCAACATTTCAAATGAAACACGTTGGGCAATACTCAAAGCGGATTGTTGTTTTAAAATTTGAAATTTTTCATCTTTTGGTAAAGCTTATTTCATTTTTTTTACAGTTTTCACCGTTTAACATTTAAATAATTCATATTTATATATGAAAATTTTTCAAAATTGAAAAACAAACACTTTTGTCAGTACTCAAAGGGAATTGATGCATTAAAATTCTCAAACATTTATCTTTTGGAAACAATTTTTTAATTTTTTTAACCTTTTCACTGTTTACAATTTAAATGACTTATATGTTATATATAAAATTTGTTCAACATTTCAAATGAAACACGTTGGGCAATACTCAGAGGGGAGAAGGGATTATTGTTTTTAAATTTGAAATTTTTCATCTTTTTGTAAGGCTTTTTTCATTTTTTTTTACTGTTTTCACCGTTTTAAATTTAAATACTTTATATTTTATATATGAAAATTGTTCAAAATTGAAAAACAAACACTTTGGCCAGTACTCAAAGGGAATTTGTGCATTAAAATTCTCAAACATTCATCTTTTGGAAAATATTTTTTAATTCTTTTTAACCTTTTCACTGTTTACAATTTAAATGACTTATATGTTATATATAAAAATTGTTCAACATTTCAAATGACACTCTGTTTTCGCGTTTTTTGCAGGTGAGAGAATGGTGCTGCTAGGGCTGCTGGTGGTGGCACGATTTCGCTGGCGGCTTGCTCATGGTTGTTGCCGACGCAAATTTTCTGCAGGAATGGCCTAGACCATGGTGGCTTCGCTCCAGCGACGTTTATGGTGGCCAACGGTGTGCGCAAATCTAGTTCAGGCGTACTACAATGATTGCTTGAGTCTGGTGAAGATGCAGAAATGGTGTTGTGCGTTTTCTGTTGTTCCGTTGTTCCGATGGTGCTGTTGTGAACATGGTTGCAGGTTTCAGATCTTCTCTTCTCTTGCGTGGTATGCAATGGCAGAACTGTGGTGTTGGTCACTCGACGTTGACGGTGCAATGCGAGGCTGACGACGGTTGCAAGTGCGTGATGATGGAAGGATGGCGGTGCGGTAATGGTGGTTTCCATGGCTGCCTAGGGTTTCTGATGGGAGAGATGAAGATGATGACGTGACAACATGCTATTGGCTCAAATTCTTTAGTGGAGATTAAGCCCATGTAGCTTGTGTTGGTTGTCCAATTTTAAAAGTTGAGGATTGTCACATGGCAACATCTGAGTGCATCTATTTTATGAGTGGAAAAAGGGGTACAAATAGACAAAGACAAGGGTGCAGAAGTAGGTTTTATGAGACCCATTTGAAAAGAGAGGGGTGTATAAGTAATGTATGGGGTACAAAAGTAATTTTTCTATAACTTGTTGATTTTAGCCTTTGTTAAAGGTGTTTTGTAATTTCAATCCATTTATTTTCCCACCTTTAAATAAGCTTAATCTTAACTTCAACTGCATCAACAAAGGTTAAAATATCCAAAAATAATTTATGCAACTAAAAATCACTTAGAAGACATTTTTATCACACAAGTTCAAATAGCCTAATTATCATAATTGTTAATTAAATCATTCTTTAAGCACACAAATTCAATTAAATACCCAAAATTAAACATTGAATGAGGGCAAAAATACGCACTCAACAATTTCAAAAGAAACACAATGGGCAATACTCAGAAGAGATAGCTATTTTTAAATTTTCATCGTTTGGTAACATTTTTCTAGTTTATTTACCCTTTTCACCTTTTACAATTTAAATTACTCATATGTTATATATAAAAATTGTTCAACATTTCATAAGAAACATGTTGGGCAATACTCCGAGGAGATTGGTGTTTTTAAATTTCAAAAATTTCATCTTTTGGTAATGCTTTTTTCGTTCTTTTTACCGTTTACAATTTATATAATTCATATTGTATATATCAAAATGGTTGACCATTTCAAAAGAAACACAATGGGCAATACTTAGAGGAGATTAGTGTTTTTAAATTTGAAAATTTTCATCTTTTGGTAACGTATTTTTCGAATTTTTTTACTATTTTCACCGTTTATAATGTAAATAATTCATATTTTATGTATGAACTTTGTTAAAAATTTGAAAAGAAATACTTTGGCAAATACTCAAGGGCATTGGTGAATTACAATTCCAAAATTTTCATCTTTTGGTAATAGTTTTTAAATTTTTTTTACCTTTTTCACTGTTTACAATTTAATTGACTCATATCTTATATATATAAATTGTTCAACATTTTAAAAGAAACACATTGGGCAATAATCAGAGGGGATTGGAGTTTTTAAATATGAAAAATTTCATCTTTTGGTAATACTTTTTTCATTTTGTATTATCGTTTTCATCGTTTAAAATTAAAATAATTCATATTCTATAGATAAAAATTGTTCAAAATTTAAAAGAAACACTTTGGCCAATACTCAAAAGGAATTGGTGAATTAAAATTCTAAAATTTTCATATTTTAGAACACTTTTTTAATTTTTTTTACCCTTTTTACTGTTTACAACTTAAATGACTCATGTTAAGTATAAAAATTGTTCAACATTTCATAAGAAACAAGTTGGGCAATACTCAAAAGAGATTGGTGTTTTTAAATGTCAGAAATTTTATCTTTTGGTAACGCTTTTTTCATTCGTTTTACCACTTTCACTGTTTACAATTTACATAATTTATATATTTTATATATAAAAATGGTTGACCTTTGCAAAAGAAACTCGTTGGGCAATACCTAGAGGGGATTTTTGTAAGATGCAAGAAAAATAAGTTTAATTATTAAAAAAATAAAAATAAAGGAATGATGCGGTATATTTTGATTTATTACATTATTATTAAGTTAAGAAGTTAAGGTAGTCTGGGTTGTCTAGAGCTTGTTGGGAATGAAAGTCATGAGTTCAATTTCATCAGGTACATTTATTAGAATTAATTTGAATAAATACGGAATAAGGTCAAGGTGTAGAATTATATCAATGTTATTAAGTTATATTTATAACCAATTGATTTTGTACCTCAGTTGGTTAGAGTTACACCCATTTGACACCTAAAATATTTTTACACCCATTTCACAGCTAAATTATTTTTAAACTCATTTGAAACCTAAATTTTTTTTTCATCCATTTGACACCTAAATATTTTTTACTCCCACTTGACACCTAAATTTTTTTACACCCATTTGACACATAAAATATTTGCACACCCATTTGACACCTAATTAATTTTCTTTTACTTCTATTTTACACCTAAAGTATTTTTACACCTATTTGATACCTAATTCTTTTTAAACCTAATTGAGACATAAAATATTTGTACGCTAATTTCACAACTAAAATATTTTTACCCATTTGACACCTACACCCATTTGAGACAAAATATTTTTCACACCCATTTGACACAAATTATTTTTTTACTCCCGTTTGAAACTAAAAATATTTTTACAATCTTTTGACACCTAAAATATTTTTACATCCATTTGAAACCTATAATTTTTTTACTCCCATGTGACGCCAAAATTTGTTTTTCAACAATTTGACACCTAAATTATTTTCCTCAAATTTGACACCTAAAATATTTTACAACCATTTGACATCTAAAATATTTTTACACCCATATGGCACATAAGCTTTTTCTACACCCATTTAACACCTAAAATATTTTTACAACCATTGGACACCTGAAACATTTTTACACCTATTTGATACCCAAATTTTTTTTACACCTAATTGTGACGTAAAATATTTGTACACTAATTTAACACCTAAAAATATTTTTACACTTGTTTGACACCTAAAATATTTGTACACCCATTTGACACCGAAAAGTTTTTTACACCCATGTGACGCCAAAAATATTTTTACCCATTTGACACCTAAAATTTTTTTACACCCATTTGAGTTGAGACGTAAACTATTTTTTACACCCATTTGATACCAATTATTTTTTTACTCCCATTTGAAACTAAAAATATTTTTACACTCTTTGACACCTAAAATATTTTGACACCCATTTGACACCTATAATTTTTTTACTCCCATTTGACACTTAAAATATTATTACACTCATTTGACACATAAAATATTTTTACACCCATTTGATACCTAAAATTTTTTTCCACCCATGTGATGCCAAATGTTTTTTTTTTTCAACAATTTGACACCTAAATTATTTTCCTCCCATTTGACACCTAAAATATTTTTACACCCATTTGACACCTAAAATATTTTTACACCTAATTGACACATAAGAGTTTTGTACACTCATTTGACACCTAAAATATTATTACACCCATTTGACACCTAAAATATTTTTAAGCCCATTTCACAGCTAAATTCTTTTTAAACTCATTTGAAACCTATTTTTTTTTCATCCATTTGACACCTAAATATTTTTTACTCCCATTTGACAACTAAAATATTATTACACCCATTTGACACTTAAAATATTTTTACACCCATTTGACACCTAAAATATTTTTACACCCATTTGACACCTAATTTTCTTTTACTTCTATTTGACACCTAAAGTATTTTTACACCTATCTGATACCGAAATTTTTTTTACACCTAATTGAGACATAAAATATTTGTACGCTAATTTCACACCTAAAACATTTTTACACCCAATGGACATGAAAAATATTTTTACCCATTTGACACCTACACCCATTTGAGACGTAAACTATTTTTTACACCCATTTGACACGAATTATTTTTTTACTCCCATTTGAAACAAAAAATATTTTTACACTCTTTTGACACCTACATATTTTTACACCCATTTGAAGCGTATAATTTTTTTACTCCCATGTGATGCCAAAATGTTTTTTTCAACAATTTGAAACCTAAATTATTTTCTTCCCATTTGACACCTAAAATATTTTAAAACCATTTGACACCTAAAATATTTTTAACCCGTATGACACATATGCTTTTCATACACCCATTTGACGCCTAAAATATTTTTACAACCATTGGACACCTAAAATATTTTTACACCTATTTGATACCTAATTTTTTTTTACACCTAATTGAGACATAAAATATTTGTACACTAATTTAACACCTCAAAAGATTTTTACACCCATGTGACACCAAAATGTTTTTTTCAACAATTTGAAACCTAAATTATTTTCTTCCCATTTGACACCTAAAATATTTTAAAACCATTTGACACCTAAAATATTTTTAACCCGTATGACACATATGCTTTTCATACACCCATTTGACGCCTAAAATATTTTTACAACCATTGGACACCTAAAATATTTTTACACCTATTTGATACCTAATTTTTTTTTACACCTAATTGAGACATAAAATATTTGTACACTAATTTAACACCTCAAAAGATTTTTACACCCATGTGACACCAAAATTTTTTTTCAACTATTTGACACCTAAATTATTTCCCTCCCATTTGACACCTAAAATATTTTTACATCCGTTTGACACCTATTTGACACCTAATTTTCTTTTACACTTATTTTACACATAAAATATTTTTACACCTATTTGAAACCTAATATTTCTTTACACTTAATTGCGACATAAATTATTTGTACGCTAATTTCACACCTAAAATCTATTTTACACCCATTTGACACCAAAAATATTTTAAGACCCATTTGAGACGTAAAATATTTCTTACACCCATTTGAAACTAAAATTACTTTTACGTTATTTTGACACCTAAAATATTTTTACACACATTTGACACCTAATATTTTTTTACTCTCATTTGACACTTAAAATATTTTTATACTTGTTTGACACCTAAAATATTTTTACACCCATTTGACACATAATAATTTTTTACACCCATGTGACGCCAAAATTTGTTTTTTCAACAATTTGACACCTAAATTATTTTCCTCCTATTTAACACCTAAAATATTCTTACATCCATTTGACACCTAAAATATTTTCACACCCAATTGACCCATAAGATTTTTTTACACCCATTTGACACCTAAAATATTATTATAGCCATTTGACAACTAAAATATTTTACACCCATTTCACAACTAAATTCTTTTTACACTCCTTTGAAACCTAATTTTTTTTTTCATCCATTTGATACCTAAATATTTTTTACTCCCATTTGACACCTAAAATTTTACACCCATTTGACACCTAAAATATTTTTACACCCATTTGGCACATCAGCTTTTTTACACCCATTTGACACCTAAAATATTTTTACAACCATTGGACACCTAAAATATTTTTACACCTATTTGATACCTAAAATTTTTTTACACCTAATTGAGACGAAAAATTTTTGTACACTAATTTAACATCTAAAATATTTTTACACCCATTTGACACCTAAAATATTTTTACACCCATTTCACATCAAAAATATTTTTACAACTATTTGAGACCTACAAATTTTTTGCACCCATTTGAGACAAAATATTTTTACACCTATTTTACACCTATTTGACACCTAAAATATTTTTACACCTATTTGACGCCTAAAATATTTTTACACCCATCTGACACCTAAAATATTTTTACACCCATTTGACACTTAAAATATTTTTACTCCTATTTGAAAAAAAAATATTTTACACTCATTTGAGACTTAAATTATTTATGCCCATTGGACACCTAAAATATTTTTAAACCCATTTGACACCTAATATTTTTTTACTCCCATTTGACGCCTAAAATATTTTTACACCCTTTCGACTCCTAAATATTTTTACACCCATTTGACACCTAAAATATTTTTACACCTAAAATTTTTTTACACCTAATTGAGACGTAAAATATTTTTACCCCCATTTGACTCCGAATGGAAACCTGAAATTTTTTTACACCGACTTGATATGTAAAATACTTTTACACCTATTTTACACCTAAAACATTTTTACAAAAATTTGACACCTAAAATAATTTTATTCCCATTTGACACCTGAAACATATTTACACCCATTTTGACAACCTAAAATAGTTTTACACCCATTTGACACCTATAATTTTTTTACACCCATTTGACAGCGAAAATATTTTTACACCCATTCGACACCTAAAATATTCTTACACCTATTCGATACCTGAAATATTTTTACACTCATTAGACACCTAAAATATTTTTACTCCCATTTGAAACCTAAAATTTTTTTACACCCATTTGAAACCTAAATAATTTTTACACCCATTGGACACCCAAAATATTTTTACACCAGTTTGACACCGAATATTTTTTTACACCCATTTGATGCTTAAATTGTTTTTTAGCAATTTGACACCTAAATTTGTTTCCTCCCATTTCACACCTAAAATATTTTTACACCCCTTTTACACCTAAAATTTATTTACACCCATTTGAGACGTAAAATATTTTTACACCCTCTTGACACCTAAAACATTTTTACTCCCGTTGGAAACCTGAAATTTTTGTATACCCATTTGAGACATAAAATACTTTTACACCCATTAGACACCTAAAATATTTTTGAATCCATTTGAGATATAAAGTACTTTTACACCCATTTGACACCTAATATATTTTTACACCCATTTGACGCCTAAAATATTTTTACTCCCATTTGAAAAATACATTTTTTTAGACTCATTTGAGACCTAAAATATTTTTACACCCATTGGACACCTAAAATATATTTACAGCTATTTGACACAATTTTTTTACACCTAATTGAGACGTAAAATATTTTTACACCCATTTGACTCCCAATGGAAACCTGAAATTTTTTTACACCGATTTGATACGTAAAATACTTTTACACCCATTTTACTCCTAAAATATATTTACACCCATTTGACACTTAAAATATTTTTACACGCATTTGACACCTAAAATATTTTTACACCCATTTGACACCTAAAATATTTTTACTCTCATTTAACACCTGAAATATATTTACACCCATTTGACAACCTAAAATAGTTTTACACCCATTTGACACCTAAAATATTTTTACTCCCATTTAACATCGAAAATATATTTACACCCATTTGACAACCTAAAATAGTTTTACACCCATTTGACACATATTTTTTTACACCCATTTGACACCTAAAATATTTTTTCACCCATTTGACACCAGAAATATTTTTACACTCATTAGACACCTAAAATATTTTTACTCCCATTTGAAACCTAAAATTGTTTTACACCCATTTGAAACCTAAGTAATTTTTACACCTATTGGACACCTAAAATATTTTTACACCAGTTTGACACCGAATATTTCTTTACACCCATTTGATGCTTAAATTGTTTTTTAGCAATTTGACACCCAAATTTTTTTCCTCCCATTTGACACCTAAAATAATTTTTCACACCTTTTACACCTAAAATTTATTTACACCCATTTGAGACGTAGAATAATTTTATACCCATTTGACACCTAAAACATTTTTACTCCCATTGGAAACCTGAAATTTTTTTACACCCATTTGACACGTAAAATACTTTTACACCTATTAGACACCTAAAATATTTTTTAACCCATTTGAGATATAAAATATTTTTACATCCATTTGACACCTAATATATTTTTACACCCATTTGACACCTAAAATATTTTTACTCCCATTTGAAAAATAAAATTTTTTTAGACTCATTTGAGACCTAAAATATTTTTACACCCATTGGACACCTAAAATATTTTTACACCCATTTGACACCTAATATTTTTTTACTCCCATTTGACACCTAAAATATTTTTACACCCATTTGACACATAAAATATTTTTACACTCATTCGAGACCTAAAATATGTTTACTCCCATTGGACATCAAAAATATTTTTACACCCATTTGACACCTTTTATATTTTTACTCCAATTTGACACCTAAAATATTTTTACATCCATTTGACACCTCAAATTTTTTACACTCATTTGAGACCTAAAATATTTTTACACCCATTGGATACGTAAAATATTTTTACACCCATTTGACACCATTTATTTTTTACTCCCATTTGACACCTATAATGTTTTTACACCCATTTCACACCTAAGTTCTTTTTACACCCATTTGAAACCTAAAATATTTTTATACCCATTTGACACCTAATTGTTTTCACTCTCATTTTACACCTGAAATATTTTTACACCTATTTGATACCTAAAATATTTTTACACCTTTTTGAGACGTAAAATATTTGTACGCTAATTTCATACCTAAAATAGTTTTATACCAAATTTCAGAACAACAATCATCCCAAAGTATTAGACAACAAGTTTCTTGTAAAATTTAGAGCAACATTTATATATAAAATATGAGTTATTTAAATTGTAAACAGTAAAAAGTAGTAAAAAAATTAAAAAAGTATTACCAAAATATGAAAATTTTCAAATTTCAGACCACCAATGCCCTATTAGTATTTGCTAACGTGTTTCTTTTAAATTTTTCAAACATTTTTTATACATAAAATAAGAATTGTTTAAACTAGAAATAGTAAATGAAATTAAAAAAGTGTTACAAAAAGATGAATTTTTTCAAATTTCAGAACAAGAATCCCCCCGGAATATTGACAAACAAGTTTCTTGTTAAATTTAAATAATTTTTATATAAAATATGAATTATTTACACAGTAAATAACAGAAAAGAGTAAAAATTAAAAGGTCTTACCAAAATTTTTAAATTTCATAACAATAATCGCCCCGAATTATGGGCCAACAAGTTTCTTGTGAAATTTAGAGAATTTTTATATATAAAATATGAATTAATTAAATTGTAAATAGTAAAAAGTAGTAAAAAATTAAAAAAGTGGTACCAAAAGATGAAAATTTTCAAATTTCAAACCACCAATCCCCAATGAGTATTTGCTAACGTGTTTTTTTTTTCAATTTTCCAAACATTTTTAAATAAAATAAGAATTGTTCAAACTATAAATAGTGAGAAATAGTGAATGAAATTAAAAAAGTGTTATAAAAAGATGAATTTTTTAAAATTTCAGAACAACAATCCCCCCAGAATATTGGCCGACAAGTTTCTAGTGAAATTTGAACAATTTTTATAAATAAAATATGAATTTTTTAAACAGTAAATATTAGTAAAGAGTAAAAAAAAACAAAAGTGTTACCAAAAAATGAAATATTTCAAATTTCAGAACAACAATCGCCCTGGAGTATTGACCAAACAATTTCTTGTGAAATTTTGAGCAATTTTTATATATAAAATATGAAATATTTAAATTGTGATGAGTGCGTATTTTTTCCCTCATTTAATGTTTAATTCTGGGTATTTAATTAAATTTGTGTGTTTCAAGAGTGATTTAATTGACAGTTCTGATAATTAGGCTATTTGAGCTTATGTGATAAAAATATCTTAAAAAAGTGATTTTTAGCTGTATAAATTATTTTTAGATATTTTAACATTTGTTGATGCAGCTGAAGTTAAGATTAAGCCCATTCAAGGTGGGAAAATAAATTGATTGACGTTACAAACCACTTCTAAATAAGGCTGAAATTAGCAAGTTCTGGAAAAATCGCTTTTGCACCCCATACATTACTTATACACTCACCTCTTTTCAAATGGGCTACAGAAAACCTACATCTACACACCTAACTTTCTCTATTTTCACCCCTCTTTTCTCTCACAAACTAGATGCACTCAGATCATGCCATGTGCCAATCCCCACTTTTAAAATTTGTCCAATTAAAACATTCCAGGTGGCAACAATCCTTGCACTAACAAGCTGTCCAATGGAAGGCTGCCACATCATCATCTTCAACCGTATCCTCTTTTCCCAAAGAGAAACCCATAGGTTACCCACCATCCTTGACGGCGACGCACCAATAACGGCAGCAAACCTCCGTCACACCATCCTTCACGTTGCCAGCCACCATGGAATCACCATGCTCGTTGGGAAAGAGATGAACAACCACTACAAGAGTTGGAAAGAAATCACGAAACAGTTATCGCGCTGCCATAGGCGAACCAGCACCACCACAGATCTACAACTGCACCATGAACGAACCTCCACCGATCTAAAAATGCGAACCTGCATGGAGAGCACAACAGCAACCCAAGTTCCATCACTGTAGCGAGCACACAACGCGCAGCTTCATCTTCAGTGCAGAAAAGTCTCCACCAGAGAACACAATATACGTCAATACAACAGCCACCATTGTTGAACGCGTATCATCACACAAGTACAACCTTGTCAGAAAACGCGAAGCAGCAGCGGAAGTGCCTCCACACCTTGATAGCAACCTGTGAGCCAGTGCACCGCGCACCAGATCGGACCTATAGCAGCGCATCCATCGCAACACCATTCACGTTCCACCATTCACACAAATCTGCACTAACGTTGCAACCAGTCACGACTATCGCCAACAAACCTACAACAGCAGCAAAAACACAATCTAAGCGCCACCATCTTTCCATGGCAACAGCGAGGAGAAGCCTCATTCCTCCATTGCACCTATAGAAACCCTAATCATGGAGAGAGAAAACACACTGCCACGTGTCAGTCTCTCAATGGACTCTGAAATGGTCAACAAGTGCAATCTGGTGAAGCATTCAAAGACTTGTGAAAGTTGGTCAAAGAGAGGGGATTAAGTGCAAATATTCATTTTTTTGGATTTCCTAGAAAATTTGGACTATAGGATTGAAAATGGCTTATTGAGAAAATTAATGCAAATATTATTTAGTGATAATTTATCAGATATCTTTAAATAATTAATTTATTTAATTATATCATAAATTATTAACCAATTATATTTGTTAAATATTTTTAAACTAACTATCTCTCCAAATATTTTTAAAATCACTATAAAGATAAATAATATTTATTTTAAAAGCTATTTGAGAGGTTTTAGCAACCAAAAAGCCCAGTCCAAGTCCTATATAAAGAAACCCAAGGGGAAGTAGGAAAAAAAAAAGCTTAGGAATTCGAAGTTTTGGAACCCTTAGGGGGGCCTAATTTCGTTTCCTTTCTCTCTATTCTTCTTTCTATTTTTATTTTACTTTTGCATTTTAGGGATTGCTAAACTTCTTGGGTTGATTCCATTGTAATTTCATTATGGATTCTGAGGTTAGAATGAAATAATTTTTTTGTTCTTTTTATTATTGTTGAGGTTTTAATTCATCTATGTCTTTTATCTTTGAATCACATAAAAAGTAATGATTTTAAATCTATATGCATGTTAATCATATGAGTTCAAGGGTTTTTAAATTTAATTGAGACTTTACTTTGATTTTATTTAGAAACTTTCATGTGATTAAATGAGTTTTTACCAATAATTGAGACTTTACTTTGATTTTATTTAGAAACTTTCATGTGATTAAATGAGTTTTTACCAATAATTGAGACTTTACTTTGATTAAAGGTATTTACTCTAACGAAAATTAATTGAGACTTCACTTTGATTAATTAAGCTTTTTATTTAGTGAGGATATAAAAGAATAGACATGATTATGCATAGTAAAATTTGATTGAGACTGTACTTTAGTTGAATTTACTGTGGATAATCTAAAAGTTCTCACTTTTAATTGAGACTGTACTTTGATTAAAAGTGAGAATGCCAACAAATTAATTGAGACTTTACATTGATTAATTTGTAAATTTATAACAATAATTAATTGAACAATAATCTTTAGATAACCGATGATGAATCTATTTTGAAAAAGCAATGGAATCAATCTATTTTCTTTACTATTGTTTTTATCTCTTTTTATGTTTTCTATTTCTTTCTTGTTTATCTTAATCCTCCTATATTTTTATTATTTTATTTGACTAACTCTTTTGTATATATTTTATAAGAACTAATTTGTTAAAAATCAATTCTGTGTTCCTTGGGAGACGACTTTGGGTTACTTTACTCTTTCTATTTTGTTGACTACTTTCTTAACAATACTGAAGTTGTTGTAGCTTAGTAGTATTAATTTGATCGCGTCAACGACAACGTTAGAAAAGTGTAAATAGTAAAAAGTAGTAAAAAAGTTAAAAAAGTGTTACCAAAAGATGAAATTTTTCAAATTTCACACCACCAATCCCCTATAAGTATTTGCTAACATGTTTCTTATCAATTGTGCAAACATTTTTTATACATAAAAAAAGAATTGTTCAAACTATAAATAGTAAGAAATAGTAAATGAAATTAAAAAAGTGTTACAACAAGATTTGGATTTTTAAAATTTTAGAACAACAATCCCCTCGGAATATTGGCCAACAAGTTTCTAGTGAAATTTGAGCAATTTTTATATATAAAATATGAATTATTTAAATAGTAAATAGTAGTAAAGAGTAAAAAAAATTTAAAAGTGTTACCAAAAGATGAAATTTTTCAAATTTTAGAACAATAATCGCCGTAGAGTATTGGCCAACAAGATTCTTGTGAAATTTTGAGCAATTTTTATATTAAAAATATCAATTATTTAAAGTGTAAATAGTAAAAAATAGTAAAAAAAATATAAAATAAAATGTTACCAAAAGTTAAAACTTTTCAAATTTCAAAACAACAATCGCCTCTAAGTATTTGCTAACGTTTTTTATTTCAATTTTTGAGCACTTTTTATATATACAATAAGAATTGTTTAAACTGTAATAGTAAGAAATAGTAAATGAAATTAAAAAAGTGTTAAGAAAAGATGGATTTTTTTCAAACATCAGAACATCAATTCCCTATAATTATTGACCAACGTGTTCCTTGTGAAAATTTGACCAATTTTTATATATAAATTATGAATTATTTAAATTAAAAATAGTAAAAAGTAGTAAAAAAAATTTAAAAAGTGTTACCAAAAGGTGAAATTTTTCAAATTTCACAACCCTAATCTCGTAGGAGTATTTCATAACGTGTTTTTTTACATTTTTCAAACAACTTTTATATATAAAATAAGAATTGTTTAAAGTGTAAATAGTAAGAAATAGTAAATCAAATTAAAAAAGTGTTACCAAAAGATGAAAGTTTTGAAATTCCAGAACAACAATCCCCGAGAGTATTGGACAACAAGTTTCTTGTGAAATTTTGAGCAATTCTTATATATGAAATATGAATTATTTAATTTATAAATTGTAAAAAGTAGTAAAAAAAATAAGAAAGTGTTACCAAAAGATGAAAATTTTCAAATTTTAGACCACCAATCCTCTATGAGTATTTGCTAACGTGTTTCTTTTAATTTTTTTCAAACATTTTTATACATAAAATAAGAATTGTTTAAACTAGAAATAGTAGGAAATAGTAAATGAAATTAAAAAATTGTTACAAAAAGATGGATTTTTTCAAATTTCAGAACAAGAATCCCCTCGAAATATTGGCCAACAAGTTTCTTGTGAAATTTGAACAATTTTTATATATAAAATATGAATTATTTAAATAGTAAATAGCATAAAAGAGTAAAAAAATATTTAAAAAGTGTTACGAAAAGATGAAAATTTTCAAATTTCATACCAACAATCTACCAAAGTATTGGCCAACAAGTTTCTTTTGAAATTTAGAGCAATTTTTATATATGAAATATAAATTATTTAAATTGCAAATAGTAAAAAGTAGTAAAAATATTAAAAAAAGTGTTACCAAAAGATGAGATTTTTTAAATCTCAGACCACCAATCCTCTATGAGTATTTGCTAATGTATTTCTTATCAAATTTTCAAACATTTTTATACATAAAATAAGAATTGTTTAAACTATAAATAGTAAGAAATAGTAAATGAAATTAAAAAAGTGTTACAAAAAGTAGGATTTTTTAAAATTTCAAAACAACAATCCCCCCGGAATATTGGTCAACAAGTTTGTAGTGAAATTTGAACAATTTTTATATATGAAATATGAATTATTTAAACTGTAAATAGTAGTAAAGAGTAAAAAAAAATTAAAAAGTGTTACCAAAAGATAAAAATTTTCAAATTTCCAAACAACACTCATCGCAAATTATTGGGCAACAAGTTTCTTTTGAAATTTTGAACAATTTTTATATAAAAAATATCAATTATCAAAAGTGTAAATAGTAAAAAATAGTAAAAAATAATTAAAAAAATGTTACCAATAGTTAAAAATTTTCGGAACACCGATCCCATCTAAGTATTGGTCAACGTGTTCCTTGAGAAATTTTTACATATAAAATATGAATTATTTAAATTGTAAATAGTAAAAAATAGTAAATGCTTACATTTAAGAATGTAAAGGGGGAGAGGCATGATGTAATAACATAAGCCCTAACTCAACAATGTGTTTATGCTTACATTAAAGAATTCCATTTTGATGGTGAGTGTGAGGACAAATGAGTCTATGAACAATACCATGCTCAACTAGAAAGAAAGGAAAAGAGCGGTATTTGCCACCCTAATCAAACTGCATGCTTTTAATTTGGGCATTTAACTGCAGCTCAACCATTTATTTTTAAGTTTGAAAAAAAATACAAAGTCTCATACTTACTTTTAAGTGGAAATATCCAAGTGTATCTTGAAAACGCATCAACAAAAGAAACATACTATTTATAACATGTCCAGGTCCCCACAAATCTGTGAGGATAAGTTCTAATTAGAGTACACAAAATTAGAATCATAAGAAGTCAGTCTATAAGACTTTCCAGCACAACAGAATGTACACAGACCAGATTTATTTGAATTAGATGAGGACTGGGATGTCCTAATTTGTTATGCCACAACTAGGCATTATTATTTACAAGGCTAGACTTATTGATGTTGCTAGACATATTATGAAGTTCAAAGGAAAGAGAAGTAGAAATGTCAGGAGGAAACAACAGCTGAACATGGTGAAAATAATACAAGCCATCAGCACCAACCACATTGTGAAAGAGAACTTTATTCGTCTCCTGAGCTTTGACAAAACATTTGTCAGAATGAAACTCGAAAAACTCATAATTGTCCTTTGCGAAAACTGACTGACACTCAACAGATTTTTTGTAATAGATTGAACATACAATAGACGATTTAACTGGAATAAGACTCGAGAGTTATAAGGAGAAACAAGTCCTAGATCTATGGAGGAGAGAAGAGAGAGAATAAACTGAACAAATTGAACTGATTTTATTAACGTGTGAACATCAGAAGTATGTGATACAAGTACAACATTATATTTATAGAGAATTACACACACTGACAGTTGTATACAGAAACTGACAGCTATACACTATCATACACTAACAGTTGAAAAGGCTTGATTAACGAGCTTCTTCTCGGGAGGGATTCACATGTTAGGGAAAACATCCTAGATTGAGAAGGCTTAATGAGTTTCTTCCTGGGGGTGATTCACGTGTTAATGAAAACATCCTAGGCCAAGAAGCTTTATTAACGAGTTTCTTCCTGAGAGTGATTGACATGCTAATAGAAACATCCTAGGTCGAGAAGGCTTGATTAACGAGTTACTTCTTGGTTGGGATTCACATGTTATGTGGTCATGGGTTTGAATCACACTAGGCCCCAAAATGTTCTTACAAGGTTGAGATGACCTCTGTAAGACCACAATGTCTTTTGATTAGTCTTGAGATGCCTAAAGGTCTTCAGTTCACTCTGATAGGTCTCGGTCTAGGAGGGTGATGTGCTTGCAAAGTCACTTTGACCGCAAGTTAGTGTTTAGGGGTTATAGTTAATGCGGCAATGAATACGTCATAATGTCAGTAGTAAATAATACCTTAGGCTAGTTGTCTATTTATACGATTCTTAATGAGATTTTATCTGCATGGGACATTGAGATGACCAATATTAGCGTAAATCCTGGTTTAGTTGTTCATTAGACACTGGGACTAGTTGTTTTTTAGATGCTCATTATTGATTTATTAGTTGCTTAATCGTTGTATGTGATTATGTCCAGACAATCTCCACCTTTCTTAATACTTCTCAATTTTACCTAGTACTTCTTGATTTGAGTTAATATGATGCATTGGCCTAAGGTCGTTTAGTACATTGCACAGAGGCAAATAATAAACCAAAATATTGAGTTAATTTTCTATTTTCAATTTCAAAACCACTAAATAATATATTGACACTTAATTAGATACCTTTTTGGACTACATTGAAAGTTTTGTATCTTCTTCCTATCTTCCCATTGTTTCTTTAAAGTGTAATGCAAATTCTAGAAGAATCTAGAAAATCCTAAGATAAAAGTATTGAAATGTAATGAAAGTTCTAGAACAAAGTAGAAAAGTCTAAAATAGGAATAAAATATCAAGAACATTCTACATAGGAAAAAATCTAGAACATTACACACAAGTTGTGGCTAGCACTTTCTAGAATAGTCATAGGTTTATAAATACCTTTGTACTCAATCATTTGATGTATGACAAGAACTAAGACCACATCTAACACACCACTCACTACTACAACTACATACTGATGAAGGATTATGTTGTTTTCTTTTTAGATTATTGAATATGGTGTAAAATCCCCATTGGACATTAAGATAGCAAGCTATCTAGATGTGAAGGTTCCTTTCACAAAGCTCAAGAGAAGAAGATGATGGATTGATTCAAAACAAAAAGGAAATGGAAAGCACATAAACCATAGAAAACCAAGAACAATTAAAGGAAGGAAAAACATAAAATGGAAAGGAAAGAAATGGTCAAAATGTGAGAAGCACGCCACTACAAGGCTAGGCTAGAAGCCATGGCAACCTTGAAGATGAGTGGATGTGTGCCGCCAGTTGCTATGCAAGATAAGGCTTAAAAGTATTCACTCCCTAGGGAGAAAACTCTCACAAATGGTTGAGACACAAGAATGTTTTTACTTCAAAATCTTCAACCCTTTTACATGTCTAGGAGCACCCCTTATATAGAAGAGTTTAGGGGCCTCTAAGCAAATAAAAGATAACTAAGGATGTCTCTACAAAAACCTAACCCTAGCTTCTAAAAACTAGGTCAAACCTACAAAAGAGCTAACTATGGTGTGTGCAAGGCTAATTTCGTTCTAGCACAAAAGGAGACAAAGAATGTCTCTCATATGTCTCCAAAAAGTGGCCAAAGTGTGCAAAATACAAAGGAGACCAAAGGTACATAGGTACACTTGTTTTATGCCTTTTACTTTATGCTTTATGCCTTTGCTTTACTCTCTCCTCCACATCATTTATGTTCCCCAATCACCATGCGCCACCTAGCATTGCTTTATTACTCCTAATTAACCTACAAAGCAAATAAACATAGATTAGCATGTTGGCTTAAGTAAACTCAACTATAGTCAACAAGTCAAACCTAGTCAAAGGTCAACAAGTCAACTAAAGTTGATTCACCTAAGTCAACTTAGGGAATAAAAAATAACAAACACAAATGAAAGGGGTGAAGGATTAGTGAACTTCCTTTCTAAACATGCTTGGTCTTCTTAAGCATGTGCCTCCATCCTTGGTTGGGGTCAATCCTTCATCATCCTCCCCTCCTTGGAGAGAATTTGACCACAAATTCTTTAAGCCTTTGTAGATGGAGCTTGACTTGATTTAGGGGAGGATTTGCGCCTCCCATTTATGAGCTCTTGTTCCATCCTTTCTAAGGATATTACCCCTAGCTTTGGTTAGGTCATCTTTGTTTTCTAGAGTATTGTTCCTCTCTTGCTTGTGCTTTGGGCCTTCCTTTTTGGCTTGGGAAGAGAAGGAAAGGTGATGCACAATTTGCTTTGGAAGAATTTTTTTGTAGGCAAGTAACACTTTTGTGAAAGCTTGCTCCTCTTCTTTTTCTTCTTTATCTTTTCTTATTATATTTTTATCCTTATTAACTTCTTGAGGTGATAGAGGTTGTAAAGTGGTCTTTTTCCCATTTATAAAGAAAATGTATTGGTTGGTATGACCATCATGTAAAGTTTGTTTATTAAATTGCAATGGCCTACCTAGTAAGATATGTGTGACTTCCATGGGAACAACATCACATAACACCTCATCTTTGTAGCTTCCTATAGAGAAGTTAATTAGGACTTGTTTATTGACATCTATTTCTCCCTCTTTACTTATCCAAGCAAGCTTGTAGGGCTTAACATGAGGAATGGTCTCTAAGCTAAGCTTTTCCACCAACCTTGTGCTAGCTATATTTGTACTACTTCCTCCATCAATAATTAGAGAGCAAACCCATTTGTTAATTTTGCATCTAGATTGAAAAATGTTTTCTCTTTGAGTTGGCTCAAGCTCACTTTGATCTTGACATATCATGCGCCTTAATAACATAGGGTCTTTGTCAAAAATTTTAGTTTTACTAGAGGAAGAAGATTCTTTTGAAAGAGAGAGGGGAGATGAGTGTTCACTTTCAACATCATTACTCTTCTTTAAAATCATGGTCCTCTTGGTTGGGCAATTTAAAACAATGTGATTATAACCCAAACATTTAAAACATTTAATTGAACTTGATCTTGAAGAAGTGGAATGGTGAATGTGATCACTTGGTGACTTACTTTTACTTGGTGGTTCTTGATGAGAGTGAGAAGGGAACTTATCATGTTTCTTTTTATCCTTTCCCTTCCATGAGTGACTAAAGTAGTGGTTGGGTGAGTAACTCTTCCTTGCCCTTCTTTTTCTTTTCAATTGAATTTCAATTCCAAGGGTAAGTGTGAAAACATTTTCAAGAGTGGAGTACTCATACAACTCTACTTGGTCTTGTATGTCTCTCCTAAGACCACTAATAAATCTTTTTATTTTCGCTTTGTTAGTTTCTTTTATTTCAACCCTATGCATTTAAGACTCGAATTCTTTAAAGTACTCACTCACACTCATAGAACCTTGGTAAAGCCTTTGGAGCTTCAAAAAGAAGTTCCTTCCTATAGGAGGGAAGAACAAATCTAGTGTGCATAAGAGTTTTAATGTCCATCCAAGAAGCCGCAGGTGGCCCTTGGTCATAATTCTTACAAACTTTATGCCACCAAGTATTAGCATACTCCAAAAATCCTAAAACTACTAGATCAACTTGTGCTTGATCCTTTACATGATTTTCATTGAAAATTTGATCAACTTTAGCTTCCCAATCAAGGAAGATTTTGGGATCACTTCCACCATAGAACTTAGGAATCTTTGGAGTTTGCTTCTCTTGTGATGGGTTGCGCCTAGAATGCCCTATTTTCCTAGCCTCTCTTTCTTGCTCTTTAGCTTCAAGCCTTTCAATGTGCTCTTGGATTCTTAGGTCACTTTGCTCCTTTTCTTTTCTCAATTGTTCAAAGGACTCCTTCCTGGACAACTCCAAATCCCGAAGCAATCTCATCAATGTATTGTTTTTGTTTGGAGTAGGTGCATTTGATGAACTTGCCATGATTCCTACAACAAAACACTCAAAGCCAAGACAAAATAAATGAATTAGGGGTTAGACAACAAGAAAAGCAAGACCAATTCCAACCCAAAATGCAACCCAAGTGTTTAGATCACACTCCCAAAGTAACAAGGCAAGGCTAGCACTCAAAATCCACCAAAGGAGTGAAGAAAACACTTTTAAAAACTTGTGCAAAACCTTTCAAAGGCAAGACAAGTGATTCGACCACAACACTCCAAGAGTTTCAAGAAAGAAAACTACTAAGGCAAAACAAAGAATACCTAGTGACAAGCAAGAAAAGCACAAAAACAAGGAAAGCTAAACTCTAAGGAAAGAAAAATATTGGTGACAAAACTTTGAACAAGACTAACACAAGAAAAACAAATTTTTAAGACTCTATGGAAAGCACTTGAACAAGCATTTTCAAGTCTTAAATCATGCATACACCAAGAAAGATCATAACCAAGTTAAAGCATGGAACTAATTAGCCAATATCACCCAATTCTCAAGTATGAAAAACTAGTAGCATAACACCTAGTGAAAAACACACTTTTAGTTCACCAAGGAGCAAGGTTGCTCTCAGTTTTTAGGCAAAAATTGGTGCAAAATTTTCTTCTTTCATAACTAGTTTCATAAAATGGTGAGAAAGAGTTTTAGGTGGCTTGGACACTTAGTTTCTCAAGTTTTAGGCCAAAATCAATTTCAATGAGCATACATCAAGCAAGACATAAAGTGAAAGCAAGATTCAAATACTTCAAGTTAACATATGACATATGACTCAAGCAAAAGTTGGGCACATTTAAAGACTCAACATGACATGATGAAGGCGTGACCACCTCCTTAGAAACTCCCTCAAGAAGGATCACTAGAAGCATGTCTAGAGGGGAGTCTTCTATTCCATCACCTTTATCTTTGTTTTGCATTACTTTGGTTTGAATTCCCTAAGTTGGTTTCTAATTGACTTATTTTGGTTGACTTGTTGACTTTGATCCAAAGTTGACCTTTGACCAATATTAGATTAACTTAAACCAACATGCTAATCCTTGTTTGTCTTGTTTTGTAGGTAATTAAGAGAAAGTAGAGCATGGCTAGGTGGCACTTGGTGATTGGAGCACTTGGATGAAGTGGAAGAGAGAGGAAAGCAAAAAGCATAAAGCAAAGGCAAAAGTAGACATGTACCTTGTCTCCTTCTACCTTTGTGGTTTATGCCTTAGAAGGTCACTTGGTCTCCTTCCTCTTTTGGCCTAGAATCCTCATGGGAATGCCTCCACCAATCATCTCCCTTCACTTGGCCAAGACTCACTCTCACATTAGGTTTAAGGTTTGCTAGTTAATCCTTTTTAATTTTTTTGTATTTGCTAAAGGACCCCTATGAACTCTTATTTAAAGGGTGCTCCTTGTCTTGTAAAAGGGTTGATCATTTTTGTTTCTAAACTATTGTGTTTCAACCATTAAATTTTCGTGAGCTCTCCTTCCTAAAAGTGAACTCACCGTTGCTTTATCTTGCTTGCAAGTGGCAGCACCATCACTCATCTCTAGGGCTTGGTTGGCTTAGATCCCCCCCTATGAGTGGGGTGCTTCATCTTCTATGCTTCTTCCATGCTTCTTCCATGCTTCTTCATCTTCTATGCTCCATTTTTAATGTTTCTTCTTTCATTTTTGTTCTTTAAGTGTTGTTAATGCCGTGTGAGTTTAAGCTTGAATCCAACTCTCTTCTTCCTTTCATGAGCTTGAGGAATGAACCTTCACATCTAGATAGCTTGCTATCTTAATGTCCAGTGGGAATTTTCAAAAAGCTTTCTTAAATAACTTCACCATATTCATAACTCTAAAAGAAAACAAGATAATCTTTCATCATGACATACACAAAGACACAAACATGTAGCTATCATGCATTTAAACTCATGGATTTGAGGCTCAAAGATTAAGCATCCAAAGACATGTTATCCATCCACATTTAGGAGCTTAAAGAGGTGCAAAAACCATAGCCAAACTGCCACAACAGAACCTGAAAATGCTGATTCACATATTCTTGGCAGATCTGACCTTTGCTAACTAATTTGATCATAACTTTCACCACAGAACTCCAAATGCGTTCATTCTTTTTTTTTTTGGAAACTAGACTCAAATAGCGTAATTTTTGGGCCGCCGAGCTGGTGTAGTTTAATGTTTTAAAATCATCACGTTTTCTGCCAGCACTGTTTTTGTGTGTCATGGAAGTGGATTTGAACCATACCAAGATAGCTACAACAAGATAAGGTTAGCACATGAAAAACACCATATTCAAGATAACCAGGCTCTGATACCAAATGATGAAGGATTATGTTGTTTTCTTTTAAGATTATTGAATATGGTGTGAGGTGATTAAGAAAGCTAAGTGAAATCCCCACTGGACATTAAGATAGAAAACTATCTAGATGTGAAGGTTTCTTTCACAAACCTCAAGAGAAGAAGATGATGGATTGATTCAAAACAAAAAGGAAATGGAAAGCACATAAACCATAGAAAACCAAGAACAATTAAAGGAAGGAGAAACATAAAATGGAAAGGAAAGAAATGGTAAAAATGTGAGAAGCACACCACTACAAGGCTAGGCTAGAAGCCATTGCAACCTTTAAGATGAGTGGATGTGTGCCGCCAGTTGCTATGCAACATAAGGCTTAAAAGTATTCACTCCCTAGGGAGGAAACTCTCACAAATGGTTAAGATACAAGAATGTTTTTACTTCAAAAACTTCAACCCTTTTACATGTCTAGGAGCACCCCTTATATAGAAGAGTTTATGGGCCTCTAAGCAAATAAAAGAGTATAGCCTAGGTGGAGGAGAGAGGAAAGCATAAAGTAAAAAGTATAAAGCAAAAGCATATTGTACTTTTGGTCTCCCTTTTTTTTTTTTTTTTCTTTAGCACATTTTGGCCTTTTGTAGAGACATTCCTTGTATCATTTTTAGCTTGGCTGAATTCCTTTAGGATTTCCCACCACCATGCAAGTTTGTGCTACCTCTTAGGAGAGGTTTCTAGAATGTAGCGTTTTTTTTTTTTTTTTTAGTTAGCCTTTTGAACTTTATGCTTATTCCCTAGAGGCCCCTAAAACTCTCTATACAAGAGGTGCTCTTTAGCTTTTGAAAGGTTTGATAATTTTGAGTTTGTACACTTGTTTTTCAACCACAAAAATTGAGCTCTTCTCTAATGAGTAGAGGCTTCACCTTGGCCTTATCTTGCATAGCAAGTGGCGACATCCATCACTCATCTCTAGGAAAGAGTTGGCCTTTTAGTCCTCACCTATGAGTGATGTGCTACCTTCCATTTTCATCTTCCTACTTTACATTTTATAGCTTGTTTCTTTTTTTGTTTCACTTCGATTTTGAAGCTACATTGTCCATTTTGTTTGTTTTCTTGAACCAATCCATCACTTTCATTCTCTTTTAGCCTTTTGAAGTGCACCTTCACATTTAGATAGCTTGCTATCTTAATGTCTAGTGGGAATCTTATCACCATATTCAAAAATATAAAATGAACCAACTTAATCCTTGATCATGTTCCTTATGTTAAACCACCAACTTTAAACTTTACTTCTCAACTAAAAGTACTCCATAAGTGTCACTAATTCTAATTCCCTTCCAAACACCAAATCCAAAGAGAACTGTACTTCTATCTTGGGATGTAACCTTGACTTTTTCTTTGAAAAGCCATTTGTAAATTTCTACTTATTAACATACCATTTATCTAGCTCTCATTATCAACCTCTATTTGTAACAAAAACATGAAACTACTTACCTTAACTTAAAGTTATCTTCATACTTGTACAATATATTCACGGTATTATTCTTTGTCCATGTGGTAAGTTTTGTTTGGATAACACCTTCACCAATCCTCTGTCTCCCCGGTCGGCATATATGTTGCTTATGTAACTTTGCGTTCTTCAGACCAACCTAATACCATACTTACTTACCATTTTATAAGAACATATTTTCAATAAATAAATCATATAGTTCCTACTTAGATTAACAAGTAGGTTTTACAACAATATTCTACATTCTTATTTCCTAAAGAATCTAGAAACACACATCACAAGCAAACTTAGTCCCTACCCAGTCCTCTTGGAATGAACTGCTCTGATACCACTAATGTAACACCCTAACTAGAATTCGGTGCTACTAGATGTTCTTTACTTGTCTAATGTATCATTTACTTAAGGAAAAATTTATTTGTATTCAATTAATAAATACCAAACAAAAAAAAATAATAATAATACATCACTCGAATGTATCATCTGTTAGACATACATGATATTTATGCGAATAAAATGTTAACATACATATAAGTGTTTGTAACAGATGTTTGTTTATACTTTTACAACCAACTAAAGGTACTTTTAGTTTGAAATACATCACAAACAAGTTACACCATATCAGTTGTAGCTTTAACATAATCCAAGGTTACAAGAAAAGTTAGGCTAAACAATCTCATTGTTACATGTTAGGTCTCCAATTTCTTCCTCTGAAAAATAAAGAAAGTAAGGGTGAGTCTTTCCCTTAACTCCAAAACTTCATCATAACGTTTCAAAGTATGGTCATTTGAATAAACTTTCAATTGAATGAAACATTTTCACAAAAATTTAAATCTCCATAATGTCATAACTAACCATGCCAAAAATATCAAAATCAAATTAATCAATAAAATAATCATTTCCGTATGTTTTAAATTTAGGATATCAAAATCCTCATTATCAATCTTTTAATAATCATATTTGTATAATTCCGAGTTTCAACTCATCAGTATATTCATCTCATATTATTTCTTTATCTACTTTGGGTCCCAAACACTACCATTAGATTTTTTTCCGAATCATAATGGTCTTACGCCAATATGAATAGTGCCAGCAGGCTAAACGTTCTCACGGATACAACGTGAACGTTATTCCACATTCCTGGTCTTAAAGTATAGTCAAGAGGACGGTCGAGAATAGAGTGTGAGGCCTGTGAATTTTCGAATACCCGGCTAATTGTATACGTCAATCCAGGGTATCTATATCACCACCCTCGATTCTCCTAGGTCTATCAGACCTTTCTCTGGACTCTATACCCAGTGTATCTCTGTACTATCCATACAGTCCTTTTTATTCTTTATTTCTGTACTTTAATTTACAATCATCCTTTCGCATTATCTTTATAATTCTTGAGACTTTCACAAAATTTTGGCAGCATAACAACTGCATTTTTAATTTTTCACAATTTTCAAAATAGTAAAAACAACCAAGCATAAATCATTCTTTCACAATAACTTTACAGAAAATTAATCAAAACAATAATCATAATTAAAACATAATTTCCGTATAAAATTTTATAAGTAAAATAGCAAACTTGCTTTATTTGTAACTTTTTGTGTAAAACTCCAAATAAGATGATTCTTGAACCTAACCCTAGGTTTTCATACCCAAGGAATCCATTTTTCAACTCAAAATTTCAAGATAATGTATAAAAATTTCAGAATCAAGAAGATAGATTGTATACTTAAAGAAAACTTGCTAAGATAAAGACTTAGAGATTTGAGATAGACCCCCATACCTTGAAGATGCTAAATATATTCTAAGATGAAAATGAAGACCTCAAGATTCTGGATTTCCCTCTCCTACTTCAATTTTCTCCCAAGAGTTTAGACCTCTCCTTCTCTATTGTTTTGGATTATGTGAAGAAGATGTGTAAAGTGAAGTCCTATTTATAGGAAAAATCTTGGACAAAGGGATAAGGATGTATTGATGGTAAATTTATGAGATTCCTTAGTGAGGATAAGTTTATCTTGACCATATAGAGAAGCTTGGTCGAAATTCTCATTGTAGGAGACTTCATGGTAGTTGCAAGAAGACTTGTTGACTTTTTAGAAGACTTGTTTTCACTCCAAAGTGTAAAATTTATATCTCTTAACACACAGCTCTATTTGTAAATCCCAACGGTGAAACCAAAGACCAATGTCTCTAGAACTTGTCGAACAAATTGGAGCTCGATCCAACGGTTAATAAAACGGGAATCAAATATTTACTAAAATAACCCAAAACAGGACGTAACTGACGCTAGTTCAAAATGCAAGAATTATTTCGCTAACCACAGACTTCTAAATACAAATCCAAACGGTCAAACTTTAGTACTATGTCTTAGTAACTCTGAATAAAAATTTCATCTTCATCCAACGATTAACAAAGCGGGAATAAAATATTTACTAATGTAACTTAGAACTGCACAGCAGCTGGAGACCTTACTTTTACACTAAAGTGCGGAAGTAACTGCTCTTTGCATACACCTCCAATTCAAAATCTAACCGTTCATATTGAAGTATTATATTTTAAGAATGCTCTATAAAATTTCAGCCTAATCCAATGGTTAATGAAGCCTTAATCACAATTTTACTTACACAACTCAAAATAAGTAGTAGTTAACACCCAAAAGATAACATCTTTTACATTGTATAAAGCCCTTTGTCAATTTACTTATGAAATCATAAAATTACTTCATACTATATATTTAAACAAGAAAATTAATATAAAATAGAGGGTGTTACACTTCAAACGTGAAACTAATATTGCCAAGAAGGTAGAAGCTGATGACTCATGGCTTTGGCATAAGAGATTTAGCCACTTCAACACACATGCCTTAAAGCTTCTATATCAGAAAAACATGATGAGAGATCTTCCATGCTTGAAGGAGAATAATGAATCATGCAAAGGATGTCTCCTTGGTAAACAACATCGATTACCATTCTCGACAGACAAAGCATGGAGAGCAAAAGACTTACTAGAGTTGATCCATACTGATGTTTGCGGACCAATGAGGCGCCTTCACATCACAACAATAGGTATTTCATCCTATTCATTGATGACTTCTCTAGAATGACATGGGTTTATTTCTTAAAGGCAAAGTCAGAAGTCTTTGGAATATTCTAGAAATTCAAAGCCCTTGTCGAGAAGCAAAGTGGAAAAATAGGTAAAAGTACTAAGAAGTGATCGTGGAAAGGAATACACATCTCGCGAGTTTGACAAATTCTGCGAAGATGAAGGCATAAAGAGATAACTCACAGTCGCATATACTCCACAACAAAACGGTGTGTCAGAAAGAAAAAATCCCATAGTCATGGAGATGGCAAGATCAATGCTAAAAGGGAAAGGTATGCCTAACACTTTTTGGGCTGAAGTTGTCTACACTGCAGTTTACATTTTAAACAGATGTCCACCTAAGGCAGTCAACGACAAGACTCCTATTGAAGCTTGGAGTGGAAGAAAGCCATCAGCCAAACACCTACGAGTATTTGGATCTATCTGCTACAAACATGTTCCTAATCAAAGGAGGCACAAGCTTGAAGACACGACTTTACGAGGAATATTCTTGGGCTTCAAAGAAGCAAGCAACCATGGCACAATCAACAGCTGAAGCAGAATACATTGCTGCTACTGAAGCAACAAGTCAAGCTATATGGCTTTGAAAGATATTCAAAGATATGGGAGAAAAACAAAGTGGACCTACTACAATCAACTGTGACAATAAATCAGTTATCGTAATGACGAAAAACCCAGTACATCATAGTAGAACAAAACACATAGCAATTAAATATCATTTCATCAGAGAAGCAGAGAAAAATATGAAGATTCGACTTTAGTACTGCACAACAGAAGACCAAATTACAGATATTTTTACAAAGGCACTACCAAGATTGTAACATCCCTAAAAAATATTACTTAATTAAATAATTAAGAATAGAAAAGTGAGTCTCAAAAGTAAACATGCGCCAAAATTTATAAAATAGAAATAACAAAAGTATTACAAGTTCCAAAATTCTTATTCATAATAACAACATAACAAAAGCTCTAGCTCTAAGCCTAGCTAGCCCTCACCTATATCAACATCTGCTCCCGTGTAACGAATCACACGATCATCGCCAAACACAAACAGAAAGGGTGAGCTGATGAAACTAGACAAAACATATATAATAACACAAGATAAGAGACACACCCATCTTTTCATTCTACTTAGTTCTTGACAAAGACCTTAACCCCAAGACTTTTCAGCCTTCAAATCACACAAATGGTCAACCTTGGACTCGGGAATATGATGCTCACATGAACTTTTCCGCTATTGGTCCTGCCTCTACGAACCTCCCCACTCGCAGTCTTGCTTTACGAACCTCCCCACTCGTAGTACTGCTCTACGGACCTGCCCGCCCGTCGTCCAACACATGTGATCCACCTGCCACGTACCTCCCCGCACGCAGCATCTCTCAAACGTGAGCACGGAACATACGAACCTACCTCGCTCGTATCCCCACACGAGAGTAACTGGATATGAACCTCCCCACTCATATTTTCTTACTATTACAGTTTAAACAATTCTTATTGTATATATAAAAAGTGTTCAAAAATTGAAATAAAAAACGTTAGCAAATACTTAGAGGCGATTGTTGTTTTGAAATTTGAAAATTTTCATCTTTGGACAATACATTTTTATTTTATTTTTTATTATTTTGTACTATTTGCGATTTAAATAATTCATATTTTATATGTAAAAATTTCTCAAGGAACACTTTGACCAATACTAAGAGGGGATCGGTATTTTGTGGTAACATTTTATTTTTATTTTTTTTACTATTTTTTACTATTTACACTTTAAATAGTTGATATTTTTAATATAAAAATTGCTCAAAATTTCACAAGAAACTTATTGGCCAATACTCTGCGGCGATTATTGTTCTAAAATTTGAAAATTTTCATCTTTTGGTAACACTTTTAAATTTTTTTACTCTTTACTACTATTTACTATTTAAATAATTCATATTCTATATATAAAAATTGTTCAAATTTCACTAGAAACTTATTGGCCAATATTCTGAGGGGATTGTTGTTCTAAAATTTTAAAAATCCAAATCTTGTTGTAATAGATTAAACATACAATAGACGATTTAACTGGAATAAGACTCGAGAGTTATAAGGAGAAACAAGTCCTAGATCTATGGAGGAGAGAAGAGAGAGAATAAACTGAACAAATTGAACTAATTTTATTAACGTGTGAACAAAAAAAGTATGTGATACAAGTACAACATTATATTTATAGAGAATTACACACACTGACAGTTGTGTACAGAAACTGACAGCTATACACTATCATACACTAACAGTTGAAAAGGCTTGATTAACGAGTTACTTTGTTGGAGGAACTCACGAGTTAGTGAAAAGCATCCTAGGCCGAGAAGGCTTGATTAATGAGCTTCTTCTCGGGAGGGATTCACATGTTAGGGAAAACATCCTAGATTGAGAAGGCTTAATGAGTTTCTTCCTAGGGTGATTCATGTGTTAATGAAAACATCCTAGGCCAAGAAGCTTTATTAACGAGTTTCTTCCTGAGAGTGATTGACATGCTAATAGAAACGTCCTAGGTCGAGAAGGCTTGATTAACGAGTTACTTCTTGGTTGGGATTCACATGTTAGCTAACCATGTGGTCATGGGTTTGAATCTGATAGTATTTTGAGGTTGTGAAGGGGATAGTTGAAGGGATAGAGAAAATTTGTAGATAGTAGAGTGTGAAAGTAGTAGTTGGAACGTGTATCTTGTAGTTGAGAGTAGTTGTATTGGATGTTGTGTTAGTTGTTCTTCTTGTTGCAAATGGTAGGATACATGGGGTATTTATAGACCCATTGATTATTCTAGAAACTTCTAGCTAAAACTTGAGCAAATATGTCTAGATTTTTCTACATAGTAGAATGTTCTTGATTTTTCTTCCTATCCTAAGTTTTTCTCCAATACTCTAGAAGTTTCATTACATTTCAATAACTCTATCTTAGATTTTTCTAGATTGTTCTAGAATTTGCATTATACTTTAATACTCCTCCTTGATGCAAATTCGGTAACTCCAAGCATAGCGCGTAGTAATTCAAACCTTGGTCTTGGTAAGGCCTTTGTGAAAATATCTACAATTTGATCTTTTGTCGGGCAGTACTCAAGTCGTATCTTCATATTTGTTTCCGCTTCTCTGATGAAGTGGTATTTAATTGCTATATGTTTTGTTCGACTGTGATGCACTGGGTTCTTTGTCATTGCAATAGAGTACTTATTGTCGCAATTAATTGTAGTAGATTCCTGGTTGTTGTGAGTATCCTTTTGCGACCAATCTGGCCTTGTGCTTTTGTATAGTTCCATCAGGATTGAGCTTTGTTTTATATACCCATTTCACTCCAATGATGTCTTTTCCTTGAGGACAGTTTACGAGCTCCCAAGTGTTATTCTTCTCAATCATTTTAACCTCTTCTTCCATAGCCTTGACCCATACTTCTTGCTTTGATGCTTCCTCATAGCAGTTAGGCTCAATCATGGCCATATTGCAGGTTTCGTATATGTCTACCAAAGATCTTACTCGTCTTGGAGTGGACTCTAGTGAAGAATCTTCTAATGGAGGTGGAGAAGGTGTACCTGAAGCTTCTGCCTCTTCTTGAATTTCTTCTTGATATTGTTGCACTGGGACTAAAGTGCTGCTTTCAACAACTTTTTCTTCTTCCCAATTCCAAGAAGCATTTTCATCAATTTCAACATCTCGACTAATGACGAGCTTTTTTGTTTGTATGTTGTAAACTCGATAGCCTTTTGATTACATGCTATATCCCAAGAATATTCCTCGTATAGTCTTGTCTTCAAGCTTGTGCCTCCTTTGATCAGGAACATGTATGTGGGAGATAGATCCAAATACTCGTAGGTGTTTGGCTGATGGCTTTCTTCCACTCCAAGCTTCAATAGGAGTCTTGTCTTTGACTGCTTCAGCCCAAAAAGTGTTAGGCATACCTTTCTCTTTTAGCATTGATCTTGCCATCTCCATGACTGTGCGATTTTTTCTTTCTGATACACCGTTTTATTGTGGAGTATATGCGACTGTGAGTTGTCTCTCTATGCCTTCATCTTCACAGAATTCGTCAAACTTGCGAGATGTATACTCCTTTCCACGATCACTTCTAAGTACTTTTATCTGTTTTCCACTTTGCTTCTCAACAAGGGCCTTGAATTTCTTGAATATTCCAAAGACTTCTGACTTTGCCTTTAAGAAATAGACCCATGTCATTCTACAGAAGTCATCAATGAAGAGGATGAAATACCTATTGTTGTGATGTGAAGGCGTCCTCATTGGTCCGCAAACATCAGTATGGATCAACTCTAGTAAGTCTTTTGCTCTCCATGCTTTGTCGGTCGAGAATGGTAATCGATGTTGTTTACCAAGGAGACATCTTTCGCATGATTCATTATTCTCCTTTAAGCATGGAAGATCTCTCATCATGTTTTTCTTATATAGAAGCTTTAAGGCATATGTGTTGAAGTGGCCAAATCTCCTATGCCAAAGCCACGAGTCATTAACTTCTGCCTTCATGGCAATATTAGTTCCAGGTTTGAAGCTTATGGGAAAGCTTCTATTTCTCTTCTCCATTTTTACTTGGCTAATTTCTATCTTTCTACTGTCATAAATTTTGCATGTATCTTTCTCAAAGTGGAGAGAATATCCATTCTCCATCATTTGGGCAATACTTAAAAGATTCTCTTTAAGATTGGGAACCAGTAAAACATCCTTGATGAATTTCGTACCTTTTTTTGTCTCCACCATGACAGTTCCTTTGCCTTGAGACTCCATATTGGCACCATTTCCTAGTCGAACTTTGACATTGACAGATTTATCAATATCTTTGAAGATGCTTTGATCTTTGGCCATGTGATTGCTGCATCCACTATCTAAGTACCAACTTTCTCCTCCGTTGGGAGATTCTTGATTGGCTTAAAATAAGCGTTGCTCCTGATTATGTTCTTCAGCAAAGTTTGCTTGGTGCTTATTTTTATTACGACAATACTTCTCTACGTGACCAAATTTCTTGCAGTACTAACATTGAGGTTTTCCATGATGCCAACAATCTTTTTCCATCTGACTTGTCTTTTTACATATGCCACATGGGGGGATATTTTCCTTGACGGGTCATAGGGAAGCTTCTAGAATTTTCTTTATTTTTAGAAATTTCTCCTCTACTTTTATTTCCTTCACATTCTTTATTTTGAGACCGTAATTTTAGTTATGATTGAAAGGCATTTTCGACTGAGTCTTCTTCATGCCTTTTCAATCTTTGTTCATGAGCTTCAAGAGAGCCCATTAGTTGTGTTACTGACAATGTGGCCAAATCTTTTGTTTGTTCAATCGCGGTTGCGATTGCATCATATCTTTGGGGAATAGAAATTAAATTTTTCTCAACAATTTTTTTGTCAAGAATAGTTTCCCCATAGGCTCTCATCTGACTAACTATTTCCTTTATTCTAGAATAGTAGTCTTTAATGGTCTTAGATTCTTTCATGCTTATTAATTCAAACTCTCGTCTTAGAGAATTAAGTTTAACATTGCGTACCTCATCACTTCCTTGAAACTCTTCTTGTATTGTGTTCCAAGCTTGCTTTGCACTTGTGGCACCTATTATTCTCGGAAAGATTGTGTCATCAACTGCTTGTTGAAGAGCAAATAAAGCCCTTGAATCCTTCTGTTTGTTTTCCTTCAACTCCTTCTGAGCTGCAGTAAGAGTGGAAGTGTCTTCTGGAATAGTGAATCCCTCTTCTATAATGTCTCATAAGTCTTGGGAGCAAAGAGTACTCTAGAAAATAAAGATGGCCTAACCAAAGCTAAGTGTAATATCCTTAGAAAGGATGGAACAAGAGCTCAAAAAATGGAGGGGCAAATCCTCCCCCAAATCAAGTCAAGCTCCATCTACAAAGGCTTAAAGAATTTGTGGTCAAATTCTCTCCAAGGAGGGGAGGATGATGAAGGATTCACCCCAACCAAGGATGGAGGCACATGCTTAAGAAGACTAAGCATGTTTATAAAGGAAGTTCACTAATCCTTCATCCTTTTCATTTGTGTTTGTTATTTTTGATTCCCAAAGTTGACTTAGTTGAATCAACTTTAGTTGACTTGTTGACCTTTGACTAGGTCTGACTTGTTGACTATAGTTGACCTGACTTATGCCAACATGCTAATCTATGTTTATTTGCTTTGTAGGTTAATTATGAGTAAGAAAGCAATGCTAGGTGGCACATGGTGATTGGGGAGCATAAATGATGTGGAGGAGAGAGTAAAACAAAGGCATAAAGCATAAAGTAAAAGGCATGAAGCAAATGTACCTATGTACCTTTGGTCTCTTTTGTTTTTAGCACACTTTGGCCACTTTTTGGAGACATATGAGACACATTCTTTTTCTCTTTTTGTGCTAGAACGAAATTAGCCTTGAACACACCATAGTTAACTCTTTTGTCTCTCATTTTTTGTAACCTTATTTGACCTAGTTTCTAGAAGCTAGGGTTAGGTTTTTGTAGAGACATCCTTAGGTATCTTTTATTTGCTTAGAGGCCCCTAAACTCTTCTATATAAGGGGTGCTCATAGATATGTAAAAGGGTTAAACATTTTGAAGTAAAAACACTCTTGTGTCTCAACCATTTATGAGAGTTTCCTCCCTAGGGAGTGAATACTTTTAAGCCTTATCTTGCATAGCAAGTTGCGGCACAGATCCACTCATCTTCAAGGTTGCCATGGCTTCTAGCCTAGCCTGGTAGTGGCGTGCTTCTCACATTTTTACCATTTCTTTCCTATCCATTTTATGTTTTCTCCTTCCTTTAATTGTTCTTGGTTTTCTATGGTTTGTGTGTTTTCCATTTCCTTTTTGTTTTGAATCAATCTATCATCTTCTTCTCTTGAGCTTTGTGAAAGGAACCTTCACATCTAGATAGCTTGCTATCTTAATGTCCAGTGGGGATTTCACTTAGCTTTCTTAATCAACTCACACCATATTCAATAATCTTAAAAGGGAACAAGATAATCCTTCATCAATTTCATGTTGTTGTTCCCACTCCAATCATCCACTATGATAACCTTGGAGTTATTCTCCTCACAGCCAATCCAATAATGCACTCAAGAACAAAGCACTTTGAATTAGATCTTCATTTCATATACCGGCACGGTTCCAAATTGTAGATGCTTTCACTAAACCCATTTCTCGATCTGCTTTTCATGACTTTCGTCAGAAACTCACGGTGGTTACTGTCTATCCACCATGAGTTTTCGGGAGGATGTTAAGAGATATAGCTTCTGTTAGTTTTTGTTACTGTTAGTTTAGTTTTCTGTTATCTGTCGCATAGTTTTACAACTCTTTATATAGGGTTCTCCTCCTCTCTCTCTTGTAATACAATCACCTTTCATAGAATATTATAGTTCTCGTTTCTTCTTCTCTCTCATAAGTCTTACACCTTAAGGTTTTAATATTTTTAATGTTTTAAAGTTTTATCTTTGTAGTGTGGGACAAAATTGGTCTTCGCATTATTACACAGAAGTTTATGCCTTACATGGAAGGGATCCTTTCCTTGTTTTAGGGAATTGATGATCATTTTAGAGAGAACGACATTCCCATGTGATAGGACCCATTATTGTATTTCAAATCTCACTATTGTAAATTCAACTTTTTCAACTGGTAATCCAAATCATTCTAGGATGCATGGTTTTCATAAAAGAAGGGAAGAAAAAGAGTTGTAAGGTAATACATCCCAAAGGAATGAAGGAAGTTAGTTTGAAATCCAACAAAATAAATTGTCTTCAATAAATGGGATAACTGATATCTTTAGATTATGAGCAATATTTTGAAAGTTTAAAGCCATGTTAACACCTTGTCCTCTATCATCTCCTACCATTCTCTTGATAAGTTGCATTTTGTTATTTTCTGTATTGGTGATGCTATTCTTTGATATATTATAGATTTCCAGTTTTCCAGTTATAATTATAGAAATGAGGAGCAAATCTTATATAATCCAGAATATATATATATATATATATATATATATATATATATATATATATTATTAGAAATCTTTTCATTTATTTCCCTATCATATCTTTATTATTAGAGGATATAAAATCTTGTCTATTTATTGCATTTGTTGCCTTTTTCTCAATATAAATAAAGCATCAGTGTTGTCTCAGGAACATATAGTTCTAGTGTAATGTCTCTCTTTCCTGTAGTTTAACATTAACATTCTGATTTCTGTGATTGTATATTTTTTTCGTCACACCTTTTTCTTGGCAATACAATTCCTATAAGAAACAAATTTCAATTAATGGAAAAATTTACAAGTAATGAATTAGTGGTGCAGAATTGTATTCGATATATGTTGGAGAGGGGGAAGCTTTACTTCAGAAAACATTTCATAGAGCATGCCTTGTAGCACCCAGTATAATATTCTTTAACGAGGTTGATGTGGTGGCTGCCAAACAGTTAGTAAAATTTCTTTTTTTGGAATATATTGAAAAGTAAAATAGAAAACATCATGGTTTTTTTGTTCTGAGCATTTTACCTCTTAGTGTTAGAATAGTTTATCTTGTTAGAATAGGTTAACTTATCTTTTGTCTATTTATAGGAAACTGAAGGTTGTTTTATGGTGCGTATCTACTACCTGTAAGGAAAAGGGATACCAAAGCCCAAGAGGTGGACTCGCGTGTGGGGTCAGAGGGAATATTCACGGATGGACACGTGGTGGGAGGCACAAAAAGCATGACGAGAGGCAAAGGCGCACGATCCAAGAGAATAAGCACAACTAAAAGATTTTGAGTGTGGTATTCATTAGTATAAAGGCAATAACCGTTTAGTGAGAGAGGGGAGAATATTATTTTGGTCTGTTACGATTGCTTCTCTCTCTGTTTGCCTTTCTCTTTGTTACGTTGTGCCCCTGTTTTGGAAAATAGCTTTTTCCTGTATTGCAGCATTCATGGAATAGAAGATCATTTCCCTGCTACGTGAATTGTTTACTTTAAATGCTTTTATTACATTTGGTGCTTTCATCCCATCATGGCGGAGAACACTCGTTTGAAGGAGATTTCGATGGAGCTATCACGTCTGAAGGACGTTACTGTTGACGTAAAATAACTTTCAGAGTCAATTTCTGCAATCGATCGTCACTTACAGGTCTTAATCGCAACCTTAACTGATCGGCATAAAGATGACTCCAAGCGATTTGAGACGTTGGAAACGACTGTGGACAACATGTTGAAGTCCATTGCTGCTCTTGAATCGGGATCTCGTCTTTCTCCTCAGTCCTCGTCATTTCAAGTTCGAAATCTGAAACTAGATTTTCCTCGCTTTGATGGTTCAGATGTTTTGCAGTGGATTTTCAAAGCTGAGCAGTTTTTTGATTACTACAAAACGCCGGATAAACAACGACTACTCATTGCTTCAGTTCACATGGACAAGGACGTTGTTCCTTGGTTCCAAATGCAGTCTCGAACGAATCCTTTTCACACATGGATTGCTTTAACTCGTGCTCTTGAACTTGAATTTGGTCCTTCACCATATGAATGGCCCCGTTCATATTTGTTTAAATTGAGTCAAGATGGCTCCGTACATGATTATTACGTGAAATTCACAGCTCTTGCAAACCGTGTGCAAGGTGTTACCGGTGAAGCATTGCTCGATTGTTTTGTTGGCGGCTTACAACAGGATATTCATCGTGATGTTTTAGCTCAAGCCCCGACCACATTAATGCGATGCGTTTCATTAGCCAAACTGTATGAAGAAAAATATGGCCATAAACCACACACAAGCTACAAATACCCCCCATCCTAAACCCCAAACACAAGCTACAAATATTAGCCAAGCCTCCCAGTCCCTTAAATCCAGTACCCTCCCACCATTACTTCCTAAACCTACGTCAACACATCCTTCCAAAAATTTTACTGTGAAAAATATTTCTCTCGCTGAAATGCAATTACGAAGGGAGAAAGGCCTCTGTTTCACGTGTGATGAGAAATTCACTCTCTCTCATAGGTGCCCCAATAAACAGTACCTATGACTGCCACTAGAGGAGGAAAAGGATGTTACTGATCAACCCAACTCTTCTGTTGAATATGCAGTGGATGAAACTCCACCTGTGTGTGAACCCCATTTGTCATTTAATGCCTTAAAGGGCTCTGCTGGGATTGGAACAATGAGATTTCAAGGAATTCTCAATGGGTTGCCTATTCAAATTCTTCTAGATAGTGGGAGTTCAGATAACTTCCTACAACCAAGGATTGCCAATTATCTGAATTTACCGATTGAACCAATACATAATTTCAAATGTCTTGGTAGGCAATGGTAGCACTTTAGCTGTTGAAGGATTCATCAAAGTTCTCGAGGTCACAATCCAATCACACTCCTTAATGCTGCGAGTATACTTACTTCCCATATCAGGAGTTGATTTAGTCCTTTGTGCGTCATGGCTGGCCACTTTGGGAGCCCATATTTCTAACTATAGCACCCTGACATTGAAATTTTTGTTGAATGGTCAATTTGTTACTCTACATGGAGATCATATCAAGCTTTCTACTCAGGCTCAATTTCATCATTTGAAAAGAATGCATACCACTAATTCCATTGCTGAGATGTATTCCTTACATATTCAGTTTCCTAGAGTTCTTTAAGATCAATTTCTCGAGCTGCCTGCTGATGTGGAGCTAGAGATAGCCTTGTTGTTGCACACATATCAACAAGTGTTTGATGTTCCCTCTGCTTTACCTCCTCCTAGATCCCACAATCATGCGATACCTCTCATACATGGTGCTAATCTTGTTAAAGTTAAATCCTATCGGTATCCCTTTAGTCAGAAACTGCAGATTGAAAAAATGGTCCAAGATATGCTGCAGGAAGGTATTATTGTTCCAAGCAATAGTCCCTTCTCTTCCCCTATCATTTTGGTGAAAAAGAAAGATGGAACTTGGAGGTTTTACACAGATTATAGGACCTTAAATGCTATAACAGTGAAAGATAGCTTCCCTATTCCCACAATTGATGAATTGATTGATGAGCTTCATGGTGCCCAATGCTTTTCCAAATTGGATCTTCACTCAAGCTATCATCAAATTTTAGTAAAGGAGGAAGATAGGCATAAAACCGCCTTCCATACTCATCAGGGTCTATATGAATGGCTGGTTATGCCATTTGGGTTAATAAATGCCCCAACAACTTTTTAATGTTTGATGAATGAGGTGTTCCACAAGCTGTCTAGAAAATGTGTTCTGGTGTTTTTTGATGATATATTGGTCTATAGCCTCACTTGGGTGACCCATTTACAACATCTTGAGATGGTCTTACAGTTGCTGCGGGAAAATAAGCTCTATGCCAAGCTCTCTAAGTGTTCGTTTGGTCAACACCAAGTGGAATATTTAGGACACGATTTCTGGCAAAGGCATTGCTCTAGAAAATAGCAAGATACAAGCTATATTGCATTGGCCTGTTCCTACAAATGTGAGACAATTGAGAGGTTTTTTGGGCCTTTCAGGTTATTATAGAAGGTTTATAAAGGGATATGCAGCTCTTGCGGGACCATTAACGAAGCTCTTAAAGAAAGATAATTTCCATTAGCAAGAAGAGGCTTCTCGGGCTTTTGCAAAATTAAAGGAGGCTTTAACTCAAGTTCCTGTACTTGCTTTACCAAATTTTTCCTTGCCTTTTGAATTGGAAACTGATGCGTCAGGGTAGGCATTAGTGCTGTTTTGAGCCAGAACTCGCATCCTATTGCTTTTTTCTCAAAGAAAATGTCTTCCTCTATGCAAAAACAATCTGCTTATGTTCAGGAATTTTATGCAGTAACTGAAGCAGTAGCCAAGTTTCGGCATTACCTGTTGGGGCATAAATTTTTGATCAAAACTGATCAGAAAAGCTTGAAAACTATTATGGATCAAAATTTGCAAACTCCTGAGCAGCAAAAATGGCTGCACAAATTACTAGGGTACGAATTCACTATTGAATACAAACTAGGCAAAGAGAATGTTGCAGCTGATTCTCTTTCCCGATCATTTCACATGGCATGGTCTCAACCCATTTCTCAGTTGTTAAACTCGTTACAGGAAGCTCAACAACAAGATACATAATTAAAAAGACTCTTTGATTCTTGTTCTAGCAATACAAACACTAAACCTCATTATTCCATCAATCAAGGCTTGTTACTTTGGATGAATAGAATTGTGATACATGTGGGCCATGCTCTATTACGGACCATCTTACAAGAGTTTCATAGGTCCTTGATTGCGGACATGCTGGTTTTTCTAGAACGCTAGCTAGAATTTCGGCTCAATTTTATTGGCCATGCATGCATAAGGACATTAAGTCTTTCGTCCAACAGTGTTTGATTTGTCAACAGACTAAAAGTGCTACTACCTTACCTTCGGGTTTGTTACAACCCTTACCTATTACGGATGCAATTTGGGAAGATTTAGCCATGGATTTCATTACTGGCCTACCTTCATATCATGGCTTTACTATGATCTATGTAGTGATTGATAGACTATCTAAGGCAGCTCATTTCATGCCATTGAAGACTGATTACACGAGCAATGTAGTAGTAGAGGTTTTCTTTAAAAATGTAGTGAAATTACATGGATTTCCTAAATCCATTGTATCGGATAGAGATAAAGTGTTCACCAGTCAATTTTGGAAATATTTGTGGCAATTCAGTGGCACCACATTGCAAATGTCATCGGCATATCACCCACAATCGAATGGCCAATCTGAGGCCCTCAATAAGTGTTTGGAACTGTACCTCAGGTGTTTTACTTTTGACTCCCCAAGAGAATGGTCCAAGTTTCTACCATGGGCAGAATATTGGTATAACACAGCCTATCATACCAGTGCTTGTATGACACCCTTTAAAGCTGTGTATGGTCGTGATCCTCCCTAGTTATTGAAATATGTCCTTAATGATAGTGATCCAATTCCTATGAAAGATCAGCTGTTGACAAGAGACATTATATTACAAAAGTTGAAAATGAATTTGCAAAGAGCACAACAAATTCAAAAGAAGTATGCAGATCAGAAAAGACAAGATGTGCAGTTCGCAGTGGGTGATTTGGTCTTGGTTAAATTACAACCCTATCGTCAGCAGTCATTAGCTTTGAGGAAGAATCAAAAGCTTGGTCTGAGATATTTTGGTCCCTTTGAAGTCATGTAGAAGGTGGGGTAGGGCACTTACAAATTGAAGCTTCCGGATTCAGGTAAAATTCATCCAGTATTCCACATTTCTCAGCTGAAATTGTGTCTTGGAAACCATGATCAGCCTTATGTACCATTGCCCATTTATGACTCAAATGTATCTCCTGTCATTCAACCTGTTGCTGTTCTAAAGTCTCGTGTGATACTCAAAGGGAATCAACCAGTTCCATAATCCTTGATTCAGTGGGAAGATGGGTTAGTTGATGATGCTATCTGGGAAGATAATGCGGTGCTTGCTCAAACTTATCCTCATTTCAACCTTGAGGACAAGGTTAATTTCGATGGAGGGAGAAATGTAAGGAAAAGGGATACCAAAGCCAAAGAGGTGGACTCGCGTGTGGGGTCAGAGGGAATATTCACGGATGGACACGTGGTGGGAGGCACAAAAAGCATGACGAGATGCAAAGGCGCACGATCCAAGAGAATAAGCACAAGGCTGAAAGATTTTGAGTGGGGTATTCATTAGTATAAAGGCAATAACCGTTTAGTGAGAGAGGGGGGAATATTATTTTGGTATGTTATGATTGCTTCTCTCTATTTTCCTTTCTCTTTGTTACGTTGTGCCCCTATTTTAGAAAACAGCTTTTTCCTGTATTGCAGCGTTCAGTTTATGCAATTTCTTACTATTCTTCATTCATGGAATAGAAGATCATTTCCCTGCTACGTGAATTTTATACTTTAAGTGATTTCGTTACACTACCTAGGTGCAGTCTTTTCATATCTTTGTGTATCTATGGTGTAAGGACTCATATAATACATAAATTTGTTGGGATGAATCATTTGTGAAGCATTCTTTCTCATTTTCATTCTCATGTTGATGTCAAAGCGATTCGATCCTACATCTGTTATTGTCTTTCTTTATCCAATGACAAAATTGCGGCCTGCTATTGGCAGCCACTGCTGATCATTAGCTTTTTCTTTGGTATGCATTAGGTTTGGTTTGTTTCGTCAAGTAACGAAACCCATCGTCCACCGTCGTTGTTACAAGCCTTCGGTGACCACCACCAGTTTCTGAGTACCAAATCTAGTGCAGCAAGCAACAGAGAACCCAAAAAGTCAAAGGCTAAATTGCTTCCACATGCCTCCTCTTTTCACACTCTAACTAGCAACATTGAAGCCATGCACCACCCTCTGGTCATTGAAGTGATATCATGCCTCCTTCATGGGTTTTATTATCAACCTCCCATGTCCTTGTTTCAACATCTGTTTCTAGTTTGCCATCACCATTTGAAGTGCAGCCCTTAAAACACCTCTCAGGCCCTCTATTCTATCTTCTGGTTTCAAAATGTCTTCGGGATCTACCATCTCTTTTTTTTTTTGGGACCACCACAATTACTTTAGGAAAGCGTAATGGAAAAAATTACTTCTCTTGGCATGCGTTGAGCTTTGGTGCCTTGGTAGGCTTCCATGATTACTTGGAAGGGAGAGTAGTAAAATATCATCAATCAAAGTTGAACAATGGAAGTTGGATTTTCAACTTTCTCCTTTGTTGTAGCAATATGTGATACTTAATGTTAGGCATAAACCCTCTTACTAGAATGCTATTAGAGCCAAGTTACAGTTTATCTTGGTCAAGTTCATCTAATGTTAAACTCGAAGATCAGAAAGGAAACAAAAGATCGTAACTTGAGAATAGTAACTCAACTTGTAAGAGTTACGAGTAAATAAAAATATATGTTTATATAAAAGATATTATTAAAAATAATATAAATAATGAAAATAACTTGTAAATAATTTTTAAAATAGGTTCATAATTAATAATATAAATAAAAAGGTTCATAACTCATGAAATGTTTATATATAAAACAAGTTAATTTATACATTCATAAAAAATTGTCATTCCATTATTTTTCTTCAAATTGTAATTAAACCCTAAACAAAATGAAGAAGAGCAAAAGTCGTTTTCTTCAAATTCACAACAAACCACAAAATGCAAGAGAGTGAAAGCAACATAGGAGCGAAAAGAAAAAGGAGTAGAAGAACATATGGCCACAGTGAGGGCGATGAGTGTTGACAACAATGAGGATAATGATCACAGGGGATTCCAATGGTGTTGATAGCAAGAAATTGTGTAGAGGGCAAAATATACAAGGGGCAGAGGAGTCTTTTAGTAATCTAACACATGATGGTGGAATAGGAACAAGGAAAGGTGGGCATTTGAGAAGGATGAAATGTGTAGTTGAAGGATTATCAATTGGGGAGGAATGATATATAACAAACAATTTTGGAGAGAGAAAAGGCAACTGAGTAGTCAATTTGAGTGAACCTTCTCCTTTGGTTTTCTTTCTTAATGCAATTTTCCTTGTATGACACTGGGTATTTGTCTTATCCTTTATGGTCAGATTTTCTCTTTCAATAAAAAACTATCTCATATTTCCATCAAAAGCTTCATTGCCTTTTTTGTTACTATTTATTGCTTTTTCGAAATTGTACTCATAACATATTGTGTAGACAACAACTGTTGGTGAGTGCGAAGGCAGCGACCGCCGGTAAGTGTGTCAGTGGTGTCAACAATGGTTGCTGTGAAACTCGTGCCCCATGTGGGTCTTCTCCTTTGGTTGTGATATGCAAAAGAGCGACATGACGCACAATCCTTCGATCCTACGAGCATACCAGCGTAATCGCTCCAATCCACATAACTTTCGATGCAGCCACTGCGGTTGCTGGTTTTTTTCCCTTATAGGCAATCACTCTACATTATTACGGAACTAGGCAGTTTTTAAAAAAAAAACGGAAATGGACAAATTGTTTGCGGGAGCACGTTTTCGTATGTAGAAATCGGGTAGCCCCTAAACGTTTTGTGGTCAAAATTTGTCAGCAAGCGAAATCGTGTGAGGGTGGACTATCTTTAAAGAAAATCATTGTGGGGTTGTACGTTTTTACATGAAATCGTGCAGGGGGGTTACGTTTTTCATGCAGTTTTCTGGGTTTAATGTAATTGATTACAGACGAAGTGTAATCGATTACATGGTTAATGCATTATGTTCGGGTGAATTGTAATCGATTACAGTCCCAATTTTTTTTTTTGAAAAAAGTGATTAAATTAGAATTGGATACAGAGGCAAGCATAATAATTTGTAATGATTTTATACAGTTTTTTGGTCCATCAAAGAATAAAGTATTTCAAATTATAGTTGAAGGCATAAGAAATATTAATGTTCATAAAAAATTGTCTTAGTTTTAACATTGTAGAAAGAAGAAGAAAACATTGAAAAGTAAATTAATTGAAATAAAAAATGTACAAATTATTGGCAAAATGGACATTGTCCCCTATGATGACCCTCAGTGCGACAATAAGAGCATTTTTTTGGATTATCCGTAACGGGATGATCCATTTCGTTATGGATCCTAGTCGTTGTAGGTCGTCCAGATTGAAATTAGGACCTATATATGTTGACCAATAGTGCTCATTTCGCAGGGGGTGGAATTGGACTTGATAAGCCTTATTTATGTAATCAAGGGTGTAAACTGGATCGATAAAATTTTAAAGTGGCATATGACCTAAAGAACAAACAGCTATGACGTGATGACAGTGTAACCGACTAGCTTGGAAGTGACCACAATCACACCACGAATCATTTAATCTGATAGTGAATGAGATTGGTTTTGGCCGATATTGATGGGGGCTCGATATCTCTTGCACCTCGAATTCTGAATTATCTCGATCATAGTGTTGAACATGACAATATGCAGATTTCTGGTGATTTTGTTGGAGCAAGGCAGTAACATCTTCTGGATATTGATGACCAGCTCTTAACATAGAGTCTGCCAACCAAGGATGGAGGCACATGCTTAAGAAGACTAAGCATGTTTAGAAAGGAAGTTCACTAATCCTTCATCCCTTTCATTTGTGTTTGTTATTTTTTATTCTCAAAGTTGACTTAGTTGAATCAACTTTAGTTGACTTGTTGACCTTTGACTAAGTTTGACTTGTTGACTATAGTTGACTTGACTTAAGCCAACATGCTAATCTATGTTTATGTGCTTTGTAGGTTAATTAGGAGTAAGAAAGCAAAGCTAGGTAGTGCATGGTGATTGGGGAGCATAAATGATGTGGAGGAGAGAGTAAAGCAAAGGCATAAAGCATAAAGTAAAAGGCATGAAGCAAGTGTACCTATGTACCTTTGGTCTCCTTTGTTTTTAGCACACTTTGGCCACTTTTTGGAGACGTATGAGACAGATTCTTTGTCTCTTTTTGTGCTAGAACGAAATTAGCCTTGCATACACCATAGTTAGCTCTTTCGTCTCTTATTTTTTGTAACCTTATTTGACCTAGTTTCTAGAAGCTAGGGTTAGGTTTTTGTAGAGACATCCTTAGGTATCTTTTACTTGCTTAGAGGCCCCTAAACTCTTCTATATAAGGGGTGCTCCTAGACATGTAAAAGGGTTGAACATTTTGAAATAAAAACACTATTGTGTCTCAACCATTTGTGAGAGTTTCCTCCCTTGAGAGTGAATACTTTTAAGCCTTATCTTGCATAGCAAGTGGCGGCACACATCCACTCATCTTGAAGGTTGCCATGGCTTCTAGCCTAGCCTTGTAGTGGCGTGCTGCTCACATTTTTACCATTTCTTTCCTTTCCATTTTATGTTTTCTTCTTCCTTTAATTGTTCTTGGTTTTCTATGATTTATGTGTTTTCCATTTCCTTTTCATTTTGAATCAATCCATCATCTTCTTCTCTTGAGCTTTGTGAAAGGAACCTTCACATCTAGATAGCTTGCTATCTTAATGTCCAGTGAAGATTTCACTTAGCTTTCTTAATCAACTCACACCATATTCAATAATCTTAAAAAGGAACAAGTTAATCCTTCATCATATGCAGTAGACAAAGTGATGATTGTCTGATTCCCAGTCAACTTCTTCCGATCGTAGGGCTGACAAAATGCCCTTTCCTCTATCAGTAATTAGGCATAGATGTGTTGAGGAGTTACATGCTCTAGTAGTAGTTGAAAAAACCAAATCAATGTCTCTTTTGTCTCACCTTCTACTATTGCAAATGCCAAAGGAAATAAGTTTCTATTTCCATCTAGAGCAACTACAGTTAGCAAGGTTGCATGATATCTGCTTGTTAAAAAGGTTCCATCCACTTCAACAACAGGTTTACAATACTTAAAACCTTCAATGCATGGTCCAAATGCCCATAAGCAATGTTCCATAATGTATGTGGATGTCCCATTCTCAGCATCAACATTAACTAGAGGACCGGAAAGTTGAAAAATTGTCCCAGGATTGGTTTGTTGTGCAGCTAGTAACCATCTGGGAACTTCATTATAAGATTGGTCCCAATCACCATACTCCATTGTAATTGCTTTTTCCTTCGCAATCCATGTTCTTCTATATGTGGTCGTGTATCCGTAACGACTTTTGATGTCAGCGACCAAGCTTTTGATGCGAATGCTTGGATTTGTGCGGACCAAATGAAAACCAATGGAAGCAATTTGGGTGGAATCCAGATTACAGTGATCTTGTGAAATTAATGTAGAGAAACAAGTATGTGTACCATCAATGGACTTGATTTCCCAATGATGTCTGATTTTACTATAACTAGCCCTCAAATGCCATTGACATTCATTGTTGTAATGGATGCATCGTGCAACATAAAGATGCGGTTTTGATTCTACCACATTGAAGTTATATCCATTGGTGATGTGATAATGTTTGATGGCAAACACCGTTGCCTCTTTTGAATCGAATTGCATGCGTTCTTGTAGTTCGACTTCCCCATACGGATTGTAATCCATTGTAGGAACCGGAACAATTTCTTGATCGTCTGTATTATCTTCATAAAAATCATCGGAAGTAAATTCTTCGACAATGTATGGAATGATAGGTTCGTCTTCAATTGGATTAGACAAAGAAGATCCTCCATAATTCCACAAACTCATTATGAACACGTTGGTATGGAAATATAGATTAGGAGATTTGAGATGTGAAGCTTAGTATGGAGAGAAGTATTGATAGAAGAACCAATGGTAGTGTGCATGGATATATAAGTGTTTCAGTTTCCAAAATTGAAAGGAGTGGGTTGGGGGTGCGAAAAGAAAAAAAAATTGATTTTAAAGAAAACGTGCACCCCCTACACGTTTTCTTAAAGAAATTGTGTACCCCGTTTTCTAATAGAAAACGTGCACCCCCCACACGTTTTCTATTTAGAAAACGTGCATCCCCACACACTTTCTATTTAGAAAACGTGCACCCCCCATACACTTTCTATTTAGAAAACATGCACCCCCATACACTTTCAATTTAAAAACGTTTCCCCATGACGTTTTCTTCTTAAACCTTTTGATTTTCCCGCTTCACCGTGATTCCTGTACTGCTGCACCTGCCATAATACTATTTCAACTTCACGCTTCTACACTCACAATAATTCACGCTTCTGCACAATGCTATTCAAAATAATGCATGCTTTCTCTTCTGCATAATACTATTCACAATAATGGTGTGAGAGAGAATCTTTCATGCACCTGCAACTTTGAAAAATGGTGTGAGAATCTTTCAGAAGGTTATTATTATTGAAGAGAAAGGTTTGTGTGGTGAATAGAAGAAGCCATGTGGTGGTGTGCATGGAGGTGTAGTACAATAGGCTGCCATTGGTGAGACAACTCATTTGGTACGTGAGAGAGAGAAATATGAAAAGGGAGGCATGTGAATGAATAATATGGTGATGTAGTTTAAATAACCATGTTAGGTGCAAGAGTTATTTCACATCACAGAATACTTCATTGCTTTGCCATTGTAGTTGGATTTGCAGCGTATCAAAATTAGTTTCTCATCCGTCAATCTAACAGGTTCGGTCATTTTTTTTATTATCTTTTTTGTGTTTGTTTTGTTATTCATCAACTTTAAATGATATTCTAGTAATCTTTTCATATACTTTTATGTAGTTTATTATGGCTCAGAACAACAACCTGCCAGCAAACTTGTCCGTATTGCGTCATCAAGACGATCACATCACCAACCAGATTTGGGAAGGAAATGAGAGGGTCCTCCGGCCACGACGCCATTGTATCTGGATTTTAAAACATACAGATCTTATAGACCTAGGGTCAAAATGTTAATTGATGCAGCTGGTTTTGGTCACCTTTTCAAAGTGAGTAATGTGGAGATTAACCACCTCATGGTAAAAGCATTATGTGAAAGGTAGGGGGACTGAAACTCACACCTTCCACATGCCACTAGGAGAAACAATTGTTACCCTAGAAGATGTTTCACTATAACTGGGGGTGCCAATTGATGGTGAACCCGTCACCGGTGGAAGTTCTGGAAACCTGCTACAATTGTGTCAAGATTTATTGGGGGATATTCCACCCAAAAATATGATCACAGGAAACCGCATAAAGCTATCATGGCTAAATAGTAGATTCCGAGAATTACCGGATGACGCAAACCTGGCAACCATTGGACAATATGCATGAGCACACATCCTCAAACTGATTGGCAGCATGTTGATGCCAGATACATCAGCCAGTCTCGTGTATTTTATGGTCTTGCCATTGTTAAGAGAATTAGATTATATTTCAAATTTTAGTTGGGGGTCCGCAGTATTGGCATGCCTTTATCGTGCACTTGATCACAGCACAAAATTCCAACAAGACAACATTGGTGGATGCATGTTATTGCTGCAGTGTTGGGCGTGGGAGAGATTCACATGTATCTCTCCAGAAATACAACCAGTCACGAAGGACGAGATTGTGGTTGTCCTTGTGTTCCCCTTAAGTATGAGGTGGTGTCAGCAAACACATTTTGTCTTCCATGACCAAACTACTGTGGTGGGGTTCCGAAAAAAATTTGATCATATTCAACAAAAGCAGGTTCATTATCACCAATGCTCTACTACTTTGTTTGTTGAAATTCCCTTTGTTTTTTTATGTTTAACATTAACATTAATTTTTTTAGTTTTTATGGACGCCATATCGACAACCCCATGTTAGTCGCATGATAATCATAAATGTTTCTCCCATAAGTCGGGCTTTGGTTCCTCTTATATGTTTTGCGATTGTTGAATTTCACCAAGTCGACCGGGTAGTCAGACAATTTGGTTGGCGATAGAGCATCCCATCCGACCCGATGAACCTAGATGAGGTTCACCGAATTGATCTCCAAGGAAGCGAGGAAATTAATTGGAGGCAATATCACCATCGGTTTATAATGCTATGGAATAATCGTCATAATTCCATTGTTCAGGGCAAACCTTGCACCAAAAGTGGCCATCTGTGTGATAACTCGCCCTACACTACAAAAAAACGTGTAAGTAGCGACAATTATTTTTGTATTTTATGTCATTTTTAACCGTCGTTATTTACTTGAGCGACGTTTTTCAGAAATGTCGTAATTCTTGTCGTCACAAAGTATAACATGGCGGTTTAAGATGAACCGCCGCAGCAACCGTCATTTTATACTATGTATACAATGACGATTTAAAGAGGTAAACAACGTCAATTAAAACTGACGTAGTATTTTTAATAGAAAACAAATTCAATGAAAAAAATGACACTTAAAACTGACATTATTAATAGAAAACATAATTTTAATATTTAATTATTTAATTATTTATTATTTTTCACATGCATTTATACTTTCATAATTTAATAAAATTTATTTTTATGATAGTTTAAAATATATAAAAAATTATAACACTATAAAAAAAGAAATTAATAGACTAAATTATTTTATTATCAACATAACATAATTACACCAAATTACCAAAATATTCAATTATCCAAAAAAAAAGACAACATTAAAATTTCATAAGACAATTATAAAACTTGCACCGCTAATTCTAAGTTGTTTTGCTTCCACCACTTGAACTTAGTATATAGTATGGAGATGGCACACCGCTGCCAACATTCGGTGCCTACAATAAAAAAAGAATATAAGAATATATGAGTAAGTGAAATTCAAATAAATTAAGAGATTCTTACAAGGAGAAAGGTGTTCTATCCTTTAAACAATAAAATGAAATAATTAATTAAAATAATTAGTAAACCAAAAAATATAAAATAAAAGAGAAAACACACCCTTTACCTTCCTTTGGGGCCAATAAGATATTCTCAACCAATGTAACATGAGTTCTAGAAATTTGCGGCTTAACTTCTTCAAGTAACAATACTTTCTCCAAATGCCAACACCTTGCTCAAAATTCACCATGTTTCGCCCTTTTTACCAGTTTCAGAATTTTGAAGAATCCATAGATACCTCAGGCTAGAACTAAGCACGTCACCACGAGCCATAGCTTTTGCTTGGGCTATTCTCTGTTTGAATGTATGAATCATCTCCTCAACCTATATAACAAAAAAAGTTCAGAATTATGTGTGACTTCCCCTTCAAAAATGACAAAGCTAATGAAAATGGGTTGAAATAGATATAAAACATGTAACACAAATCGAAGGAAAAAGTTTTATAAATTAGTGTATGCGCTTAACTTTTATTAGATGCATTTTCCAAATAAAAAAGGCATCTCTGCCTTGGCCGTGGCTACACCTAGATGAAGGTAACCAATGAATCATTATGAAGAAATGGATCATGCATTATTAACGAGCCCACTCCACAGTTGTCTTGTGCATGCCATTGCCTTCACTTTTGGAAAAAAGCTTATAAACGATTCTATGGCAGCTGCACAACAAATAAAAAAACCATCAAAACAATTATACTATATAGAATTATGATTGATTGAAAAAATGGCAACACCAAGAGCCGTATTCTTTTGGCTTTTTTTCTTTTCTTAAAGCATCACCGTCATGGTTTTTATTTGCTTTGTTTATTTAGTATATAACCTCCTTTCACATTGCACAAAGACAAATGCACCAATCTATATTGGTTCCCTTATTTTGCTCCAGAAAGGATATCTAAGTAATGAGCACCAATTCCACCTATATAACTGCTACCACAACCCAGGCCCCTACTTAAATACACTAACGAGTATGAGCTGCCACCAACCTACAGCGTGGGAAAAAACAATAAAAGAATCACATCTAGAGCACCTAATAGAATTTAACATTATGAAGTGAAATACAAAAGTTTAAATATATTATCATTTCGATGATTTGAAGTATATGGACATGACGAACATCAGAGTGTTAATGCCTAAGACAACATAAAACTCGTCAACTTCGTTTTCCCAATACTAATTTGCACCTTCCAACTCTCTATATCCTGTTAACTTTAACAAGGAACATATCCTGACTTCATCAATATCCACAATCGCACTAGCCTTAAAATTATATGTTGAAATAATAACTATAACAAGTAAGATAAAAATACCTTGGGATGGTGAAGCTCTCTTTAACTGAGGGGAGGAGACCGACCATGCCTAGCAATCGTTACTGCTGCTTCAGCAAGACTGTATGATAAAAAAATTAAAAAAGTAACATTATATCACAGCACACAACTCATAAAACACAAAAAGAAAAAAGAAAACCTAAGAGACCCTTAACCCCACAAAATCAAGATTTATAGAATCACCACAAGCACATTGCAAAGAGGAAGGAGGAAACCCACTATAAACCCTAGCTCCTCTGAACCAATCTTGTCAAGTCTGATGGCAAAGCGTTTAGCCTCTGAGGGCCTTTTGCACCATCACAATTTTGGTGTCGAAAGCGTCACCTTCTGCGCAACGCGACTTTTCCCGATTAAGCCAACAACGAAATCACTTTCATGAAATAGGAAGAACTTTGTTGGCAAGGGAATGGTGAGAGTGGGAGCAGAGAGTGAAGGAAAGGAGAAGCCCTTCATTTCAAGACCCTAAATTAAACCCTAAGTGATAAAGAGAATGATAGAGGGTAATGGGCGAAATTTGAAAATAAGGGCCTGCGAAAGTTAAAAAATATCAAGTCAGAGGGAAAGTGAAAACAGAGAAAAAGTAAAAATAAAATATTGAGATATATTGAAAAAATGGCAATTAAAAACGTCATATTTTGTGTCTAAAATATGGCAGTTTAAAAAATGGCAATTAAAACAATCATATTTTATATGTAAAATGTGACAGTTCTCTAAATGTCGTATTATACGGTAAAAAGCGATGGTTTTAAACAACCGTCACATTAAAAACGTCACAATTTACATATTTTTTTTGTAGTGCTACATGCAATGGTACATAAATCATACCATCCGTTATATCTCGGCTATTGCACAATCATCCGAAGATGAAGTAAGAATCATTTATTTCATGCACAACATTTAAATTAAACTTTTTATTATAATTGAATTTCAATAATATCAATTAATTTTTTATTTTCTTTTAGTATGACATGCCCGAGCAATATCAGAATTCGCCTTCACATCAGCAACTTCGTCCGGATAGACCCTTTTCAGGCCTCCTTCACTCACAAAATCTAACTCCTGGTTTTAGGAATTGGATCAAAGAATGCATCTTCCATCCATCTCAGCAGGTCCCGACTTCATATGGTTTTTTCCCACCGCCATCAAACTTTGGAGCGGGTCCATCCCAATATTATGGTGGTTCATTTGGCCCACAATTTTCCAGCTATGGGGGTGTTCCATCACAAATGTTTGGGACATCATCACCGAGGCCCGTCATCTTCACAACAATACTACAGACCTGAAATTCCATTTAATGTTTCAGAAGAAGGTTTTCAATATGTGGAAGTGGAAGATACTGATGACGAAAGTGAGTCACTCCCTCCTCCCCCACAACCTGAGAGACGACCTCGACGACTCACACGGAGGCCACCATGCAGCACAGGCAGCCATCGTTGAACAATGTTATTGTCAAATAAAGTTATCACATTATGGGAGAATATTGTACTATGTATGTGTACTATTTGAATATGACAATTGCATATGTACGTAATGAATTGAAGCTCTATAATGTTTTCTTTGTTTATTCACTCAATAATGGTGCAACTACTATGCTTATAAATACCACATCCCTACACTACATGAAATGCAAACTTTCAAGTGTCCAACACATCTTAATTCAAAACCGTAAGATGGAACATTTTCCCCCTGAAATGTTTGGCATCATAGAGTCTCAGGATTTCACCAATTCTTACATAGTTACCTTATACACAAACGGTGAAACGAAACTCTGTGAGGATGGGGTGAAGTTCATATGTCAAAGTCCCCAGATATTTCGCATTCCATACAACTGCACATACAACATGCTCAACCAAAGAGTTTGTGCAGCCATTCCATGCCAATCAAACACATCTATAAACAACCTATACTTCAGACGACCCACCATGACTTCTAAAGGAAATATTGTCTATGACGCATTTGAATTAAAGACAGATGAACATGTTTTTCAAATGTTGCAATGTAAGTCTTTTTTCCCTTTCAACACAATGATTGAATTGTATGTCACCTTCAAAAGATCACCTGAAGAAATCCTTTCTCTTTTAACTACAAACACCCCATCATCATCATCCTCAAACTCTTTCCCAACTTCACCAACTATTCTTTATTATGGTGGACCTTTAAGGGGTGCTGGTATCATAGAGAGTCCATCTGGTTTTGGTCTTGAGTTTGGTTTGGATGCCACAAAAACCTTCTCCATCAGACATGATTGCACCTACAATGAATTATTAGAAACCGTAACTCAATTAGTCGAGTGTGGTGATTGTAGAGTTGTCAAACAAATTGACTATCGTCGCCCTTCAACAATACGCAACAAGCGACTATTTCATGACACCGCGGAAATCAAATGTGACTTTGATGTGTCACAGATGATCAGTCGTTGGAAACACGTACAAAGTCTAGACCAATCTGTCAAAAAACCGCGTATCTCTTCCTATATCGAGCTTTTCATCCAAACTAAAGACATCGGACCACCAACACCTGCCGAAGAATATGAAGATATCAATTCTGCATGGTTTGTGGATCACCGGGGTAGAAGAAGATACAAATGGTTTGTGGATCACCGGACCAACTACAACTTTTCATTTAGTTTTTTTTCTTTGTTTTCCATTTTAAGTTATGTGCAACTTGTTAATCATTTTATTTTTCTTTAATTAGTGGAATATGTTAAACTTTTTTATTAATGGAGTAGAAATGCTATAAAAATAAATATGTTATGCTGTAATCAATTATATGGATCATGTTATCCATCACCACAATTAATTTGCTGCAAGCGTACTGTAATCGATTACCATCAACAAAATTTAGACATCTGATGCGAAGGTAATCAATTACGTATGACCTTAATTGATTAAATAATCGATTACACAAGTCTAAAATTGTAAAATGTAATCGATTACCAAAGCTTGTAATCGATTACTGACGTAATAGGAGCCCCCTGGAATATAAATCCTAACTTCGTAATCAATTACATAGTTTCTGTAATCGATTAACGAACTAATAGGAGCCCTTGGAAAATAATTTCTTACTTCGATCGATTATAGAAACTATGTAATCGATTACGAACTAACAAGAGCCCTTGGAAAATTATTTCTAGCTTCGTAATCGATTACAAAAACCAGGTAATTGATTAACGAACTATCACGAGCCCTGGAAAATAATTTCTACCTTCGTAATCGATTACCGAAATCCTGTAATCGATTAACGAACTAACAAGAGCCCCTGGAAAATAATTTCTGCCTTGGTAATCGATTATAGAAACCCTGTAATCGATTACACCTCTAACAGGAGCCACTGGAAAATAATTTTTGCCTTAGTAATCTATTACCGAAACCCTGTAATCGATTACACCTCTATCAGGAGCCACTGGAAAATAATTTTTGCCTTAGTAATCTATTACTGAAACCCTGTAATCGATTACATCTCTATCAGGAGCCCCTGGAAAATTATTTTTAACGTGGTAATCAATTACACAAACTCTGTAATCGATTACACCTCGTCTTCCACTATAAATACAACATTTTCTCTCTTCGCCGCTGCACACCAAAAACCCAACTCGTGCCCCCTTTCCCTCCTCCGTGATTTCACCATTGTGCCTTCATTTCTTAACCAAATCACCTTCCGTTCGTTGCAATCTTTCTCATTTTCAATTCTCTACAAAACCCACCGATTAAAATCTTCAAAAACACCCAAAAATGGTTGAATCTTCAAGGAAACGCAAGACACAAACCGGTGCTCGACGCCGCCGTGGTGTCACCATCAACGAACCTGAAGAAATAATTGCACCTTCACAGCCACAAAGACTCTTCTCTTTCGTAGCACAATATGAAAGGTATACTTCAAAATTTTTCGGTAGAGATATTATTGAACCCAGATATCCTGATGATTTTATTGTTGAGCAAAACTTTGAGTGCTATGATATACTGCACAACTTGGGATTATTACCTTTTTTGACTAATCGTCAATATTATTATCCGGAGTTAGTTAGAGTATTTTATTCTAACTTACAAAGTACTGATGAAAGGGTTATTCTTAGTGAAGTTAAGCATGTCAAGATTAGAATGGATATAAATATGTTTTATCGTATAACCCAGTTGGGCACTCAAGGGGTCTGTTTTGAGGGAAACATGGTGGAGGAATGGAGAGATGATTATTCGAGTCACAATGCAAAAGTAATGATTTGTCGTGACAATGTAAATATTGGAGGAAGATTACTGGCAAGCCAAATGAAAGTGGAAACACGTATCCTGCACTACATCTGATGTCGATGCCTGGTGCCCCGATCAACTAACCTTGCCCAAGCTACTGAAGAAGACATTATCTTAATGTGGGCAATGTTGACCGAAAGGCAGCTTAACTGGGGTCATGTAATTAGATATCGCATGAAAAAGGCATTAAGAGACCATGCCCCTTTACCATATGCTAATCACATTACTGACATTTTAATTAAGTTTAATGTTCCTCTAGAAGATGAACCATTTGAGGAGGTTAATTGGAGAACAAGTCCAATTGGTGCTGAAGTTATTCATTTCTTTGGTTTTGTAAAAAACCAAAATGGTGAATGGATTCATAAACGTGATATGCAGGATGCACCTACTCATGATGATCGCACACCATCTCCACCGCCTCAGCCTACCCAGGATGCATCTACTGCTATGCTTAATGATATTATCCACGAAATCTGCAATCTCCGGGCTTTTGCTGGTTCAAGATTTGACAGTATAGATGCTCGGGTTGGTCAACTTGAGGAAGACATGGCTTATGTGCGGCGCCAATTTCCCCCTTCTTAGATGCATTTTGATGTTTATTTCATTCAAAAACTTTGTATTTGTTTAATGCACTTTCACATTGACATTATTATGTTAGTACTTTAATTGATTGTAATGTTTTTTTTCATTATTATCACTGTTTTTAGTTTCATATTCAACTATATCATATGTCATTGCTTTCCTATCCAGTAAAATGTTTGTCAGCATTTTTTTTTCAAAAAAATACGCATGTAATCGATTATAGTTCGTGCGTAATCGATTACATAACACCCAAAAACTACAACGCATGCAGTAATCGATTACAGCATATGGTAATCGATTACTGCTTCAAAAACGTTACCCCCTACACGATTACAGCATGCAGTAATCGATTACAGCATACGGCACGAAAAACGTTCACCCCCCACACGATTTTGCCTGTTGACTCGCTTGACCACAAAAACGTTTGGGGCTACACGATTTCTTCATACGAAAACGTGCTCCCCCAAAATGATTTGCCCATTTTCGTAATTTTTTTAAAAACTGCCTATAAACGTAATAATGGAGAGTGAATTGCCTATAAGGGAAAAAAACCCACGGTTGCTCGCTTGGAGGTGCAAACTCATAGGATCGAACAAGTTTGCGAGTTTACTCGCGATTTTAACAACATTGAGTTCATTTAGGCTTTTGTGCCACCACTATTAGGCTCAAGTTGGATCACCCACAAATATTTATCACATGCTCGATATTATCATTCCTCGCCTGATAGTGTGTTCTAGATTTCAAATAGATTATAAGGCTGAATTATAATATTATATTAGTAGGGTTGCCCTCATCTTCTTCCCTTCTCCTCTCCCAATGCACCTCCATACTTTCCTCCACCTCAACCCCATCTTCTTCTACATACACCTTCATCCCATCTTTCACCTCCACCTCCACCCCTACCACAATTTCTTCTTCCACCTCCATCACCCCATCTTCTTCCTCCACGTCCACCCCATCTTCTTCCACCTTCACTCTCAAAAACATTTACAAGGGTCCATTAAAATAAATGAAAACATCACAATAATATGAAGTCTAAGGAAGAAGATGTGAATCAAAGATGAAAGACGTGAAACATAAGTTCCACGATCCATGTGAATTTTGGGTTGTGGAATCCAGAATGTAATTTTGCATTAATGATTATACAGTTCAGAATATAATTTACATTACATATTGTATAATCCGAAATGTAATTTTACATTGTGGATTGTAAATTCGGAATGTAATTTACATTACAAATTGTATTTCAAACTTACATTACGGATTGTACAATCTGACATGTAATTTTGCATTATGGATTATAAAATCCATAATGTAATTTGCATTCTGGATTGGTTTCCAAATTTGCATAACTGATTTATAAATTTGAAATGTAATTTACATTACAGATTGTATTATAGGTTTGCATTACGGATTATACAACCCAAAATATATATGAATTGCATAATTCAAAATTATAATTGCAGCAGGGGTATATTTGAAATTTTAAAAAATATAGGGGTGCAAGAAGAAAATATGAGGGTGCACTAGTGCAGTTTTGGCCTTTTAACTCGCGTTATAGGCCTCAGTTGTCGCTTAATCGAAGCATAAAATGGCGCGGTGGAATTTTTGCAAATTTTTCCAACTTTTATGCCTCGGTTCATTAGAAAACCGATGCCAAAAGGTATGATATGCCACTACACTAGTGATATTTGGCCTCGATTGGAATTGAACCGCTACCAAAAACTGTTTTCGGCCTCGGTTAAAAATTGAACCGAGGCCAAAAACTATTTTCTGCCTCGGGTGGAATTGAACCGCTGCCAAAAAATGTTTTTTGCCTCGGTTAAGAATTGAACCGAGGCCAAAATGTTCGTTAGAGTTCAAAAATCGCGAATCACTTTTTTTCTTCTTTTTCCTCGCGTGCGCGTTCTCTCTCTCAGCCACCCACATCCATTGCTGTTGTTGCCGGCGACCACTTGCGATTACTTGACGTTTGGATCATTCGTGTTCTAGCTTGGCGAAGTGCGATTTGGGACTCGCGAAGTGGGCATCAGTTCGTTGTGTTGCAGGTGCATGGTAGACTGGTGTTGTGCATGGATGGAGATCTGTCGTTGATGGTGATGAGACGTGTAGGTGGCGGTAGCGTGAAGAAACTTGTCGTTGCAACGGAGGTGGTTTCGCGATTTGGGGGAGGAGGCGCGATTTAGAGTTTGTGATTTACTACAGATGGTTGATTTTTGTTTGCATTTGTGCAAGTGTGATGTTCACATTTTCGTGTATGAAGAACATGGAGGTTCCATGGTGGTGGCACGATTCACAAATTGCTCTTACGATGAAGGAGAAGATTGCAATGGCTGCGGATCTTTGGTTCTAAGTTTCGGATGTGGCGGTGGTTGACGGAGCTGTTGTGGAGCCATGGTGGCTGTCTAGGGTTTCTGGTGGAGAATATGGGTTGTTGAAAATGCTGAGAGGCACATATGGCCTCGGTTCTCAGCAGAACCGAGGCAGAATATGGAGCTTCTGCTTCGGTTGAGACCCGAGGCAAAAAACTAACCTTTTTGGTCTCGTCCTAATGTCTCGGTTCTAGAACCGAGACAAAATGATAAAAATAATCGCTGCCAAAAGCCCTTCCTGCACTAGTCGTGCAAGAAGGAATTCCCTCATCAATTTGTAAGGTTGAGTTTGACATAAACCCTCTCATAAGAAATGAAAGATAAGTTTGGTTAAATTATAAAAAATGTTGAGGAGTGATATGTCAATAATATCGTTTGCTTGACTATTATATAGAAACTAAAAGGTATTACATGTTTGACTATTATATAGAAACTAAAAGGTATTACATGTTTGCCTGACTATTGTTTGTCATGGTTGTCATTTGCCATTGACCTCTCCAACTAGATATAAATAATGTCTCACTTCATGGTTATATAGAGGAGGAAATCTTCAAGAGCAGTTTTTTGGGTTTATTTCTTTAGTTTGCATCGAACGCTTTATGGTCTCAACAATCTCGATGTGTTCTGTTTAACAAATTTAGCCATATTATACAACTTTAAGCTGAAACATAGTGAAACAAATTCTTATGAGAAATGTGTGTATACAATTGGGCATGTTGGTGACCTAGTTATTATTGGGCATGTTGTTGTGCTGCCACTATTGCGTCTCGCCTCCGGCCACACTACTCCAGCCAGTCGTCGCTCCGATTGGACAATGTCTCTCTCTATAACTGTTTCGGCGACCCTCCACCACCACGCGAGCCCCTCTTCTTCTTCCACCAACGTTGTGCTGCCATCGAACTGTCTCGACTCCGGCCACGCTGCTCCGGCCACCGTCGTTGCACCTCTTTTTCCTGCATCTCCATTTCGTGCACAAACATTTTCCTTTTTTCCCACAACTGTCGCGCTGCGGTTCCTCCAAGGTAAATTTCCAACGCGTTTTTGTTTGGTTTTCCGTTTTGTATATGTTAATTTTCAATTTTAGTTATTGTGATTGTTAATTTGCATTGAGATTGAAATTGTTTAGAGTGTTTTGATTAATTTTGTGAGAGAATTGAGTCTCAATTTAAGAGCATTGTGTCTTCAAATGTAGAGCATTAAGTTTGAATTTAGGAGAATTGTAAGAACACTATAATTAAATAGGTAATATATGATGTTAAGAAAATTGTTGTTTTTGCTTTTATTTGTTACTTATGACTTTCTCTTGTGTTTTTTGTTATCTCTTGTACCTCTCGAACGCGTTGAATTGCATCTTCCATTGTCATATGTTTTTTTACGCGCTCCTAGGTTCCTAATTCTAATATTTTTCCTATGATGTCAATATGTTGTTTGCTTTATATATGTGATTAATTATTTGTTAAAATATGTTGTTTGCTTTTCTTATATGTGAGTTAGCCTTTGTTTCCCGTTTGAGATTCAATACGAAAATTATGTATTGTTCCCAAGTTTTCATTTTGAAAAACTACATTTTTTTAAATTAGATATAAGGGGATACAATACTAATAATTTAAATGTATTGAACCTTGAATTGTCCGATTGGACAGTTTAAGAAGATTAATCACTTTCTAGTAATTTATTAGTGCATACATATTTTAAAATACATATCTTAAAATTCATGAATATTTGTCAATTGTGTTTTGTATTGATCTTCGGGTGCATATTTGATTGTGGTTTATAATCACTTTCATTTTGTGTATCCTGAAGGCCAATGCAAAATGCTGGCAAAATTTCGTGAAATTTAAGATATGTATTTTAAAAGTAATATATACCAATAAAATAAAGAAAGTGAATCTTCTTAAATGGGATAGGGTCACACCTTGATTACGACATGAGCATTGATTCAAAGATTACTAAAATTGTTCATGCAATTTCAGTATGGATCGAGATTGGATTAATTTATCACGTATCAGCACTGAGTATGAGAATGGAGTAGAAGAATTTATAAAATTTGCGCAACGTTATGAGGGGAGAAGTTGTAACACCCCTGGCCCGCCAGACCATGTCAGGTTACTGCAGCCCAATGCACCCCAACCCCTCACCCTTCTCCGTCCATTCATACTGGGTGGGTTGTTGCCAGTGGGAATCGAACCCCCAACCTGACCTTTAACACCTCTGGCACACCAGCAGATGCTACCAGTTGCGCTGCAGCACAACTGGTAGCATCTGCTGGTGTGCCAGAGGTGTTAAAGGTCAGGTTGGGGGTTCGATTCCCACTGGCAACAACCCACCCAGTATGAATGGACGGAGAAGGGTGAGGGGTTGGGGTGCATTGGGCTGCAGTAACCTGACATGGTCTGGCGGGCCAGGGGTGTTACAGAAGTGATGATGAGGTGAAGTTCAGATGTCCTTGTGTCAACTATTTGAATGGAAGAAAATTGAATGCAACTCAAGTTAGGGAACATCTTATTTGTGATGGTTTCCTTAGAAGTTATACAATATGGACATGGCACGGCGAATTAATACACATTCCAACTATTTCTCGAACTAAATATCTTGTCGATTCCTCCATGAAAGAGCGACTGGAAGAGCGATGTGAAGAGCGAGTAGAAGAAGACAATATGGAGGACATGATACGGGATGTTGGCGTAGAAGCTTTTGCACAAGCGCATGTGTATGAGACGATGTTTGCTGATGCAGAAACTCCGTTGTATGTTAGTTCAACTAAGTTCACGCGATTATCAGCGATTTTAAGACTTATGAATTTGAAAGCGACTAATGGTTAGACAGATAAAAGCTTCACAGAATTGCTCATGCTCTTGAATGAAATGCTTCTCGAAGGAAATACTCTACCCACTCGAAACTATGACGCCAAGAAAATTCTTTGTCTGATGGGTATGGAATATAAAAGGATACACACATGTCCTAATGATTGCATATTATACAGAAAAGAATTTGAAGATTTGAAAAAATGTCTGAAGTGTGGGTTATCACGGTACAAGCAGAGAAGAAACAGTGAAGATAATGGTCAAAGAGAGAAGGAAGGATCTGCTTTGAAAGTAGTCTGGTACCTTCTAATCCTACCCAAACTTAAGCGTTTGTTTGCAAATCCTAAAGATGCTAAAAACCTTAGATGGCATGCAATTGAGAGAAGATGTGACGGACTCCTTCGTCATCCAACTGATTCAATGCAATGGAAAAATATTGATCAGGAATTTCCCAAGTTCGGTGAAGAATGTAGAAATATTCGTTTTGGCTTAGCTACCGATGGAATGAATGCATTTGGTAATTTAAGTACAAACCACAGTTGTTGGCCCATTATATTATTCATTTACAACTTATCTCCTAGACTCTACGTGAAGAGAAAATACATGATGTTGTCTATGATGATATCTGGTCCAAAGCAGCTTGGAAATGACATAGATGTATATCTCAATCCTCTAGTTGAAGACTTGAAGTTGTTATGGGTTGATGATGTTGAAGTATTTGATGTTGTTGCTTTTGAAACTTTCATGATGCATGCAATGTTATTTTGCACCATTAATGACTTTCCAGCTTATGGTAATTTGTCAGGGTACAATGTCAAGGGTCATAAAGCATGTCCTATATGTGAAGAAAACATAGCATCTCATAAGTTGAAAAACGGAAGGAAGACCGTGTATCTGCACCATCGAAGGTTTTTACAAGCTAATCATCCTTATCGAAGGTTAAAGAAAGCATTCAATGGACATCAAGAGAATGACAAAGCACCAACTCCATTAACTAGTATTCAAATTCATGAAAAAGTTAATAAAGTACATCATGTACTTGGTAAAACGTCCAAGAAGTCATCTACATCGAGCCCTTGGAAGAAAAAATCAATATTCTTTGACCTTCCATATTGGTCGAAGTTAGAAGTTAGGCATTGCATAGATGTCATGCATGTAGAGAAGAATGTGTATGATAGCTTGATTGGTACACTACTTAACATTCAGGGAAAGACAAAAGATGGAGTAAATGCTCGTTTGGATTTGGTTGAAATGAAGATCCGAGAAGACTTGTGATGAAGGATTAACTTGTTTCTTTTTAAGATTATTGAATATGGTGTGAGTTGATTAAGAAATCTAAGTGAAATCTCGACTGGACATTAAGATAACAAGCTATCTAGATGTGAAGGTTCCTTTCACAAAGCTCAAGAGAAGAAGATGATGGATTGATTCAAAACAAAAAGGAAATGGAAAGCACATAAACCATAGAAAACCAAGAATAATTCAAAGGAAGAAGAAAACATAAAATGGAAAGAAAAGAAATGGTAAAAATGTGAGAAGCACGCCACTACAAGGCTAGGCTAGAAGCCATGGCAACCTTGAAGATGAGTGGATGTGTGCCGCCACTTGCTATGCAAGATAAGGCTTAAAAGTATTCACTCCCTAGGGAGGAAACTCTCAAAAATGGTTGAGACACAAGAGTGTTTCTACTTAAAAATGTTCAACCCTTTTACATGTCTAGGAGCACCCCTTATATAGAATAGTTTAGGGGCCTCTAAGCAAATAAAAGATACCTAAGGAAGTCTCTACAAAAACCTAACCCTAGCTTCTAGAAACTAGGTCAAATAAGGTTACAAAAATGAGAGACAAAAGAGCTAATAACTATGGTGTGTGCAAGGCTAATTTCGTTCTAGCACAAAAGGAGACAAAGAATGTGTCTCATATGTCTCCAAAAAGTGGCCAAAGTGTGCTAAATTCAAAGGATTGCTCCCCAATCACCTTGCGCCACCTAGCATTGCTTTCTTACTCCTAATTAACCTACAAAGCAAATAAACATAGATTAGCATGTTGGCTTAAGTCAACTCAACTATAGTCAACAAGTCAAACCTAGTCAAAGGTCAACAAGTCAACTAAAGTTTATTCAACTAAGTCAACTTTGGGAATCAAAAATAACAAACACAAATGAAAGGGATGAATGATTAGTGAACTTCCTTTCTAAACATGCTTAGTCTTCTTAAGCATGTGCCTCCATCTTTGGTTGGGGTCAATCCTTCATCAACTTGGCACCAAAGGAGGTTGGTAGGCGTACTTATTTGCCCCTTGCATGTTACACTATGTCCAGACAAGAGAAGATAAGTTTTTGCTTACGTTTAAAGAGTGTCAAGGTATCTCAATGATACTCTTCAAATATTCAGAGTTTAGTGTCCATGCAAGACTTGAAGTTTGTTGGCCTAAAGTCTCACGATTGCCACATCTTAATGCAACAGTTGTTACCTGTAACTATTCGTGGAATTTTACCCAAAAATGTTAGACAAACTATAACGCGTTTGTGTGCATTCTTCTCTTCAATTTGTAACAAAGTCATTGATCCTTTAAAGTTAGATGAACTTCAAGCCGAAATTGTTATCATCTTGTGTCAGCTAGAGATGTCTTTCCCTCCATCATTTTTTGACATCATGGTACATTTACTTGTTCATCTGGTGAGAGAAATCAAGTTTTGTGGACCAGTATACTTAAGATGGATGTATCCCATTGAACGTTACATGAAGATTTTGACATACTTACTGCTGCAATTGGACGGCCTAAGCACCCTGGACGTGTGCATGGTGCTGGATCAGGAGTCGGCATACGCCAATTTTTTGGTTCCTCCTCTTGTCAGTCTTCACGCAGTCATGGTGCTGATTATGAACAAAGAATGAAGGAAATGATCATGACGTAGGTGAGAGAAGAACTTATGCGCCAATTTGAGTATTATGGCATTCGTTCGCCAATGGATCCTTTGCCCGAACTAGACCCATTTGTGCCTCCCACAAGTAAATTTTTTTTCTATAAGTTATGAATTGAATAAATGATATTTAATAAAGTAATTAAATAACATTAATAAATCGTTGACTCTAACAGGTAGAACCGAAAATGGGAGTTGTTCAGCTCCACCCGGAGATGACATGGATGACACGCATCCATGTCAACTATATATTTGGGATGGTACAGAGAAGACACTAGTGGCTCATGGAAAAGTATTTGAGGCAGCCACAATTTTTCATGGCATGGAGTTATCAGAGGATGAGGTTAAGGTCACGGTAGAGGAGGTTCTCATGTCATTTGCTTTAGTTCCTGTGCCAACAGATGAGGTGTATACTGTGGCACAGGCATTCCAGTGTTTCCTCGCCTGGCCTAGAGATTTGGTTGTTACTGATCCCCCGATACAGACTCTTAAACCCACAAATATACTACATTTTTAAGTTTACATGTTTATTACATTCAAACTTAAATTATATTCCATTTTAACTGAAATTGCATCAATATAGGAAAAACCTCAATCAAAGAAGATTCTTCTCTCTTTAGAGGATCCTTTTGGTGCATTGCTCCAACTTGCAGAAATCATAGCCGATAAGTCGATGCAGGTTCCTTGGGATGCTAACATTTTTGGGAGAGATCTTGACATCCCACTTTACTTGCATTCCCAAGATGTCTTGGAGCTTGCACGGGGACAAGAGGAACTGAATATTACCATTATTCAGTTATAGATGATCTAAGTCTTTCAGTCATTATATATAGTTATATGATATATTTATCTATTTACTTATATCAAATCAATTTTATGTGTCTAGTGTCACTGAAACTATGGGACTGAATGATGTATATGGGTTTGTAGACCCCCAACTCACTCATGAAGGCAACAAGTTTGATGACATCCAATCATATGTGACTGGATGCTTTCAACACAGAAAAGAATTTTATTTTGTCCCTTATGTTGTTGGGTAAGTCATTTTTGTTAACTTATGAATATAATCTGTCATTTTAATGCATAACAATGAATTTATTTTCTTCTCAGACGTCATTGGCAATTACTTGTGGTTTCCCTAAGGGAGAACTTTGCTGTGTGGTTTTGCTCTTTGCACCACCCTCCCCCAAACTATCTTAGACAAGTGATAGATTGGTAAGAAACCTAATCTCAATCTTATGAAAATGACGTTATATAAAAGTATTCTAACTTATTCCCTTTATCATAGTTAAATTATTGGACATAACATGTTGTTAGGGAGATCAACAGCTAAGGCAAAATATCTTGCATGGTATTCCCTCCAGGTTTGGTATTTCTATCCATATATTTATAATTTTTTGATTTGATTTTCTTCATTAATTGATTTTAATGTTGTTGATATAATGTAGTGTAATAGACAAATCGGCTCATATGAGTGCGGTTACTATATAATGGAATGGATGACAACAATTGTGTGTGCTCGTATTACAACTAATTGGGAAACGATAATATATTTTTGAATTAAAATAATTACTTTGCAATATTCTAAAGTTTGGTATACTAAATTTTTCTTTCTATATACTAACTTAACTTAATGTCTTATTTTGTAGACATTCAAGAGTCCTTTGCCAATTCCCGCGAATAAAGTTTGGTAGGATAGCATGTGCAAAATTCATAATTCAAATGTACAATAGTATTGATTAGGATATATGTATTTGGATTGTGTATATTTCAATTATCTTTTAAATGTTTTTGGGTTGTTTGAGAAAATATTTTGTTCTGGTTTGTGCTGCTCTATGAAAAAAATATGCAAGTTTAAATGTGGGAATCACAATAAAACAGAAAATTTATTTAAAAAAAAAAAGCAGTAGAATAGGCCTCGGTTGTGACCAAGACCGAAGCAAAAAGGCACCCTATGGCCTCGGTTTTTACAATAACCGAGGCCAAAGAGTTTGCGAAAATTTTAATTAAAAAAATTATTTAAAACCTATGGCTTCGGTCCTACTTGACCCGATGCAGAAAAGAGGGTATATGACACTGATTTGTTAACAATAGAGGCATAAAAGGGGGTATATGGCCTCGGGTAACAACCGAGGCAAAATGAGGAAAATAACTGGGACAAAAAGCCCTTACTGCACTGGTGAAAATGTATGTTGGTATGCTTTAGACATGATGATGTTTGTATCTAGGTATCACTATTACATATTCCTTCTTTAGTAACATTTAAAAAATGTTACTAAATTATAAAAAATGTTACTAATATAATTTAGTAACATTATACCACATGTTACGTATATCCTATATTACTAATAAATATTAGTGACATTTTAACGTATCAATTCAAACATTTATAAAAATGTTACTAGATATCTTTAATAACATTTATTTAATAAAAATGTAACATTTTAAAAAATGTTACTAAATCTTTTTAGTTATTTTTTTTTATAAATGAGTAACATTACAAAAATGTTACTAAAACTCGTTGGTAACATTTTTTGTGAAATAAAGAGACATTTTAAAATTGTTACTGAAAAAATTTAGCCATATTTGTTTTTGTTAAGGCAACATTATAAAAATGTCACTAATATAAATACTTACACCAACACTTTTTTTGACCAATCGATCTCTTGTAATCACAAGAAAATTTGATTTTAATTTTTATAGATCAATTCTTTGAAATCTCTACAACTATTTGTATCCCTTTTCTAGTTATTTTTAATTCTTACCGCAAATAAACAAATATTTCACCTTATTATAATAGATTATATTACTTAATGATAATTCAGACGTATAGAGGGAGAAAAAAATAATTAATAATCTCTAATGATGTATTCTTGAGCATTTCATCATTGTTAACTATTATTATTCAAACATAAATAAACAAAAGCACCAAATCACTCAAACTTTAACAAAATCCATCTACCACCTTCCATAATTGACTTCCTTCTTAATGACTTATATGATCACAACCAAAGAAGTCTTGAGATTATTCTTAACTCCACCCTACTATTTTGCCTGCAAAAATGAGTAAAATGAGATATTATGTATACTTGCTACTAAAATTGTTATTTTCAAAACAACCAACCATATAAGATATATATAATATAACATTCATACCTTATTCAAGTTGCTTCTTCAGCTCATTTGCATGTAATAATGTATGTGTACTATCTAGCAACTGTAAATAAAGATAATTAACATTGATAAATTGGTATAACAAATACATAAATGTTTTTAACCAAACTATTTGTCAGAGAGTTTCATGCCTTAACAACTTTTTTCTTAACTTATTTTTTAAATGAAATGTTAAAAAATAAGTGATTCAAATAATTAAGCTTTATTAATGTATTGAAATTCACATACCCTTTTAAAATTATCTAAATCAACTTTTGTTTCTTTATAGTTGTTTGCAAATTCTTGCTTGTAATAGTGATCATTTATAAGTCAATAAACGAAAAGAATAAAATTAGAAGCATACTTTAGAGAACTAGATCTTACAGGAAAAGCTCAAAGGCATTTGATGGATATTTGAGAATGCTAAGATCTTGTTTAAGTATGACCATTTTAACATTACACTACAAGAAAACTGTTTATTTCCGACGGATAAATTTCGACGGATATAAATTCGTCGGTAATTTATTTTTTCCGACGGATTTACCGACGGTTATACTTTGCGAACATTACCGACGGACTAATCCGTCGGTAGCATGTATTTTAAAATTTTTTATTTATTTACCGACGGATCGATCCGTCGGTAAGTTTCCCAGTGACTGTGCACTAATTTACCGACGGAACTTAATCCTTTACCGACGGATCATTTCCTTCGGTAATTTCCTCGCTGAAATTAAAATCGAATTTCGCTCTTCCCCCAATTCAGTTTCCCTGAAAACGCAAAGACGAAGGCGAAGGTGCAGAGAGACGAAGGTGCAGACCAGCGTGGTGGCGCGAGCGACGTCCAAGGTTTTCCGATTCAAGGTTCTTCCCCGTGCCGGCGCGACATTGCAACAGTGAGTGTGCCCTAGCCTTGCCGTGACGTTCGTGGGTGCGGCGCAATCAACGGCAGGGAGCTCCGTCCGCGTTCTCCGTCGAGGTCACCGGCGTAGTGGAGTGGTGTGGTGCAGAGCAACCCGTTTTCCGATTGGACTTCACCGGTGCCACGCTGCCACCGTGAGCATGCCCTGAGCCGTCCTTTGATTCACGATCTCCGTCAGCGTTCTCCGTCGAAGTCACTGGCGTAGTGGTAATTGACACTCTTCCTTTGATTTCTTTATGTCTCTGCATATTCTCATTGTCGTTATGTAATTGGTAAGGATTTTTTGGGGCACCACCGTGGTTGAAGCTTTGGATTGGGGGAGGCAGCTGCTATCAAATTTTTGGGTGCTTAAGCGCGAGTCTGAGCCATTGCAGGTATGAGCTTTTTCTCTTTCTCTCTGAAGCGATAATTGATTGATGTTATTTTTTGTTTGTATGTTAATTTGATTATGTGTTTGAGCTAGTAGGCAGAGATGTGGTGTATTTTTTGTTTGTACGTTAATTTGATTATGTGTTTGAGTTGGTAGGCAGAGATGTGGTGGGGAGCAGAGTGTAAAGTGTGTGTTGATTGATTGAAATGGATAATTAAAGTGAAAGGTTAAATGTGTGTTTAGATTTTGAAATTTGGTTTAGAGTGCCCCCTCAAATTGTTTTTGTTTTGCAACATCTTGCAAGTAGGCTTTGGCCTCATGAGTGTAGTATATTTGGTGTTGCTTTACTAAAAATTTCCCTTCATCACTTGATGCTGGTTTTGTTACTGATTTATTATGTTGGTTTGCTCTTGATTACACTTCAATCATTCCCTCGCCTTTCCTTTACTTGAAAGGCATGAAGTCAAAAACGTATTCAATAATACATTAAATTTAAAGTGAATATCTATCTGATGTCCACTTGTAATCATAGTTTGACTAGGTTCTTTCGATTACGACAATTATGAGTTTCATAACTCTTCAAATTTGTTACCCAATAAGTGAGATATATATTCCCACAATATGATACTTTTGGGAACATCTCACTGTTTTACATGGCCTTCCATGTTGGACTTAAGTAATAATAGGTTTATTACTTAATTCCCATGTTCTTTCACTATCACAAATGTAACATTGTCTATCTTTGCCTTGTCACAGAACATGGGCGAAGTTCCCAGCCACCGTCGTTGGGTTTATGACCGTTGTTACAGTGGTAGGAGAGGCTTGAAGGAATCTTTTGTGATAGGAGTTGAACAGTTTATTCAGACTGCTCGACAATATAAATATTATGCTCTTGAGGGAGGGATTAGATGTCCCTGCGTTAAGTGCGAATGCACTCATATTTTGAAAGATGAGGAAGTTAAAGTTCATTTATACAAAAAAGGGTTCATGCCAGATTACTGGATTTGGACATTTCACGGTGAAGAAGTGCCCTCTATTTATTCCGGTGAACATGACACACATTTACCTAGTTCAAGCACGGTGGATCATACCTCTGAGATGAATCAAATTATGTATATGCAAGAGATGTTGAGTAATGCTCTTGGCCAACATGATTCATTTGAAGAAGCAGACGAGAGTCATTTAGAAGAGTCTCCAAATGACTTCACTCAGAGATTTTACAATTTATTAGCAGATGTCAATGAACCTGTATTTGAAGGGGTTACAGAGTCTAAATTGTCAGTATGCATCAGACTTTTGTCCCTCAAATCCAACTGGAACATTCCTAACCAAGCATTGGACAACATTGCAAAACTCATTTTAGATCTAACACCACCAAATAATTCTTTGCCCAAGAATTACTATGAAGCAAAGAGATTAGTTTCAAAGTTGGGATTGGAGTCTAAGAAGATTGATTGTTGTATGAACGGCTGTATGCTTTTTTATGACAATGATAATGGAAAAAACGATGCATCTTTGCTCCAATGCAAATTTTGTGGACACCCTCGATATCGTACACTCCATGGAGGCCAGAGGCAAAAAAAACCAATTCCATTGAAGTCCATGTTCTACTTGCCTATAATTCCAAGACTACAAAGAATGTTTGCTTCAATGCAAACAGCACAACATATGACATGGCATTATGAGAACAAAATAGAAGGCATGCTACGTCATCCATCCGATGGACAAGCTTGGAAGCACTTTGATCGAAAGCATCCTTCCTTCGCCAGTGATCCCCGCAACGTTCGACTTGGTCTCTGTTCAGATGGATTTAATCCGTACATCCAGGCATCGTCATCACCCTATTCTTGTTGGCCTGTGATTGTTACTCCTTATAATCTTCCACCTGAGATGTGTATGACTAAGCCTTATATGTTTTTGACGTGTATAATACCAGGTCCATCTAATCCAAAGGCATCGATAGATGTTTATCTAGAGCCTTTGATTGATGATTTGAATAAGCTGTGGAGTGGTATTTGGACCTATGATGTTTCAAGGAAGCAAAATTTCCTAATGAGGGCAACTTTGATGTGGACTATTAATGACTTCCCTGCATATGGGATGTTATCCGGTTGGAGCACACATGGTAAATTAGCCTGTCCGCATTGTATGGAGCATACTAAGTCGTTCAATTTGAATTATGGTCGGAAAAGTTGTTGGTTTGATTGTCATCGTCGATTCTTGCCAAGTGACCATCCATTTAGGAGAAACACTAGGGCATTTCGCAAAGGGGAAGTTGAAACGGATGGGCCACCTCCGAGGTTGACTCCATCACAACTTTGGAGAAGAGTCAAACATTTTCCAAAAGTGACTGAAAGTGGTCTCATAAGGATCGATGGATATGGAGAGTGGCATAATTGGACTAAAAAAAGTATCTTTTGGGATCTTCCATATTGGAAAGATAACTTGCTAAGACATAATCTTGATGTCATGCATATAGAAAAGAATTTCTTTGACAACATCTTCAACACAGTGATGAATGTCAGTGGTAAGACAAAAGATAATGACAAAGCAAGAAGAGATATTGGTTTATATTGTCGGCGCAAAGACTTGCAGTTGAAGTCACAGGGCAATGGGAAGTGGCTCAAGCCAAAAGCAAATTATACGTTGACAAAAGATGAAGCTAAAATAGTTTGTCGTTGGATCAAGGAGCTTAGAATGCCAGATGGTTATTCTTCAAACTTGGCAAGATGTGCTGATATTGAAAAGGGTACTATTCATGGTATGAAGAGTCATGATTGTCATGTATTCATGGAGACATTACTCCCTATTGCGTTCAGCTCGTTGCCGATACATGTGTTAAATCCTCTAATAGAAATTAGTCAGTTCTTCAAAGACTTGTGCTCAACGACACTGAAGGAAGATTCATTACAAAAACTGGAGGAAAATATTCCTCTTATTATTTGCAAATTGGAAAGAATATTTCCTCCAGGATTCTTTGATTCAATGGAGCATCTCCCTATTCATCTTCCATATGAAGCATGGCTTGGCGGACCAGTACAATATAGGTGGATGTATCCATTTGAAAGGTGATATGATTACTTAATTGTTTGAACTTTGAACTCTTATTCTCGTGTTCAATTCTAATGTGCACATCTTTTGTTCGTAAAGATTTATGGGGGATTCAAAGCGTTCTGTAAAAAACAAAGCCAGAGTAGAAGGATCCATTTGTGCAACTTACTTGCATCGTGAGACCACATACTTTTGCTCTCACTATTTTCAAAACTTCACGTTGTGTCCGAAAAATCGTAGGAATGAAACACCATGGCAAAGTCAAACATCTGAGTCAACATTATCGGTGTTTAAACAAGTCGGTCGTCACGCAGGCAAGGAGTGCACTTATTGGTTAACTGATGCTGAATTCAACTCTGCTCATGTGCATGTGTTAATTAATTGCACTGAAGTTAAATCGTACCTTGAGTAAGTCCTAATCCCATTGTCCACAACCTAAACGGTTAATTCCTTTTAAGGTATTTGTATTCACTGTATTGTTAATCTTCCTTTGACAGCTCATTCCTTGTAGCTGAGCAAATACCTCAAGGAACGTCTTCTACCAACATATACTCAAATTTTCCTCATTGGTTTAGAAACCAAGTAAGTGCAGTCTTCTTAGTTCAAGAACCTTTGTTGCTAAAGTTGACTAAACTTTCAATTTTCACACAATTTTTAGGTTTACAACGAGCCATTATGTGTTAGAAATCAAGAGTTAAGGGATTTGGCAAACCAACCCATGAGATGCGTGAAGGAGTGGCACACATACTTTGTCAATGGATACAAATTCCACACTAATGCATGGTCGAACGGGAAAAAGACAATTAATTGTGGTGTGTACGTGAAGGGCCTCACAGAGGGTGGTTATGATGATTTTTATGGAATAATTCATAAAATATATGAGCTAGAGTACAACACCTCTACTTATCCAAAGAAAGTTGTTCTTTTTTATTATGAATGGTTTGATCCTTCTAGAAATGGTACAAAAGTACATCCTACATATAATACTGTCGAACTTCAAATCAATTTAAGATACCCACCATTTGATCCATTCATTCTAGCAAGTAATGTTAAAAAAGTTTATTATGTCCCGTATCCAACATTTCGGAACATCAACAAACGTGGTTGGTGTGTTGCAATACAAACTAAGCCTAGAGGTCGTGTTGAGTCAAATGAGGTGGAAGATGATATTCCCTATCAAGTTGATGAAATGTCACATGCCCATCAAATAATTGAAGTTGAAGGTGTCTCTACATTGCATGACATTGATGGGGATGGTGAAGAATTGGAAAAAGATGAAGTGGAAGAAGAAGAAGAAGAAGAAGAAGAAGAAGAAGAACATGAAGAAGAAGAAGAAGAAGAAGAAGAACAAGAATATGAAGAAGAAGAAGAAGAAGAAGAAGAAGATGACGATGATGATGATGAAAATTATGAAGTCATAAACGATGACAGTGATGATGATTAACTTTTAATATTTGTAATTTGTATTGTGTGCCATTGTTGTTGTGTAGTTGTAACATGACCTTTTACCTTTTAATATTTGTACGTATAATTTGACATTAATATTCATCGTTTATTTATTCTAATAGTATTTGTTAGTGCACAATGTCATCTGGGGGTCCACCTAATCCTGGCAAGGGGAAAGAGGTAGCAAAACCAAAAAGGGCACCAAAAAGACCACGCTACCTGATAAAAGTTCCTCCTGGAAGACCATCCACATCCAGTCCATCCCCTCTTGCTGACACACATAGTGCAGCCTTACAGTCAACCTCTGTAGGTCTTGCACCCATATCATTACCTTCCCCAACCGTTCCTGCAGTTGAACCCACACCACCTCCTGTTATGGTACCCATACCACCTCCTGTAATGGTACCCACACCACCTGTTGTTATGCCACCCACAGCACCTCCTCTTATGGTACCCACACCACACCCTCCTTTGGTACCTCCACGCCCTCCTGTGGTACCCACAGCACCTCCTGTGATGGTGCCAATGCCACCCCCTGTTGTGCTATCACAACCTTCTTCTTCACCATCTGCTGCTGCTGCCGCCATACCTTCTCCATCATCAGTCCCTTCACCTAGTGATCCTGCCTCTTCTGGTCCTACTGATGCAGATGCTGCTTTTGTTGACCCTCCTCCCAATGAACGACCCACGATTGAACCTTATGGGAAAGGGTAAGAATAACTTCTCCCATCTTAAAAACTATTTTCTTTTACATGACTTATTTTACCTTGTCCTTTTTTGAATTTATTTTCTTAAATCATGTGCAGGTTTTATCCTTCTAGAGTTGCTTCCCAGGCCATCACAAGGTCTATTAAACAACAATATTTGACTGCTTGGCCGACATGGGGAGCAATACCTCCAACAGATAGAGATGTATTTTGGCAACGCTTTAAGGTAAACATATCATCAGTCTTTTTAAATATTTAATAATTGTGTATGTTAACCATGCAATGCAATTGATGATTTGTACTTTATTGGTTGTCGCAGAGGAAGGTTCAGTGGAGACCTGAACATGAAGCTCAAATTCACACAAATTTTAACTCTAGAGCTTCACATAGGCTCTCAGAGATGTTTAGAGAGGCCAGAATTGCAGGACAACGACCTTATTGGCTTGGGGATGATGTGTGGAATCAATTGCTGACACATTGGAATTCTCCAGCCTATCGCAATAAATGTATTACAGCCCAAAGGAACAGAGCTTCCCCAAAGGGTGGGAGCCTACACACAGGCGGTTCCATTACTACTCATGAGCATGCCATTCGTATGGTAATAAACTTCTCTCTTAAGTAATTCATCACACTCCGAATTTTAATAATTTATGCTTAAAAATTAACACCATATTTTGTTTTACAGGCACAAGAGCTTGGCCGATATGTGCACATTGATGAGGTTTTTCAACAAACCCATATCCGTAAAGGATCCAGCGAGTATGTTGATGAAAGATCTCGGAGGACCCATGTAAACAAACACTTTCATTACTTTTCCATAAAAGTATATTGTTGACCCTATTTCACTAATACCTTCTTGTTTACTTGATAGGAAGAATTTGAAAATAGACTTTCACAGGTAAGATCTGAGCAAGGCTCTTGTGTTGGCCCAGTAGATCCTAATCTTGATCCTACAGCAGAGGACACAATTAGGACTCGGTGTTGGGTTGAGGTTGTTGGTGGAAAGAATAAAGGAAGAGTATATGGGGCAGGCCAACTTGCTGCAAACTCAGGTGCAAGCGGTAGCCTCAGGCGCCAACCGTCTTCTTCGTCTTCCAGTGCTGAGGACGTTACGTACCTCAGACAAAGACTAGAAGCTCGTGATCAGGCTTATGAGGAATTAAAAGGCCAATTTCAAAACTTACACAATCTGGTCTTAACATTGCTGCCTCCTGACCATCATGCCCTTCAACAACCTCAATCCAACATAACACCGTCTCAGCAGCAGCCCGAAGTAGTCCAACCCAGCACAGTCCAGCCTACAGTAGTGCAGCCCGCACCAGTGCAGCCCGCACCAGTCCAGCCCACACCAGTCCAGCCCACACCAGTCCAGCCCGCACCAGTCCAGCCCGCAACAAATCCTGAGGACTCTGATTCAGATGACTACTTAGACTATTAGGACCACATGTTAGAGTTACTCAGGACTATAGTTTTTAGTTTGATTGAGTTTTTCAGTTTGATTAATAATAAACACTTGATGCTTTCACTTCTGTGATACAGATGACTGTTTGTAGTAGTATCATTGAGGACTAGTTTTTACTTTGATTGAGTATAAACATTTCATACTTTTAGTATGTTTATGTTTAAATAATGTAGACATATATGTTTATGTTTAATATTGGAGTTCAAGTAGATATCTACTATTTTTTTAGAATGGATCGGATATTATAATTGGCAGGTCTGTTTCTGAATGTTTGTGATTTGCAGGTCTGGTTAATTATGTGTGGTTTTGGAAAACATGCAGAACAGACTCTGCAGTCTGATTAATATTTACCGACGGCATTTCCGACGGATTTATCCGCCGCTGCAACTCGTACAACTCTTTCCGACGGATCGTCCGTCCGTCGGGAATTACCGACGGAAAATTCCGTCGGTTTAAGAAGTCATTACCGACGGATAATTCCGTCGGTAATTACCCACGGACGACTTATCCGTCGGTAAACATTACAGACAAGCCTGTTACCGACGGATAATTTGCCGTCGAAAATCCGTCGAAAATTAGTAGTTACCGACAGAAATGAGTTTTTACCGACGGATCTGGACGTCGGTAAAATACGATTTTTTTGTAGTGTTAAGATCTTCTAATTTCCTGGATAAAAGAAATAGTAAGATATGTGCCAAAATATTATTAACAAAACTAATTGATAGATAATATAAAAGAAAATTAAAGAAAAAATATGCTAATCACCTCTTAGTTAACTTGGTCTTAGTTTTCCGGACTTTTTCCTTTTTTTCAAGATTAGTAGAGATGTTATTCAAGACATGTGCATTTTTCTCTAAGAGCTCACTTGTAGTGTCTCCAATAACCACTTGGAAATGACACTTTAACATTCCTGGCCAATAAGGATGGTTTTTCTTTCTCACCACATTATGGACGAAACATATAAATGAAAAATGATTTTATTAAAGTCTCATGATGAACAAAATTACCAAAATAGTATCAAATGCTATAAGAGAGAGTTAACTTGATGAGTCAAAGAAACTCTTCCCCTTCGGCCCTTCTTCCATTATATATTCCTATCAAGATGCAAATTACAATTAATAACATTCACTTTGTCAATATTCTAATATAAACATAGTTTTTCATTTCATGGTAGATAGAACTAACCGCAGATGGTAGATTCCACTAGTGCATCTTGGTCTTCTATTACAATTGACTTAATGGAGTTTTAACAAAAAATATGTCTATTTAATATGCTTTTCAATTTAGTTTTCAGCTATCTTTTCTGTTCATTTGTTCAAATTAAAATAGAGGAGCTGCTAACATATGTTTCTAATCAAAGGCAATAAAGAAAGTTACCATCAAAAAGTCACTTCTTCTCCATTTTCATAGGGAGCTACCTAGGGTAAGAAAATAAGTGAAAAGAATGATCAATGAAGGATTTCATCTTTTATTATGAGAGAAGCAGGTATATATATACGATGGAGAATAACATAAATGAAAAAGGAAAAAGAGAACAGAAAAATAAAGCCTAACAGATGGCTAATAGAAAGCTATAGCTAAGACTAACCTTGGACTCAAGTGAGGATTAAATTGATAACAAAGACTAATTAAGTTAAGAATTACCTAAGCTTTTAACCTTTTTGTTGTGCTTTTATTTTCCTTTTACCTTTGAGATTACATTAAACCAATTAAGCTATATGTAAATGGAGAGAGAATCTGCACAATTTGCACACCATTGCTAAGAAAAAGAAAAGAAAACCAAACTTGCAGGATTGATTCGTTATTGAAGTTCTCACACTCTAGATCAAAATTTGGCCAACAAACTTTTGTCATTTAATCAACTCCCTCATTCAACAACTTTCATTGTTTTCCCTTTATCCAAGTGAAAAACTCAAGTTAGAAGGGGAAACAAAATCATTACTTCCATTATACAATATATTATAACACAGGGTTTTTGTTTAGTAGGAGAATTACAATTATTTGTTGATCATTGTGATGAGTGCGTATTTTTTCCTTCATTCAGTATTTAATTCTGGGTATTTAATTGAATTTATGTGCTTAAAGAGTGATTTAATTGATAATTCTGATAATTAGGCTGTTTGAGTTTGTGTGATAAAAATGTCTTAAAAAGTGTTTTTTAGCTGGATAAATTATTTTTGGATACTTTAACGTTTGTTGCAACAGTTGAAGTTAAGATTAAGCTTATTTAAAGGTGGGAAAATAAATTGATTGAAATTACAAAACACCTTTAAGAAAGGCTAAAATCAGCAAGTTCTGGAAAAATCACTTTTGTACCCCATACATTACTTATACACTTCCCTCTTTCAAAATGGGTCTCACAAAACCTACTTCTGCACCCCTGCCTTTGTTTCTTTGCACCCCTTTTTCCACTCATAAAATAGATGCACTCAGATGCTGCCATGTGGCGATCCTCAACTTTTAAAATTGGCCAACCAGCACAAGCCACATGGGCTAATCTCCACTAAAGAATCTAAGCCAATAACATGTTGCCATGTCATCATTTCATCTCCACACAACCAGCAACCCTAGACTCCATCTTCACCATGTTTCCACCGCCGGACCACCGTCAGCCATGGATCTCGCCGGCAGCACCTGCACCAATCACGGCAGCCACCACAGCTCTGGAACCGTTTTCGTTGCCATTGTTTCGCAACAACAGTTGCAGCCTTGCATATTCAAACCAACAGTACCACCACTGCAGGCCTCCACGCATTCAGCAGCGAAACAAGCCAGAACCTGCACCATCTTCAACCTTCGTTCACGTCGCAAGCACGATGCAAATGCAGTAGTGCCACCATCACCAACAGAAACGCAGTAGCGCCACCATATCCTTCTCCGCGAGCGAGAACGAACCAGATGTAGAGAGGAAGAAGAAGAAGACCACACCAGTGACGCGCACCTTTCGTCGTCCACACCACAGTTCTGTCGGCACCCCTCGCTGGAAGCAACCGTGCGCCAGCAGCCGCGATTGTAGCAGCTCAAGCTTCCATTGCATCTATACCACGAGCACACAGACCACGATTTGCGCAGCAGCTGCACCGCACCTGGACCAGCAACGCCGTTGGAGCAACTAGAAGCATATGCGAAACCCTAATTTGGGAGAAAGAAGGAGCTGCCACGTGTCATCGTTTAATGGATACTGAAATGGTCAAAGTTGGTCAAATCTGGTCAAAAAGTCAAAGACTGGTCAAAAGAGAAGGGTTTAATTGCAAATATTGATATTTTTGGATGTCTCTGCAAAATTGGACTACAGGATTGAAAATGAACTATTTAGAAAATTAATACAAATATTATTTGGTCATAATTTATCAGATATCTTTAAATAATTAATTTATTTAATTATATCATAAATTATTAAGCAACTATATTTGTTAAATAGTCTATATCTCTCCAAATATCTTTGAATATTTATCTTTATCTATATTTTAAAAGATATTTGAGAGGTTTTAGCAACACAAAAGCCTAGTCCAATTCCTATATAAAGAGACCGGAGAAGCAGAAAAACAAGTTCGGGACTTTGGAGTTTTGGAACCCTTAGGGGGGCCTAATTTCGTTTCCTTTCTCTCTCTCTATTTTTCTTCTATTTTTATTTTGTATTCAATGGATTGCTAAACTTCTTGGGTTGATTCCATTGTAATTTCTTAATTGGATTATGAGGTTAGATCAATTAATTTCTTTGTTCTTTTTATTATTGTTGAGGTTTTAATTCATTTATGTCTTTTATCTTTGAATCACGTAAAAAGTAATTATTTTAAATCTATATGCATGTTGATCATATGAGTTCAAGGGTTTTTAAATTTAATTGAGACTTTACTTCGATTTTATTTAGAAACTTTCATGTGATTGAATGAGTTTTTACCAATAATTGAGACTTTACTTTGATTAAAGGTATTTACTCTAACTAAAATTAATTGAGACTTTACTTTGATTAATTAAGTTTTTTATTTGGTGAGAAGATAAAAGAATAGACATGATTAGGCATAGTAAAATTTGATTGAGACTGTACTTTGGTTGAATTTACTATGGATAATCTAAAAGTTCTTACTTTTAATTGAGACTGTACTTTGGTTAAAAGTGCGAACGCCAACAAATTAATTGAGACTTTACATTGATTAATTTGCAAATCTACAACAATAATTAATTGAGCAATAATCTTTAGATAACCGATGATGAATCTATTTTGAAAAAGCAATGGAATCAATCTATTTTCTTTACTATTGTTTTTATTTCTTTTTATCTTTTAAATTTTATTTCTATCTTTGTTTATCTTAATCCCCTATATTTTTTATTTTATTTGACTAACTCATTTGTATAGTTTTATAAGAACTAATTTGTTAAAAATCAATTTTGTGTTCGTTGGGAGACGACTTTGGGTTACTTTACCCTTTCTATTTTGTTGACTACTATCTTAGCACTATTGAAGTTGCTATAGTTTAGTAGTATTAATTTGAACGTGTCAACGACAGCGTTATCACATTGCAAAGCTTCTATCCAAGTAAATCTTTTTATTAATAAGCTTAGTATCAAAGGGGAGAGAAGGGAGAAATTTTATTTTGACGTCTTTTTGGTTTACTATATGTCCCTTCCTATATACCTAGAACCTATCAGCTATCCAGAATTCTTTCCAGGCAGAAACATAAATATTTTTTGAATTGAACTCAGAAAACTGTCGTGTTAAATTGTATTGTGTAACACTGTTAAATCAGACAAAAAGAGAAGAAAAACAAAAAACATTTCAGCCATTAATCTAAAAACTACTATATCTAATGTTCAAATTTACTTTATGATGGTTGGTAACCACAAGGTTCTTTCCCACTATAGCCTTCTTCTGGATATAAATGTATGCTTGTTAAAACATGTTTTTTGTTGATTATGTTATTGTTTATATTGATGTTGGGGAAATTTTCACTTGAACAAACCAATTGAAAATGAGAACTCATTGGTGTGCATATTATAGGAACTAGACTCATGAATTTAACAATTACGATTTGGGCATTTTTAACCATCTAGCCCATGACCTTATTAACAGTTTGATCTAGTTAAATTAAAGCATTGTCAACAATAAAAATAAGAACAACCAAACTAATAATGTGAATTGCAAAACCTACCTATGAAAATGAAAACCTACCTATGAAAACGAAAATCAAATCACAATTGAAAATGAAAAGTAAAGAAAAAGCAAGAAAACTTACCTATGAAATCTCAGAACTTATGAAACGCCGAAACACGAGAACCTGTAAAAAAAACAAAAATAGACAATTAATATTCAAATGTCAGAACGAATTTCAATCCATTACCTATGAAAAAATATAACAGTGTGAATCACAAACACGAGAGACCATGAGAGGGCGAGAGATAGGTGAGCGAGAACAAGAAGAAAAAAGGGCGCAAACAATAAGTAAGAAACCTGAGTGAAATTGAGCCGTTGAGATCAGAGTGAAAATATGAAATCGTTGCCAGCTCAACGAAAGATTGAGGAGACTGTGTGAAAATGCGAGAGGAAAAGTTGATAATGACGACCTATGACTCCAATGCAACGAAAGCGACAACGACGATCTATGACGAGGGAAGTGAAATCTATGACGAGGAAAATGAGAGTATACGAAAATGTTGATTTGTTGCAAATTTTTATAAACAATTTAAAAATATAATATTACGCAGCAAAATTGATAAGTATAATTATTGGATTTTTAAAAATATTTTTTTATGAAAATTCTTTTTATAAGTTTTCTGCAATTTATAATATTATTATTAATTCAAAAAATTTGCAGGTATCAATTTTGATTTGTTGGAAACAATATTTTACAAAAAATTGTGAGTATTACCTGAAAAAAAACTTTAAAAAATTATAAATATTTTTTTTTAGAAAATATTTTATTATAAAAATTGAAAATATTCTTATGAATAATTTTTATCAAGAAAATTTGTAGGTAATAGAAATAAACATTTATTTAAAGCAAAATTTATAATAATATTTATTTAAAAAACGTTTCCGTAAGTTATAAATATTATCTATAGTAACATTTTTAATAACTATAATAAAAAAATGTTACTAAAAGCATAAAAAAGTGTAATGACCTATAGTAACGTTTTTAAAAATGTTACAAAATAACTGTTAATATTCTTTATACTAACATTTAAAAAAAATGTATTGGTGTTATGGCTTTGGAGCTCTTGGGTATTTTTCTTAGAACATTAACAAGGCATTGATGTTCATGTCTCACTTGGATTATTGAAAGAACTTTGGATTATTTTCATGTTTTTGTTGTTTCAAGGATGATATTATGTGATACATCTCATTTTGATGATTAACTACTACTTGTTTAAGAACACATGAACTGGAAAATTTTGCTTGATGACCTCACCAACATGCTATCTCTGTTTCAATAGCTAGATCAAGATTTTGTTTCAGCATGCTGCAAAAATCCATCTATTTAACATTACTGTTATCTCATTTGGTTCTAAGTTGTTGTGCTTGGTGTTTTCTTCTTCTTTGGTTCATTAGTTTCGGTTTCTGCATATTTCATCTTGGTGTAATGTTGTGTTCGCTCTTGCTTCAAGGGCTGTGTCTAGGCTTGTATTTTTAACTTGAAAATATTTGAACCTACGTTTTGTTAAAACCTTTTTATGTCTGGTGAATGAAGAATGCATGATTTTAAATGTATACTGAATTTTCCTGTGACAGTAGACAACTGTATTATTGATAACCTATTAGACGACTTGGTGGATGTGATTAGTAGAACGTGTTGGCTTTTTTCTATTTAGGGGTTAGTTAGAAGTGAAATTTGTAAATATTGGTTCGTTGATTTTTTTTTTTTGTCAAAAAGGGTTAAGTCGTCATGGTGGACGACATTACAGGTGAAGTCGTCCTCCACCCAACCGGTTTCTCTTTTTTTTTTTTAAAAAAAAAAAGCAAAGTCGTCATGGGAGACAACAGTTTTAGTTTTAAGAAAAAAGTGAAGTAGTCCTTGCACATGACGACTTCACTTTTTTTTTCCAAAAAAATTCAGTTTTAATTATTTTTTTTGTTTTTTCAAAATTTTCAATTTTAATTATTTTTCTTCTTTTTCAAAATTTTCAGTTTTAATTATTTTTCTTCTTTTTCAAAATTTTCAGTTTTAATTATTTTTTCTTTTTTTTTTCAAAATTTTCAGTTTTCATTAATTACGATAAAGAAAATAAAAAAAAATCTGAAAAGTGAAGTCGTCATGTGCAAGGACGACTTCACTTTTTTCTTAAAACTAAATCCGTCGTCTTCCATGACGATTTTGTTTTTTTTTTTAAAAAAAAAAGAGAAACCGGTCAGGTGGAGGACGACTTCACCTATAATGTCGTCCTCCACTACAACGACAAAAAAAAATCAATGAACTCATATTTACAAATTTCACTTCTAACAGACCCTAAATACAAAAAAGCCGAACATGTTTCAATTTAATATTCATTTGTGGAATGTGCTTCATTTTAGTAGTTCCTGTAAACTACAATACTCACTCGTTTAAGCAACTTACCTTTAATACCTAAGTCAACTCAATTTCACAGCTTTAGCAACCTAGCTCCCATGCTTAAGCAACTAACCTCCCACACGTAAGCCTACTTAATTCAACTCTTAATTAGCCATTCCAACGGATGTTGTAACGTCCCAATTAATTAATGAACGTAATTAAAAGAAAACGTCACACGATTATAATGTAACAGCGCAGTCCTAGAGTCTAAACCCACTCCATACAACGTAAGGCACACCACGATGCCACAGGAAACCAAACATAAAATTAAAGGAAACACAAGGAGGTCATAAGTCAACGAAATACATGGGCCGTAGCCCTAAGAAACCCAACGAGATAAAACACCAGCTCCAGCCCAGATGGGCTATGCAGCGGAGTCACAGTTTCCCTATTGACCGTGAGAACCTCTCGCTTCTGCTCACATCAATAAATTGATGATCATCGCAAAAGAGAAGTACCACACACAAGACAATCAAACAAACAAAGGGTAAGCTAGAGACACAAAATCATTTCATCAAAAGTTAGATATATACATATTCACAGCCCATTATACATGCATCAAACAAGAATGTACGACTTTCCAAGCAATACACTATGACTCGACTCGACTCATTCGGATACATATAACTTGGTCGGATTCAGCGGATGCCTACGCTTGTGGTGGATACCTCTGCTCACCCCCCAGTTATGTGTTACAAGTGTTATAATGAATCAATTTTCCCTCACCACAAGTTAGCCCTTAATGAATTTCGAGCCTCCTACTACTCTCACCACAGGAGTCAGTCCGCTCTAGGTGAGACTAATTGACTCCTTAGAGTGTCAGGATGCAACCTTACCTTGAATCCTTACCTAGCTATACAGATGGGGCACCACCATGGACACCCACTAGCAGGGGCCATGGGATTACGTCCCGACCACTGAAGCACGACCCTGGGAATCTCACCTAGAGATCCCAAGGACTTACGCACTGACACGGACCAAACTTTCTTAATCAATCAAACAGATTCGGCATGCATACACACAATATACATATACATATACATCTCATACAATTTCTCATTGTCCACATCTTTCGTATTCCCAACCAAACCTTGCCAACTCGTTATTCTCGAGCCCAGAATATGGAGCTCTGTCTCATACCATTACCATGTCACATTGATACCAACCCTTTCATATCTCATGTTGAACTCATACCAAACTCATCATTTCAATTTCATGAATCATCTCATACAATCGTCATGCTCACATCATGTTAAAGCCCACAAATCATAACTCATAAACCACCTCATTCACAAAGGTCGTCCAGTTCATAAACTTAAAAGAATACTCATACAAGCATGTTGTCCACTTTTGAAATCAAAGAAAATATCAATTCCAACCACCTTTTCGCCCAGCATCTCGCTCAAGCAGAAGGTTCTCGCCCAGGCGAGGAGGACCCTCGCTCAGGCGAGCTCCCTTCACCTAGGCGAGAGCTCGACCTCCAGAATTAGAACCCTGCGTGCGTTCTCACTTAGGCGAGACCCTCCTCGCCTAAGCGAGACGTTCGCTCGCCCAAAAGTGCAGTGGGTCGCCTGGGCGACCCTTCGTGGAGAAATACGCAGGGGAGTCCATGTTAACCTCGCCTAGGCGAGGCAGGCTCGCTTAGGCGAGTTTAACAGACTTTGCCACTGTTCCTCACTGCTATCAACACAGTTCATGCCCAAACAACAACACAAATCATGCCATACAATTACAACCACATATAAGCACGAAAAATCACAGAACACCATCAAAACCACCATCATTTCACTAGACAAAAGGGTTCTAGCTTCCCTTACTTGGAAATAAGCTAGCAAGACAGCCCTACACGCCCTCGACACCGAAGGTAAGAGCACAACAACTCAAGGAAGGAGAACAACGGTTGGAAGGAAACCAAAGAAAATATAGCAGAAGGGGTCATCAAAAGAGTCTCACGGAAATGCCACAGAAGAGTTAGTAGAAACTACAACGAGCTCGAAAATAACTTACATGGAGTGGAAAAGTTGAAGTTCGCTCGGAGAGGGTGACGGCTAACCCTAGCAGAGCTCTGAAACAAGAGGGACAATGTTTAGGTACGAATTTGCAAAAGTGAGGCTACAAAGGGAACCCTAGCAACTTTAGGACTTTTGCACCCTATGGACCAGTCCTTAGGCCCAAAAGATTAAGGTCAGCCCTTACACACTAGGACAGAAAAGAGAAACTGATTTTAATGGGCCTTATAAATGTTGTTTTAATCTTTAAACACTCCTTGCAAGCGACATTATTTGTGACAAAGTGATATATTTCCCTCACCAATTTTTCTTTATTTTATGACTGTGTTTATAATAAAATATTTTTTAGTAGTAAATTCATCCATCCAAATAAATCGAAAATCAAATTGAGTGGTTTGAATCATGCCTTCCTTTGTTAAAATTTTAGTGTAACGTCGTTATTTAAATATTGGAGGTAGTTGAGATATTTTTAAATTATGTACCTAATATCATCTCATGTTAAAATGTTTGAAAATGTATTAAATTAGTAAATTTATAAATGAATTATTCAAATTTTCTGATGAGAATTTATATCCAATAAAATCACTGCTGGAACCACACTGTACATTGGGCCAGCAGTACTTGCAAAAGCAACTTCTGAAGACCAACAAAAAGTAGATAATAATAACTACGATTACATTATGACAGAAAAAATCAAAGCAAGTGAACAAATAACCCAAGTAAAGAACAGCTAGCTGTAGGCCATGTTGCATTTAAAACACAGTAATAGCAATATATATATATATATATATATATATATATATATATATATATATATATATATATATATATATATTTAGAATCATTTGCAAGATCAATCGGTCAGAATTATGCACATGATGGTTAGAAGTGACATTGAGTAGATTAAAAGTTAGGATTAATCTCAACTTATAGTTTTATTAGAAAAGTAAAATTCCATTCCAATTAATAAACGAGTATGATAACTTTTGATTACGATATACTTTATAGCAAGAAAAAGATGGAAAACCTTAATGTGATACTTGTAGATTAATCTTTTGGATTGAATTCTTTTTATGTGCCTAGCTGCTAAACTTTTGCTGTCAACTTCTTTAAACGAGAAGACAACGTTTTAGGAGTTCAATAACCTTAATGTGATTATTAATGCTCTACCTCAATAGATTAATATTGTAAATTGAATTTATATTGTGCACTCAAGTCTTAACAAAAACATCCTTTATGACAAGACACGATTAGGAGTAAATATACTAAACAACAATAAGTGAGCATTTATAGCTCATTTAATTATATATTATTGATTTGGTTGATATCCTATTGGGTTAAATCCAATGTACTTTATATTTGGACTTTGTCCAAACATAGAAAATCATTTTAATATTTATATATCAGTTTGATATTAATTTTCAAACTAATAACTGAATATACTTTATGATGCAGAGGTAGATACCTACTAGACAATTCCAAACTCATGTCACACTGTAAGAAAATCTTTATATACTAACTTTATTTAGTAATTAAAAATAGTTAAATATTATCGTGACAAATTTAAATATAAATTTACAAAACTAAAAATTATTAAGTACTAAAATAATTATAATTATAGATAAAAATTTATAATGGATCTCTAAATTAATTAGAAGGTTTTGGTTATAAAAAAAATAGTTCATAAGTTAGTCACAAATTAATTAAAGACCAATTTAGAAACAAATGTCCTTGATAAGCAAAACCTTGATAGTTAATAAGCATAACTTTTTATTTATAATGATATATGTTTTTGTAACCAATAACTTTTTCTTTTGTATATTTGTATTTAAATTGATCGTTATAGTAATTAATTATTTTTTATCACTAAAATTAATATTATATAGAAATTTTCTTATAATGTCATTAATTTTGTCAAATAAAATTATATACGGTAATAAATGAATGATTAATTCTTCTTCAGCGCCTTTTGTTCTATTTTCATATAAACCTGAATGGGCCTATGGCACATAGCCTGGACCTTGTTTAGGAGTGTTTAGGGTATGTTAATCTTCACAATATCCTAATGTGCTCTTAATGAGGGGTTGAGGTAATGTTTTCCACAATTATAGTAGGAAAATAAACACTTTTCTTAAACAAATATTAGTTAAAAGTATATAAAATACAGTTTGACAGAATATACTATTCATTATATTTTATATCATTCATTTTATTAAAAAAAAAAATAGACACCGCACCCATTAAAGAATTTCACTTACTCATATGTATGATTTAAGGTATTGAACTCACTCATTACATAATGTCAGATACTTTATGTGTGTGATTTAGTACTAGAAAATTTTTTATATTATTATTTATTTCTTTTTTTTTCAACTCTTAATAAGTATACGCTTTTCTTTAAACAAAAACCTATGCGTAAGCTTTTGAGTCAACCCAACAAAAACTATTAATAGGTAGTAAACATGCATGCTACTTTTATATTTGTTTATTCCTTTAAGAACTAAAATACAGTGGTTGATGCATTTTCATCCTCATATTTTGAGAATAAATTATTATATAATATATCATTTATTTTTATTTGAACTTATGTGATGTCCCATGTAATAAATATGCTTAATTAAATGAAATATCACACAAAGTAATTTAAAGAGCAACATTATTGAGTATAAATATCCTTCTTTACAGTTGTCCAAGATATTTGGAGAGAAAGTCTAAGCCACATCACGATGTCATTAACAAAACAAGATAAAAGTTAAACAATATCCAAAATACAAGGTAGTACATAGGCCACGACCTTAAAGAATACTCGGAGCAGGGACTCTAACCCAAGAATAACTATGCAGCGAAATTTCTATCACTCTGTTGACCATGAGGATTTCTCACATCTGCCCACATCAATAAATTGATGATCATCGAAAAAGGAGAAAACCACACATAGAACACACAAACGAACAAAAGGGTAAGCTAGAGTGAAAAATGTTTTGTCATACAATTGCATATACAATTTAAAAGACAAAGATACCAAAGCAACCAAGCATGTGATGACCAACAAGCAAGACTCTAAGATTCAATTATCCGGATACATATAATCAGTCGGATTCACTGGATGCTTGCACTTGTGGTGGCCTCTACTGCTCTACAGAACTATTGTCAATGGGTTTCACCCTACCACGCACAAGGTTAGCCATCAAACATCTAAGACCATTATCCTGTCAAAGACTAGGGCCTCCTGCTACTCTCACCACTTGAGTCAGTATGCTCTACATGAGACTAACTGACTCTTTAGAGTTTCAAAATAAAATCCTTACTTGAATCCTTACTAAATTATATAATGAGGCACCACTATGAATCCTTCATGAAATTACGTCCTAACCATGAGGCACCACCATGAGCTCCACTAAAAAGGATCATGGAATTATGTCTTGACCATGAGGCACCACCATGAGATCTCGCCACGAGATTCATGGAATTACGTCCTAAACCATACCAAAAATCATGTCTTACCAACCAACATAAAGTTATCATGCATACCAATCTACACAACCAACCATCCAATCATGTTCCATACGAAAGATCATATCAAACTCATTAATTCCAGCATGCAGAATCACTCAATTCATGCTTCAACATAATAATCCAATCAAACATGCGACCATCAATCAAGAACAGAGGAGAACACAGCACCTGAGCACGTTCTCGCCCAATTCTCGCTCAAGCTAGAAGGTCTCGCTCAGTCGAGAGGGTTCTCTCGCTCAAGCAAGCTCCTTTCGCTATGTGAGAGCTTGAAAAGTGGAACAGTGGTGCTTTCACGTTTTCTCGCTTAGGCGAGACCTCCTCGCTTAAGCAAAATTACTTCTCGCTCAAAAACTGGAGCTCGTCGCCTGAGCGACAGCTCGCGCAAGCACTTGGGAGGGTTTCTGATACTCTCACTTAGGCTAGACCCACTCGCTTGGGTGAGAATATCAAATTTCCTCCACTGTTCACGCAAGACAACACAAAGATTCATCTAGAGTAATACATAATATATGTTAATATCATTTTAAACACGATACAATCACCAAAAGCATGAAACAGAGTTGAAAAATAAGCAATATACATTAAAACGCAAAACCTTAGCTTCCCTTACCTGGACAGAGGAGAGCTAATAACACGAGCATACTACGAAGGAGTACCACAACTCCAGGAACAACTTGGTGAGCTAAAAAATAGTGGAACAGATTTAAGACGAGCTCACTACGGTGAACCCTAACTAAAATCACAAAAATATGACTAGAGGGGAGAGGTACGGGTTGAAAACCAACTTACGTGACGTAGGAACAGAGTTGAGCTAGCTTAAAGATGAAGGAGGTTCAAACCCTATCAGAGCTTCTGTTGAGGGAAAAAGGAGAGAGTAAGGTGGTTGTTTTTGCAAGTGATTGCAGAATGAGAGTGTTAGGGTTGTTTAGGGGTTTTGGACACCCTATGGACCAGTCTTAGGCCCAATAGATTACGACAGACCCTTACAACTTACATTTAAGACGTGTAAGAAAATAATCTATCTAATCTACACATAGCGTGTAAAAAATATAAAATGTTGGTTATTTTTAATTACTAATTATGCATTTTATGAAATATAAAATATTTAAACAGATTTTATTCTGAAAAATACTTTTAGAACAAATGTAATACTTTTTAAATTACTTTAGATTTGAAACTGATTTTGAGAAAATATCAATTTTAAAATTTATATGAAACCCATTAATAAACTTCTAAACTACCTTTTTAAATAATATTAATTTAAATTCAAAATTTTGTCTAACTATTATATTTAAATTTATAAAAGTCTAATTGGAATATTTTAGAAAATATAAATTTAATTCTATTTTAATCCATTTTTTTATTTAGATTCAAATTTTAAAACAAAATCAATCGGGATTGATTTATCGGTTTTTCTTGAGTCCTGTCTGCTGTAAAGACGGTTGTTTTAGATATCTATAGATGGGAGACTACGGTGGAGAACTTATATATGGATGTTAACATAGTTATCGTTAAAAATCTACTTTAAATCTAATTTAATTTTAAAAAATTGTAAAGTAAAATTTATATTTATTTATATATTGTAAAATTATTTTATTTTTAGTTAATGTTGGATTTCCAACCATTATTATAAACTTAATTAGCAGTCCAAGTTTGAACATTAAAATGTCGTTGTTTTAGATAATGAGGAAAAAGGTTTCTCACTTAAAGCAATTTGACCTAGTTGGAGCAGAATTTTTGACATAAAAAGTAGCTGTGTTGCAGTAAAAATGTAAAGGCCACTTGATTCAGCTTTCTTGTTCATGTGCAGTATCTTAGCTGGATATATGTAAGTTGTGTAAGAACCATTATTTATCGGTGTAGGCCACGTTGCATTTACAAGCAGTACCGCTGTCAAAAGTCATTGAAGATGTTCAGTTCAATATTCATAACCATGTGGTTCAAAGTTAACGCTAAAACATTCAGTGATTGGACATGCATAAGGCATATAAGTAATTCATATAATAAATAATTTACCTTTCACATCAAATAACTCTGTGAGTGAAGGTTGCTTAGTTGGCTCAAAGCATAAGACATGACATCTTAAAATCTCTAGTGTTACATGTTGGCTCGTTATTATATAGAAAAAAAGGCTTTATGTCAATTTTTCTAAAAATTAAAACAGTTCCCATAACGTCATCAATGTAGTTTATGTAGAAAAACCTTACAAAGGACGCTAACTGCCTTTTAAATGGACAACTTTTAAAAAAGTTATGGACGTTAGGAAGTGTCACTAAGGTGAAACGGACTTCATTAAGAGAAAGTGGTGTTAAGATGATATGATTTTAGTTTAATATATTTTTAAAATTAAAGTATATTAAAGTGAGTCAACTTTAGTTTAATGTATTTTAAGTTGAAGTTATATCAACAAAATCTATCAAAACTGAATTAAAATTGTACCATCAGAGTTAAAATAAACTTAATTAAAATTGTTTTATTTCAATTCGACTTCAACTTAAACTTAAAATGTTCTGTATTAAAATCGTGTCATCGTGACATGATTTTTTCACAATGAAATTATATTAAAATGAGATAATTTATCTAAATTCATGATTTTATAAACAATTGTTCCTTTTAATAAATTTAAAAGAAAAAAAATACACAATCTAGTGTAATAAAAAAACCTACATAATTACACCATTTCTTTATCTACTGGTACCAAAGGCATTTAATTTGTCAGAACAAAGACCACAACAAATGATGGCGAGCATTATATAAGGCACCTAACACTCTGGTTTTAGAATAGCATTCAGCATTGTTCTGGGTTTCTTGGAACAAAACAAGAAAATGGTTGTTTCTTCTAAATCTATATTTTTATGTTTGTTTTTCACCTTGAGCACTGTTGCTCCACAAGCTGAGGCACGGGCATTTTTTGTGTTTGGCGATTCGCTTGTGGATAATGGGAATAACAACTACCTAGCCACAACTGCACGTGCCGATTCATATCCTTATGGCATTGACTCTGCATCTCATAGAGCCTCTGGTCGTTTCTCCAATGGCCTCAACATGCCTGACCTTATCAGTTGAGTGCTCACCATATCTATAGTTGCTTTATTCTTCATATTTTGTTTTGGGATTTCAATTAAATTATCCTTATATATCTATATATTAATTTAGTTAAATATATTTGAAATTTTTAAATGCAAAATTAGAATTTATTTCTATTTTATACGTTTTGATTCTCAAATTTTAAAAATAAATGAATATAATTTTTTTAATCCAATAAAATTAAATTTTTGTACGTGTAAATGACAGTCAACATTTGAGTTAAAATATGTCAAATTATGTGAAAAGCTCAAACCGTCAATATGAAAAGTTGATTGATGCATCAAAAATAATTTAACACAAGAACTTTATTGGAAATTTGATAGCGAAACTATATCATAGTTTAAAATGTGAAAAACTAATTTTAGTTTAAATACTAAAAATATATTTAATTATTTTACTTGAAATTAAACCACGGGAGAATCTCTAAGAAAGCCATGTATATATGCATATATAAACCGTGTGATGCATGTATTTAGGTGAGAAAATTGGCTCAGAAGCCACATTACCATATTTGAGTCCACAGCTGAATGGTGAAAAGCTGCTTGTTGGTGCAAACTTTGCTTCTGCTGGAGTAGGAATTCTCAATGACACAGGATTTCAGTTTGTAAGTGAATTTCATCACATCCATACCTTACGCTGTGTTAACCAAATATTGTGAGTTCGAAGACTTAAATAAAATCTCGGTTCATGCTAGTTGGGAAAATATGATTACGTGAGAAAATCACGTTAAGGCTATCTATATTTGTCCAATGTAAATTAGTCATATATATGACATATGTGATCATTCAAGAGTTTTTAGGAATTTCCAAGGCTAGGGTTATCTTCCTTCTATTTGAAATTAAATCTATAATTTACTTGATTAATAAGAGAGTGCAATGAGAGCATTAAGCTATTATCTATCTAACAAGGTTGATTTTGCAGATAAACATTATCCGAATTACAGAACAATTGGCGTATTTCAGACAGTATCAGCAGAGGGTCGCTGCGCTAATTGGAGAAGAACAAACACGAGATTTAGTTAACAAAGCATTGGTTCTCATAACCTTAGGTGGCAACGATTTTGTCAACAACTATTTCTTGGTTCCTTTCTCTGCAAGATCTCGCGAATATGCTCTTCCAGACTACGTTGTCTTTCTCATATCAGAGTATCGTAAAATTCTTGCGGTATTTTCATCCTTCTACTCTTTCTACTCTGCTTGCGTTAATGCATGTCATTACTTTTTTTTTACAATGTTTTACACAATTTTACCATTAGTTGGACCAGCTAAACCGTACGAGTTTTAGTGAAAAATAAATAAAATAGGTTAAAAACAATGTGGTTTAGTTGTTCTGTTTTCTTGGAAAATTATTCATCAGCATGTAATTTACATTATTTTTGTTATTTTCAAAGAGAAAGAGAGAAATATAGTGTTTTGATAAAAAAAAAACATAAAATAAAAAGAAATTATAGTAGAAATTATTCTAGGACTGTATAGAAGTGGTTGCATAGTAGTATTATTCTTTGCCTATAAAAAAAATATTAGTATTACATTTTTTTTTTTCTGAAATCATAATGCCTGCTCCTACCCCCTGACATGTGTGGTTGTGTAACAATAAAAGACATGGGATAACAATGGCTGAAAATATAGAGGAAGAAAAAGAAAAATTAATTGCATCAAGCGACTTAGAAAAATTTATGTTTGAGTGGCTGTATCCTCAACATTTTGCGGTTTTTCCTGTCACTTTGCCAAAAGAAGTATTAAATAATGACCAAGATTTTTTTTTCTACAAAATTGACAAAGTTTCCATAAATAAAATTAAAATGAATAAATATTTTATTTTTTAATCAAAATGAAATAATAAAATTGTACTTTCTTACTAAAATTTTGTTAAAATATTATGTTATTTGATAAGAATGTTGTAATGTCTTAGCAATATAAAAAAAGTGTATATCTTATTTGTTTGATAAGAATGGTCAGAAAAAGAAAACACTGAAATTTTACAATAGAATTGTGAAAGAAGATACATTTTACACGGGAGAAGATCCTATATCATGTTATGTTATGATAGGTGATGATGGAAATGTGGACATTGTGAGGCAAACATGATAAATGAGGCGATTAATTTGGTAGTTGAGAGCAGCATGCATTTTGGAAATTAAAATTAAAACCAACACGAATTATGTCACTGAAGATGCAGCATGAACTAAATGCGTGCTGTCCCTCTCTCACTCTACTATTCTGATTCTATTTATTGCGAGGGTTTTAAATTTGGGTAGTGGAGGCAGATGTATCTTTTATTTTAAGATTTGTAAATAATTTGATTAATGCAATCGATAAATGTTTTTGTAAAACCAAAATGCTTTTTTATTGTGATTAAATATTTATCACCTGTTCAGATTAAATAATTTAGTTAAATATAAATAATTAGGAAAATTATACTATAATTTTCAATTTTTTACTTTTATCATTTGCTCTTCCACATAATTTAGTATAAGTTATTGATTGTTTAAAAAAAAAAATATTAGTACGTTAATCAATAATCAAAATGATATCAAGTAAAGGACGAAAGTAAAAAGAAAAAAAAAATGAGAATCATGCTATCTTTATCCAAATAGTTATAAAATAGCGTCCAGAATTTGTGTTGTAAGAAGGAAATAAATGCATGATTAATACAGCACCTGTATGAGTTGGGAGCACGAAGGGTTCTGGTGACGGGAACTGGACCACTGGGTTGTGTGCCAGCAGAGTTGGCGATGCATAGCCGTAACGGAGAATGTGCGACAGAGCTGCAACGGGCCGTTAACTTGTTCAATCCTCAACTTGTTCAACTGCTGCAAGCTCTCAACACTGAAATTGGTTCCGACGTCTTCATTTCCGCAAACGCCTTCGCTATGCACTTGGATTTCGTCACTGACCCACAAGCATACGGTACGTTATTAACCTTCATTTCTCTTTTTCTTTTTTTTTTATACTTGCTTATCGTAGTTGATAATTAAAGAGAACATCAGTTATATTGCTTATCCTCAATTAGGAAGCATTTACTATCCTCTTTATATTGGTTTGATAAACAGGGTTTGTTACTTCAAAAGTTGCATGCTGTGGTCAAGGAGCATACAATGGAATAGGACTCTGCACTCCTGCTTCTAACTTGTGCCCCAACAGGAATCTCTATGCCTTTTGGGACGCTTTCCATCCCTCAGAGACAGCAAATAGATTGATTGTTGATAAATTCATGACAGGCTCTACTGACTACATGCACCCAATGAACCTTAGCACAATTATTGCTTTAGATTCTACCACCTAATGTACCATTACTATTGTTCCATCCTCATCTTTTCTTATATGCGCACCCAGATTCTACAACGTATTATTGTATTTTAAATTTCTTGAATGTTTAAAACTATGACACTGATTAATTGAGTAACATTTTTTATAGCAGTGCTCTAACTAGCAACTTCATATATCTGTAAACATAACAGGTATTAAAGAGTTCAAAACGAAAGGAGAATACATATAACGGTGTTAATATTATACATTCAACACAATACAATACAATATAAATAATATATGGAAGAGCTAAATCGGGAGTCCATCAATTCAGCATTAATTTGGATCGGGATTACTACAAATAATATATGTGCAGATAAAGTATTGTTATGAAATTTCTGAAAACTAAGTCGGTTTCATTTATTCTTTTTTGAGTTTTGATTTATGTTCATGCAGAGAACAAATAAGATCAGTTAGGCACAAGTATCACCTTATCCATATCCGCTATCTTTTCGGTTGGCTTCTCCCCCTTTGGCATATATCGGCTTGGACCCGGGAAGGGTTACCTGCAGAAGGGACTCCGACGCTCAAGTCAGTCAAAGCTCTCAAAAAGTCAAATCAAGTGATTAATGGAGTAATGAATGCGTACCTTTAATTCGTGGGGTCCATGTGTATTTATAGATTATTAATTATGTTTGCCCATTCCATGGGCTGGGCCTTAGTTTGGGCTATAGGTGGGCCTAGGCTTTGGCCCAGGCCCTTAGTCTCGACTGTTGCGGGCTTTAATTTCATTAAGTATACCAGGGTGGTCGGCATAGGCCGATTACCTCTTCGGCGGCTCGTGCCGCTATTCCTAATACGTGGTATTAGGCTGGTTTAGTGTCTTAGGTCACCGGTTTAGGCCGGTTAGGGTTAGGTCAGCCTAAGCTGGTTACCTGAATAACTTCGAGTGTAGATATGGTGGACGTTTATTATTATTACTTGGTCGAATTGGCTAGGTGTGGTACACCAGTCCCCCAGCCTTTGCCGATATAGGTATGTCGGTGAAGGATGATATGTGCGGATATGCCAGCGAAGCCGGTTAGGTGTGATACACCAGTCCCCTAGCCTTTAAGTGTGATGAACAGTGTTAAGGCTAAAGATGGGAAAAGGTAGGTAGTAGGTGAAAGGGTGTCAGAGGTCTAATCAAAGAGGGGTTTTTGTGCCGTCGTTTCTGATACTCATGGCCTTTGGGATGATTGTGTCGATTGGTATGGGCTGTAATTTTGGCGGGAAGAAGTTTTATCGTTTGGGATTCACACTTATAAATGTGGATTTCACGATGGGTTTATGTTTGTTGGTTCATTTGCGAGAATTTCAACTAGTTTAACTAGTTCCTAGTTCCTGCCGTCAACTTTTCAGAAAAAAGGTATGTCTAGTAGTAATGATAGTGTGTCGTTGTCTTCTTCCAGTAGTGAGAGTATGGAGTCCGGGAGGAGTATAGGTAGACATGTTGAAGAGGAGAGTACTAGCCCTGCGGCTATGGTGGGTAGAATTCCGATGGAGACGGTGACTGAGGTGCGAGAAGACCCTCTAGAAGAAATAGCAGAGAGTAATGGCCGGCCAAGGGCGGTTATGCATGGGTGGCTGTTGATGTTCGTAACCAATCGTCTTTGTTTCGGTGGTCTCGTCTACTGAATTCTTGGTTAAACTGTACCCCTGTTATCCGAAAGGTGTAAACCGGGGTATCGTTTCCTTGGAGCGGGTGAGCGCCATTGACCGCGTATGCCACGGGCAAGAAGGGGCGGCCGAGAAGTTCTTTTATATGTATATGTGTGTCATTTCTCCCAGTTGCATGTGAGGTTACCGTTGGACGACTTTACCATGGGGGTACTTCGTGAGCTCAACGTTGCACCTACATAGTTGCATCCGAACAGTTGGGCCTACATGCAAGCATTTCGTGTTTTGTGTCAATCATTATATCTACAACCTTCTCCTCGTGGATTTTTGTACTTTTATGACACTAGGTCCCGCCAGCTGACTACTTGGTTATCTTTGGTGAGCCGCCCTAGCATTAGTAGATTGGACGCGTTCTCACAAACCTTCAAGCATTTCAAGGACGGGTACTTTAAAGTTGTGGTGAAGGAGGAGGGCAGGTCCTATTTCCTTAATGTAGATAGGAGTACAAAATTCCCGTTTAGTTGGACGGGCAACCCTTCTCGGTATAAGGACATGGGCACCGACGAGTTGTCGGTGGTGGATAAAGAGGTGGTGGAGGTCTTGATGAAGTTTTCTGATAAGTTGCCCACTAAGGGTCTAGTTAGGGTTTATAATTCGGTTCACCCGATTATTGATATTGAAGGTATCTGTTTATGACTTAAACTATATTAATGTTTCTAAGTTAACTTAACCGGGTCTTTGTGCATTTTTGTAGGGCACATGGCTCAATCCGGGAAGAAGAACTTGACACTTTTCTAAGCATTGAGGAAGGAGATGGCCGCGAAGGCCAAAACAGCTGGGAACAGTGATGTTCCAAACTTACAAGAGTCACTGGTTGAGGTGCATGTGCATGGCGGCACTAAGAGGAAGGCTGAATTACCAGCTCGACCCGACAAAGGTAAAGATGTGAAGAAAGTTAGGGCGGCGCTGCTTGGGCCGGGGTCATCGAGTGGGGCGAAAGGGCCAGAATCCGGTTTGATTGAGCTGCCATAAACGTTTGTTAGGAAAGATATCGATATCAATCTTCCGGAGACAATCATCAACTCTATCGATAGTATGAAGCCGGATTATCTTGTGTGGACTATGGTGGAATTTGGAAGCAAGGCGTTGATTTTAAGTCGCCGAGTTGGATCTTTGTATCGTCGGGAAGTAAAGGAGGGAAACTGGGAAAAGGTGGAGGAGTTGCAGGGGAAGGTTGATAAGTTTGCGGAGGAGAGGGCGGCCTGGAAGAAAGAGAAGGAAAGTTGGAAGGACGAAAATAAAAGGTTGGGAACTTGGAAGGTTCGATGTTTGGATTCAGAGGGTAAGCTTAACAAGAGGATAACGGACCTAGAGTCGGACTATGACGATTTGAAGGAAAAATATGAGGGTGCTGAAGTGGAACTTGATGATTTGAAGGGTTGTATCATCCAAGAGCACATCAATGGGTTTCAAAAGGGATTGCGGCAGGCGGCCTTCTTTTATAAGGATGTTGATGCAGCTGACTCTAAGTTTGATGTAAACAAAGATGTTGTTGATGGGCAGCTCGTTAACGAAGCTGAGAGTAGCCAAAAGGAGGTGGAGAAGGAAGTGGCCGAGGAGGAGAAGGAAGCAGAGATTGCCGTGGAAGGTGGCAATGACAAGGCGGAATAGGAATTTTATTTTTTATGATTTGAAATGGTTATTGATCCTATGTCTGTAATAATTGGTACATTATGTCTGTGGTACTCCGTACATTACTTTGCTTTTCTTTTAATGTGATTAATGCTTTGCGTATGCCATCTTGTTTGTCGGATGTCAATAGTCGTGATGTTATGTTTGGCGAACTCGATTGTTTGTTGAGGGTGTTCGACCCTGATCGTTTACTTGTTGTAAGGGTGGGGAACGTAAACGAATTAATCAACAAATTAAGGGTGTTTGACTCAGGCTGCTTACTTGTGGTAAGGGTGGGGAACTTAAACGAACTAACCGACAAGTTAAGGGTGTTTGACCCAAGCCGCTTACTTGTGGTAAGGGTGGGGAACTTAAACGAATTAACCAACAAATTAAGGGTGTTCGACCCAGACCGCTTACTTGTGGTAAGGGTGGGGAACTTAAACGAATTAACCAACAAATTAAGGGTGTTCGACCCAGGCCGCTTACTTGTAGTAAGGGTTGAGAACTTAAACGAACTAATCAACAAATTAAGGGTGTTCGACCCAGACCGCTTATTTGTGGTAAGGGTGGGGAACTCAAACGAATTAACCAACAAGTTAAGGGTGTTCGACCCAAGCCTCTTACTTGTGGTAAGGGTAGGGAACTTGAACGAATATGAGAAGTGAAGTAAAGAATGGTTGTAGAGTTGGGAACCCTTCGTATTATTCATTGAATCTGGGGTGCCTCATTAAAACCTCCCCGGCCAAAACCCTCCTTAGGGAAAAAAGACCATGTGAAGAAAAAAAGTACACCCAGGGTTACAAATGTTTGATGTGATACAATACATGTTTTTAACTAAAGTAGAACTTGAGATGGGACACATTCCATGTATTAGGTATTTCTTCCCTGGATAACTGCTCCAACCTGTATGCTCCTCCTCCAGCGTCTTCACATATTCGGTATGGGTCGTCCCAATTGGCGGAGAACTTGTCATCCTTCTTTCTTGCACTATTGGCCATTCTCCAAGCTAAGTCTCCTTTTATGAACGATCTTGGGCATATGTTGGCGTTATATTTCTTGGCAGCTCTTTGTTTGGCGGCTAGGTTGCGTATCTAGGCTTTTTCTCTTAGCTCGGGTAGGAGGTCGAGGTGGGTGGCCATGTTTTGATGATTGTGGGTTGGGTCATATAGTTCTCGGCGCAGGGATGGTTCGCCAATTTCAACGGGTATCATGGCGTCTGCACCGTATACTAGGCTGAACGGAGATTCGTTTGTTGCTGATTGAGGGGTGCACTTGTAAGCCCATAACACTTCTACTAGTTCTTGAGGCCATCGGCCTTTGGCGCTGTCCAACCGCTTGCGTAGTTCCACTAGGATAACCTTGTTTGCCGCCTCTGCTTTTCCATTGGTTTGTGGGTGTTCCACAAAGCTGGTTATGTGTTTGATGCCTAGACCGGTGTAGAATTTGGCGAGTTCCTTATCTATAAATTGTCGGCCATTATCGGTGATGATGGTATGTGGGACACCATATCGACATATAATATCTTTCCAAACAAATTGCTGGACTTGCTGGGCTGTGATAGTTGTTAGTGGTTTGGCCTCTATCCATTTGGTGAAGTAATCGACGACTACTATTAAGAATTTTACTTGGCCCTTGCCGGGGAAGAAGGGGTCGAGGATGTCCATCCCCCATTTAGCGAAGGGCCATGGGGATAGTATAGAATGAAGTTGTTCTTGTTTCTGGTGGATGAGGTTGCCATGCTTTTGGCATGGTTTGCATTTTTTGACAAAGTCCTGGCAATCCGCTTCTATAGTCGGCCAGAAGTAACCGGCGCGAAGGATTCTGGTAGCCATGGTGCGTGCGTTAGAATGGTAGCCACAAATGCCTTCATGCAATTCCTTAATGATGTACTGGCTTGTTTTGCAATGACACATTTGAGAAGTGGTTGGCCATATCCGCGTTTGTAAAGATCATCGCCTATCATGGTATATCTGGCGGCTTTTGCTAACCAAATTTTGTCAGTATTTGGTGGGGGGTTACACGTTTGGAGATATCAGATATAAGGAGTGGTCCAGTTGTGGGCTTGGGAATGGGTTAGGTTGTCGGCTTGGGTGTGGATTAGGTTATGGCAAGTATTTGTGATGGAAGGGGTGGATAGTGTCTGTTGCAATAGGGATCGGTGGCGGCTTTTTAATTTGGTGCTGGCTAATTTGGATAGGATGTCGACTTTGATGTTTTCGATCCAAGGAATGTGTTCGATGCGGACTTGGTCGAAGGCGGATTGAATGACTGCACGGACTAGATGGTAATATTGCAAAAGGGTGGGGTCCTTGATTTGGAACTCGTCATTCAGGTGGCCCACAGTAAGCTTGGAATCGGTTTTGCATGTTAAGGATTTGATGCCAACCTCGCGGGCCAGGGATAGGCCGGCGAGGATGGCTTCGTATTCAACTTGGTTGTTGGATGTTTTGAAGGCGAAGTGGAGGGATTTCTCAATGAGGATATCGTTGGGGTCTTCCAACACGATGCCAGCGCCTGCACCTTTCGGATTTGAAGAACCATCTACGTGAAGTGTCCACTGGTCCTCTATGGGTGTGTGTTGGAGGTCGTTGACGAAGTCTAGGAGGCATTGAGCTTTTATGGGGCCATGAGGTTCATAACGAATGTTAAATTCGGACAACTCAACGGCCCAGGACGACATCCGTCCTGCCAGATCTGGTTTTTGCAATATCTTCTGAATTGGGTAATCGGTTTTGACGATGATGCTATGGTTTTGGAAGTATGGCCGCAGGCGGCGGGCTACGTGTACCAAAGATAGGGCCAACTTTTCCACCATTTGGTATCTGGTTTCAGGATCTTGCAGCGTTTTACTGACGAAGTAGACAAGATGCTGAGTGCCGCCTACATCCTGAACCAGCGCGGCGTTGACGGTGTGATCACTGACTGTGATATAAACCAGCAAGGGTTGATGAGTGTCCGGTTTATGGAGGATAGGTGGTGAGGCAAGGGTGGTTTTCATCTTTTGGAAAATTTGTTCACAGTCGTCAGTCCACGTGAACCTGACAGATTTTTTGAGGAGTTGTATAATAGGTTGGGTTTGTTCAGCTAGTTTGGGCAGGAAGCGGGAAATGGCTGTAAGGCGGCCTATGAGGTGTTGGACTTCTTTGACGTTAGTGGGACTACGCATTTCGATAATCGCTTTGCACTTTTTAGGGTTGGCCTCTATGTCGTGCTGGGTTAGCATGAATCCGAGGAATTTACCGCGGTCGACGCTAAATTTGCACTTGTCGGGGTTGAGGCGAATGTTGTATTGGCGTAATGCGGAGAAGACTGCGGAGAGGTCCTGGGCGTGTTGGTGATGGATTGAAGATTTGACAACCATGTCATCGACGTATACTTTGACACATTTGCCCATCAAATGACTAAAAACTTTGTCCATCAACCATTGGTAGGTTACTCCGGCGTTTTTGAGGCCAAAAGGCATAACTTTGTAAGAATAATTGGCGTCGTCTGTGATGAAAGCGGTTTTGTTCATGTCGGATGCGGCCATGGGGATTTGATTATAACCGGAATATGCGTCAAGAAAATTGAGGACTTTGTTTCCCGCCACGCCGTCAACAAGGCGGTCAATGTTGAGTAAGGGGTAGGCATCTCGAGAACAGGCTTTGTTTAGATTTGTGTAATCGACACACATCCGCCACTTGATGTTGGCTTTCTTCACCAGGACTACGTTAGAAAGCCAAGTGGTGTAGTGAGTTTCTTCAATGAATCTTGTGCTCAGTAACTTATCGGCCTCAACCTTAGCCGCTAAGCGTCGTTCCTCGCCGAGTTTGCATTTTTTCTGGGAGATATAGCGGGCTTCTTTGTAGATGGATAACTTGTGGGATGCTATCAGAGGGTCCACTCTAGGTAAGTCAGTGGTTGACCAGGCAAAAAGGTTCGTGTTGCCGACTAGAACGGGTGTGATGATGGCACGCTCGTTAGAGTCTAATCCGGTGCCAAGGTTGATGGAGTGGCCATTCAAAAGTTCCAGGGGGTGGTCTCTTCGACAGGTTCGAGACGAATATCTCGGCCCACTCTAGGGTCTAGATCGTCACCCGACAGAGCGATCCCAGAACCGAGTGGCCGCTCGATGCGATTGGTTTGCTGGATAGGGAGTTGTGGGCGTAGGCTGGCCATGTAGCATTCGCGTGCCAGGTGTTGGTCGCAATGGATGGTGAAGATGTCTCCAGAGGGAGGGAAATTTCATAGCCAGGTGTGGGGTGGAGACGACGGCGCTAAAGGTGTTGAGCGAGGGGTGGCCAAGGAGGACATTATAGGATGTGGGCACGTCAACGATGAGGAAGCGGATGGGAACGGTTTTGGTTTGAGCTCCATCACGGAAGACGGTGTGAAGGTCAATGTAGCCGCGGGTGGAAACTTGTTCTCCAAAAAAGCCATAAATTGGTTCATCGTATGGGACCATGGCGGTATCTAGGAGTTGGAGTTTCTAATATGTAGCCCAGTAGAGGATGTCAACGGAGCTGCCCTAATCGATGAGGACTATTTTAACTGCGTAGTTTTCGATTTCAACAGTGATGACCATATGGTCGTCTTATTGGTGATCGAGGTCGTGGAAATCGTTGTTCGTAAAGGTGATGGGAGGCATGCGACGTTTGTGATGGGAATGGGTAATGTGGTTGATGGATTGGATATGACGGAGGTGTTTCTTTCTGGCAGAAGAGGTGGATCCTCCTCTAGCGAAACCACCAGAGATGGTGTTGATAATGCCGCGTAGAAGAGGGTCGGCAGGGGTAACATCGGTGCGAGCCGGTTGGGGGTCTTGGTTGGTGGGTGGGTTAGGGCGTCTATCGTGGCGAGAGTCATGGGAAGGGCGTCTGTGGTCGGAGCGAGGAGAATGACGGGATCGAGAGGGATGATCCTCTCTGCGGATGAAGCGGCAAAAGTGACCAACACACAACAGTTCTTCAATTTTATCCTGGAGTGCTTTGCAACCCTCTTTAGTGTGGCCATGGTTGCGGTGATAGCGACAATATTTGGTCATATCAGCATTGGGGGTAGTGGTCGTCTTTCGTGGTGGTGGGATGAGGTCAGCTTGTAAGGCCTCATCAAGGAGGCGGGATCTGAGGACATTGAGGGGAACATATCTAGTAAAGCAGGGTTGTCGGGGCTCTCGTGGTCTCGGATCAGGGCGGGAGGGTTGTGGGGTGGGGTTGGCGGCGATGGGTGCATAGTCATTGCAGAATTTGGTGTGGAGGGTCTGCATTTCTTCCATGCGAACATAGTTGGCGGCTCGCAACTTTAGCTCGTGCATAGAGGCAGGTAGATGAAGGTAGACGTTGTTGGCGAAGGGGCCGGGTTGAAGGGTGAGGGCCATACACTGAAGAATCATTTCTTGGTTGAGGTGTAGGGTGCGAAGGGCAGCCTTGCTGAAGCGGTCGATGAATGCCCGAAGCGGCTCACCTTGTTCTTGCCTGATGCCGAGGAGGGAGATTGTAGTAGTTTGATGTGGGCAGCTGCCAGCAAAATGAGTTGTGAGCATGTGGGAGAGGATGTCGAAGCTGTCGATAGAGTAAGGTGGTAGGGTTGTGAACCACTCGAGAGCGGGGCCTTTCAGGGTGGTGGGAAAGGCTTTGCAGAAGACGGCGTCTTGGGAAGTGTATAGGGCGACGTGGGTGATGTAGACCTTAAGATGTTCGTCGGGGTCGGTTTCCCCAGTGTAACGTTCTAGTGTGAAGGGTTCCCATTCGATGGGAATGGGGGTGTTAGCGATAAAGTCGGTGAAGGGGTGGCGACGTCTGGGTTGGTGGGGTGGGAGTGGATGGGGGGAATGAGATGGTGGACAAGGGTGGGAAAGGTGGAGATGAAGTTGTGAGGGGGGATGTGGGTTGTAGGGAGGTAGTGGGGGTAGTGGGGGTTGTAGGGTGGTGGGATATGAGTAGTGTGTAGGGTGGTGGGTATATTATAGGGGACCTGAGTGGTGGGGAGGGTGGCGACAGGGGTGGGGCCTATGGTGTGCCCTAGTAGGGTGGAGGGGAAGTGAGTGGGATGGGTTGAGGGGATGGGTGTTTGTTGGGTGGTGGTGAAGGTGTGTGGGGTAGGATTGTACTCGTTTTCTTCTTCTGTGGGCTGGAAGGCCGGGGACCTTGCAGCTTCAGATGCCTCCTTGGCCTTTCCCTTTTGAGTGGGATCGGCCTCGATCTTTCGCCTAAGGCGAGAGTTTTCCTGTCGCAATGCTTCCATCTCATCAGTGTTGCACTTTTTCAGATCAGCCTGCTCTTGTTGCATCTTGGCTTAAATGTCCAGGATGGCGGCCAGATCCGGAGTTATGTTAGCGGGTCCTGAAGGGCCAGCGCTAGCTTGATTTTTAACTCCAGCTCTGATACGGGTTGAAACCATCTTCGGAGAAAACGGGTAGTAAAGTGTTATCTCGTGCTCCACGGTGGGCGCCAATTGTTCCTGCAGAGAACAAATAAGATCATTTAGGCACAAGTATCACCTTACCCATATCCGCTATCTCCTCGGTTGGCTTCTCCCTCTTTGGTATATATCGGCTTGGACCCGGGAGGGGTTACCTGCAGAAGGGACTCTGAAGCTCAAGTCAGCCAAAGCTCTCAAAAAGTCAAATTAGGTGATTAATGGAGTAATGAATGCGTACCTTTAATTCGTGGGGTCCATGTGTATTTATAGATTATTAATTATGTTTGCCCATTCCATGGGCTGGGCCTTGGTTTGGGCTATAGGTGGGCCTAGGCTTTGGCCCACGCCCTTAGTCTCGACTGTTGCGGGCTTTAATTTCATTAAGTATACCAAGGTGGTCGGCATAGGCCGATTACCTCTTTGGCGGCTCGTGCCGCTATTCCTAATACGTGGTATTAGGCTGGTTTTAGTGTCTTAGGTCACTGGTTTAGGCCGGTTAGGGTTAGGTCAGCCTTAGTCGGTTACCTGAATAACTTCGCGTGTAGATATGGTGGACGTTTATTATTATTACTTGGTCGAATTGGCTAGGTGTGGTACAATTTATTCTCTGATTAGAATTTTTATTAGTTTGCTTAATTTTTTTAATAACCCCTTGTATGTTTAATTCAAGAGATAAAAAAAATAGAATCTCAAATGTATAAGCATGGAAAAGGTGATGAAGTTAATGAATTAATTTATGCTTGTTTGGTTAATTCAGATTTGTTTAAGAAATTAAATGAATAATAACCATACATAGCTAACGAAGAATTTAGTTATGAATAAGTTAGAGAATCAATTTTTCTCTTCATTGTTATAAAATAAAGGAGAAAAAGAGAATAGAGAGTAGAGAATGATTTTCTATGTGTCATTTATTAATAGGAGAAGTTCCTATTTATAGATCCAAAAGGAAACCCAAGAGAAACAACTCCATGGTTACAATACTAATGATAACATCAATAGCAATCAATCATAGGTAATGGCTAGCAACTCAATGGACGTCCATAAATTTCATAACACTCCCCTTTGGGTGTCTAGTTAAAACCTTACTAGGAAAAATCCTATGGCATAAAAACCTAGTCAAGGAAAAAGAGTACATCATTCTTCATTCTTCGATATAATATTAGTCATCACATCTTCTATTTCTCCCCCTCGTGTAAACTTACATCTTTAAGATGACGGAATCCAATCTTGTGAACCAATTGCTCAAAGGTTCTCCTCAGTAAAACATTTGTAAATAAATCTGCCAGATCTTCATATGAACAAATCTTTTGGGTCTTTATATCACCACTTCTTTGAAGAACATGAGTCAAAAAGAATTTTGGAAGAAAATGTTTTATTCTATCACCTTTAATATATCCATCTTTCAATTGAGAAATACATGCACTATTGTCTTCGTACATAGTTGTTGATTCCATTTTTCCCGAGATAGACCACAAGTTTATCGTACATGTTCACTATAAGAAAAAGTAGTATTACCTACTACAAAAATCCATAGATCATGGATAAAATCCGTAAGTATGATTGATTTACCTACAGATTACCCATAAACAAAAATTCGTAGAAAAAATAGTCGTAACTAACTTATCTACACATTTATCTATAGGTAATGTGACTACAGATCGGATTCGTAGGTAACCCACTGATAAATCCGTAGGTAATTTACCTACTGATAAATTTGCAGGTAATTATCTACTCAAATCCATAAACAATGTGTTCTACATTTTTAATTAAATAACTTTTTTACAACGCTTACACAATCTTAGACACATTGAAAGTCATCATAAAAATTCAAAATAGTTATTGCAATCATAAATGTAGAGAATTTATAATAAATACTTAAAAGTATCATTAAAAAAATAATTATTATTACAATGTTCATATACAAGTTCAATATTATGAAAAATTAAAATATTATACAATCCAACCATCTTAATAAAAAAATTCAACCATAAATATAATATAATATGTAAAAACAATTGTTTTGTGAGAAATCCAAATACTATACAACCAAACCATCAACATAATACCTAGAGAACAATCAAACCATCAACATAATACCTAAAGAACAATTGTTCTAATATGACAAGAGCTACTTCTTGGCATTAAAACACATGTAAATGACTTGGCGACTCTTAATCTTGGCAAAGTTTTTCTTCATACCATAGAATTCCTGGAGAAAAAAATTAGAAGAGAATAGAATTGTCTTTCCTTAATAAAATTTGTCCCATTAATATTAAATATATTTTTATATAGTATGCACAAAAATATTTATATATATATATATATATATATATATATATATATATATATATATATATATATATATATATACCTAGATCAGCGTGTATCAACAAAGGTCCTTTCCAATTCACACATTACATTTCCATAACTCTAAACTTGGCTTCATTTTAGTTTGAGTTTCCCCATATTTCGTTTTGTCAAAAAGGAGAGTCAAATCAATCTATTACTTTTCTACATGTTTTCTTAAGGTATAAACTAGTTATCAGATGAGACATAACCACCATGAAAAGCAAAATCATATTAATGGAAGAATTAGAACTTCATTTATTAGGTGGGATGTATCTTCAAGTAAATGATTCAATAGTAACAATTGTAGTTCCTAAATATTGCGAAAAAACTGAACTATAAATGTCACTTATTCTATTATAGTTGAAGTGGAAAGATATAATTCGTGTTTTAGCAATTAAAAGTACAAGTAATTATAAATATAAAAAAAAGTTTGTTGCATCCCCATTTAGGAGCCTGAGACTGTCCCTCAGCCTTGGCGGCATTTTCCATCTTATCCCTAATCATAGCAAACAAATCACCATCCCCACCAACCTTCTTTGCATGATTCGCCATTGCACCTGCGAAAAACAAAATTCTTTAGATTAGTTTAACACATGAACAAGCAAAACGCAAAAGAACATACCGCAAACATCTTTGCTCGGGTTATTCGTTAGATAGCAACACACAACCCACTTCCCATGAACCCTAGACGGCAACCTCTCCAACACCTCCACCCCCGCCTACTATCAACATCCAATATTTCTTTCGACACCGCCTCTAGTCGGCTAGGCGACTCTGTCCAATAAAACGAAAACTTAGGATAACCCCCACCATCATAATACGATGACCGCCCACCCGCAAGAACCCTTACGCGAAAAAACCCATCTTTAAAATTTTTAAACGACTGTGTAAAATCGTCCAACACACAAATTCTGGGTCTGCCAACCAACAACAGCCACGCTATGGGATCCCTTAGACGAGTAACGTAAAAATACAAGAAGCTTTCAAGAGTCAGCGATAAGTACAATGCTTTGCAGATCAACCTAAACAATTGTAAACTGTAAGACCCGAGAAATTTAAATAATTAATTAAAATAATTATTTAATAAATGTGGGTAGTAGGAGCCTTTAAGGCATTTAATGCGGTTTGTTATGATGTGGAAAAGTACTAGCTCAAGGGGTTGAAAGTACTTTGATTGTGTGAAAGGACTTGAGTTCGAGTCCTATGTGTGCCAATTGTATGATATTTTATTATGTGCATTATTTTAATGTTATACTTGGATGTGAGTAGTGATAATGTAATCCTAAAATTATAGGAATTATCACGAAACATGAATTAGTTGAATTGGTGGTGCATTGACTTTTGTACTTGAGGGGTTGTGTGTTCAAATCTTGCTAAGAACGAAATTAAACTCTCTTTTTGCCAAATTTTACTTTGACTTGAATATGAAAGGGCAGAGGAAATCCTAGCTGCAAGAAGGGCAACCTAGTGGGCTGGAAAGGCAGCCACTAATGGCCCTCGAATGACCATTAACACCCAATTCAAGTCATTTTTTGTTTTGACGTAATTAACAAGCATTAAGGCTTAGTTAATGGTCTCATTAAGGTGGTTTTTGGGAAAAGAAAGAGAGAAAAAGTGAGGGAGCATAGGGTGAACGAAATTAACAGAGAGAAAAAGAGTTCTAAAAGTAATCCTTGGGTGAATTGAACCAGAACATCAAGGGCATTAGAGAGGAGGCAAAGTTTGGACTATTGATGGCACAAAAGGAGTGTTGAAATCTTTTCAATTGAACAAGAATTGTCCAGGTTAGGAGAGTTCTTTTACTTGTATATCTAATCTGTGATTAATTTTGTGTCATACTGTATGAATATGATGCCTCTGCATGATCAAAAGCCTGTTGTTTTCGCGTTTCTGGAAAATTCCAAGAAACCTCCTGGCGGCTTGGAATGTACCACCAGGCGACGCACGAGTGATAACCCAATTCTGGGTTTTTGAGATGAACCGCCTAGCAGGAAGCATGAGTCTGCCAAGCGACGCAAACGTGTTTGTGTTTTTGTGTATGTTTTGATTCTTGTGATTGATTGGGTTAGCTGAGATTGTTTATGTGCATGATGAGAAATCATGAATTGTATTAAATTACGATTGCTTATCTGTGTGGATGAACCTTAAGGATTGAATGAGAGAATTTTAATTGTGTTAACCTTGATTGAGGTTGGAAGACAAATTAGGAATTTGATAAGTTAAGTATATTTATGAATCAATCATGTTCTGAATGGATTAACATTATGTTATGGGTCAAACACGTATCCTAAAATAGCGAGATTGTAAAATGTGGTGTCGTGGGTGTATTAATGGAATTTTTGCAGGTTAAACCCATGGTACCCTTATGCATAGAAAACCTGGTATTTTTCTAGGTGTTGATGTGCCGCCTGGCGGCATCTTATTGGCCGCTAGGCGATAGTGGTGAAACTACACTATTTTGGGGTTAAATTGGATGGTTGGGTAATGAGGTTAGAGGGGACTTGGAGTGGAATATTACTTGTGGTCTTGGCAGAGATGGGCACGAGGTCTAGTTATGACAAGGCTAATGAATGGGATAAGATGAGTGTTAATAGGGAGAATATGTTTGTAGATGTATATTATATGGAGACTACCTTGGTGGGTTAAGAGATATGATAGATAGAGATAGATGTGGTGTGATTGAACCTTAAGGGTCTAAAAAGTTGGGGTGCCTTAATGAAGGAAGCTTTGGGTGAATGAGAGTATATAAATTGAAAGGTAATTGAAGGAAAGATTTTCAGATATTATAGCGTAGCAGAGAGGATGTGCCTGATGTTAATATATTGGATTAGGAAGCATTCCATAAACTGGGTTGAGTTATTATGCAATGGTATAGCACAAGGTAAACTATAAGCTTGAATAGTGTAGTTGAGAATTTATAAGTATTGGTAATTGATGCATATGAGAGTTGTAGATTACCAATAACTTAACCTTAATGGATGGGTGTATATTGGACTTTTTGGGACTGAGTTATATTGCAAGTCAACTGGTTGGGGTGCTAAAACCAGTAGAATTTCGCTACTGATATAGCGCCTGGCGGCACGGGTATGTGCGCCAGGCGATAGGACCTCTAGGGAAATCTCTACATCGCATGGTGCCTGGCGGCAAGGTGGGTTCTGCCAAGCGATAGACCCTGAAATAGTGGGTTTGTCTGGAGCCTAGCGCTTGGCGACGAAGACGTCCTAGCATGCGGTCTACGCAGGTCTCTAACTTTTGTGTGTTGTTATACGTATTAATGCGAACTTGGATCAAGGGATGTTGAGCCATGAGCGAGTAGGTTCATGGATGGTGGTGAACACGTGATGATATGAGCGGGAAGGTTCATATTCAGTTACTCTAGTTGGGGATAAGAGCGAGGTAGGTTCGTATGTTCTGCGTTCAGACTTGAGAGATGCTGTGTGCGGGAAGGTACGTAACTAGTGGATCATGTGTGTTGGACTACGGACGGGCAGGTTCGTAGAGGCAGAACCACGAGCGGGCAAGTTCGTGTGAGCATCATAAATCCTGAGTCCAAGGCTAACTATTTGTGTGATTTGAAGGTTGAAAAGCCTTGAGGATTACGGTCTTGGCAAGAACTAATTAGGATGAATCAAATGGGTGAATTGCTTTTATTATGTTAATTGACATGTCGTTTTATTTATTTTATGAGCTCACCCTTTATGTGTGTGTTTAGCGATGATCGTGTATTCTTTACACGGGAGCAGATGATACTACAAGTGATGTTGCTGACGCTTGAGACGGAGAGAGGGGCTAGCTTGGGATGTCGAGCTAGGGACTTTATTATGTTTTCCATTGTTTTTGTCGGATTTTGGAACTTGTAATGACATTACTATTCAGCTTTATTTAAATTATGGCGCACTGAATAATGTTTTAAATTTTCCCGCGTTTTGGGAATAATAAATTATGACGTTCGAATTTCTATTCTTATTTATTTATTTATTTTAATTAAGTAATTTTCAGTAGGGATGTTACATAAACTATCCAAACTATTCGGATGTAGTTGCATAGGCGCCACGTTCAACATACAAAGGACCCCCATCATAAACTCATCAAATGGAAGGCGTATATAGAGCTTCATAAACATACATGAATACATATAAAAGAAGTCATCCTTCGCCCTTTCCCGACCATGACATACGGTTTCGACGCCACTAACCGCTCGATAGACAGCATACTCGGATCAACTCCCCTCTTGAATAAATAAACACTCCTTAACCAAGACCTTAGAAGATGAGACCACCTATACTTAACGACGTTCTAACACCCTTAGCAATCCACTTGTATCCAGCCCTCTTTGGCCACAATGACTCAGCATGCTTACTAGCTGGATTCTCGCGGATTTCTGTCTCAGTCTCCATGTTTAATGATTCAGATGTCGTACTAAAAAACTCTAGGCTCGAACCACCAAAGCTAGCACCAGAGTCACCAGAATTCGACGCATTAGAAGAAGTCGACATTCCTCAAAGTAATCAGCAACAACGAAGCAACAAATTACACAAAGCAGAGTTTCAGAGAATTCCAAGATAATTCAAGAAGAGGAAAATATGATTAAGTACAAATGAGCACAACCATATTTAAAGACTCCACTAAGACCCTTCATCTTCAACTAAGAATAAACAAGCCCAAGGCCCAACCACCAAAAAATGCTTTGAAAGACGCACTCTGACACCAAACAGTACGACCAACAATCACGTCACTTCAATACATCTAACATCCCATCATCTATCAAAAACCCGTACGTGACAAAATGGTCAAACCAAAATCATAAACATGTAAACGTACATAATCGAATACCCAAATCCACTAAAAACAAACATAGCGGCCAAAATTCACAACAACGAACATAACAACCCAAATTCACCAACAACGAACGTAGCGACCAAAATTCACCAAAAATGAACATAGCGGCCTCCACTCACAATAAGTCTATATGTCACTACGCTCCTCAAGTCTAGGAGGCTAGTATACATATACAGTACATGGCCAAAGGCCACAAATAAAAATTGCAAAAAACACGAAAATAATGCAGCCCAACTCATAATAAGTTTATACCCCACTACGCTCTTCAAGATTGGGATGCTGCTGTCTCAACCATACCATGAACCAAGTGCAAGTACACACAGTACACAGTAAGCAGCCACCAGTAACCTCCAAGACCACTTACTTTGTACTGAGGAATTCCTCGGTACACAGTAAGTGATCATCAACAACTTCCAAGGTCGTTTACTTTGTAGTAAGGAATCCCTTAGTACACAGTAAGCGGCCATCAGTAAGCAACCACCAATAACCTCCAACATCGCTTACTCTGTAGTAAGGAATGCCTTAGTACACAGTAAGCGGCCATCAACAACTTCCAAGGCCGCTTACTCTGTACTAAGGAATTCCTTAATACACAGTAAGCAGCCATCAGAAACCTCAAGGTCGCTTACTCTATACTAAGGAATCCCTTAGTACATAGTAAGCAACCATTAGAAACCTTCAAGGACGCTTACTCTATACTAAGGAATCCCTTAGTACATAGTAAGCGGCCATCAGAAACCTTCAAGGTCGCTTACTATGTACCAAGAAATCCCTTAGTACACAATAAGCAGCCTCAGACATCCAACCCTCACTACTTAAATAACTAGGCGGCCGAAGAAGTGTCCAACCCTTCAAACCCACATGCCCGCTTACCAGATATTGCATACTTAGAATCTCCCATAAAGTATGCGGTATCCGTCTTTATTGACTCACAGGCCGCTTGCCAGTGACTATTGAAGGCCTTTCATGTAATTTCACCCATTGCTACTGGATCTAGAGATAGTTAAAAGAGGTAATTTGGCCCCAAAAGCTCATTCCAGGTAGGACCCACAGGTAAAAAAGATATAAATAGCACATTGTTCTATACATTGATTGCGCATTAAAGTATTCTCTGAATCCCTGACATCGGAGCAAGAAGAGACTAGTCAATAACCGGGTACTAGAGTTATTAAGTAGACTTGGGGAGTACAACTTGGTCCCATAAGAACAGGAATGGACCATCACCTCGGGGACTAAGTTTGAATTTTCTTAGGTTAGGAAATCTTTCCTTCCTTAAGTGCAACCAAACTAGGTCTCCTTCATTAAAAGACCAAACTCTCTTGCTCTTGTTTTTAAAATGAGTAATCTTTTCAACTTAGGCTTGAATTTGGTTTCTAACCTTCTCATGAAAATCTTTTATGAACTTGGACTTAGAAACCCCTTATTTGTGAACAAAATGAAAAGAATTTGGAAGAGGTAATAATTCCAATGGTGTGAGAGGGTTAAAACCATAAACTACCTCAAAGGGTGATAGTTTGGTGGTGCTATGGACCACTCTATTGTAAGAAAATTCAATGTGGGGAAGATACTCATCCCAAGATTTATGCTTCCCCTTAAGCAAAACCCTGAGCAATGTGGAAATGGATCTATTAACTACCTCTGTTTGCCCATCAGTTTGTGGGTGACAAGAAGTAGAAAAAGAAAGTTTTGTTCCTAGCCAAGACTACAAGGTCCTTCAAAAATGGCTTAGGAATTTAGCATCCCTATTAGATACAATTGATTTAGGTAAGCCATGGAGGCGAACCACCTCTTTAAAGAACAACTTTGCTATATTGCTAGCATCATCTACTTTGTGGCATGGTATAAAATGTGCCATTTTAGAAAAATAGTCCACTACCACAAAGATAAAGTCAACACCCCTAGAAGTCCTTGGAAGCCCTAGGACATAGTCCATGCTTATGTCCTCGCAAGGGGTGGAAACAACAGGCAAAAGAGTATACATTCCTACAGGCATTATGCTAGACTTAGCATGCAAACAAGTCAAACAACTAACACAATGTTTTTGTATTTCCCTTTTCATATGAGGCCAAAAGAATTTCTCTTTAAGCATGGCCAATGTTTTGGCGACCCTAAAGTGATCCATAAGTCTTCTCTCATGCATTTCTTTGACCAAAAGTTTTCTATGAAAACCTAGAGGGATACATAGGCGACCTTCTTTGGAAAGATGCCCATTGGATAGGTAAAAGCCACCTTGGGACTTATTGAAACAAGAATCATATATGTTGGCAAAGAAGGGATCATGAATATACAATTCACATATGTTGTCAAATCCAAGAATTTGGGATCTAAGCTTGGCTAAGAGAGTGTATCTCCTTGATAGTGCATCAAGCACCACAATAGCTTTCCCTTTCTCGAATTTGATAACATAAGGGAATTGTTCCAAGTACTCAACCCACTTTGGATGCCTTTTATTGAGTTTGTGTTGGCTCTTCAAATACTTGAGAGTTTCATGATCACTGTGGATAATAAACTCTTTGGGGCATAAGATAATTCTCTCAAAGTTTGGAAGAGCAAGAATAGGAGCTTGGGTGAGTTTAGCCTTGATATCATCAAAAGCCTTTTGTTGCCTTTCATCCCATTCAAAAGGTGTGTCTTTCTTGACAAGTTCATTGAGGGGTGAAGCAATAGTGGAGAAGCTGGGAACAAATCTTCTATAAAAACTAGCTAACCCATGAAAGCTTCGAATGTCCCCAACATTATTTGGCACATACCATTCTTGGATGGCTTTGATTTTTGTGGGGTCAACATGTACCCCACTCTTATTGACCACAAACTGTAAGAAGATGACACTCTCTACATAGAAAGGACACTTGTCAATGTTGGCATAGAGTTGATGGTCTCTCAGAAGAGACAACACTACTCTAAGATGACCTACATGAAGACTAGAATTACCATTGTACACCAGAATGTCATCAAAATAAACAATAACAAACTTTCCTATACAATCATGTAAGACATGATTCATTAGGCGCATGAATGTACTAAGAGCATTGGTTAGGCCAAAAGGCATGACCAACCATTCATGTAGACCAAATTTTGTTTTGAAAGCGGTTTTCCACTAATTACCTTTTTGAATTCGAATTTGGTGATAACCACTTTTTGAGGTCTATTTTTGAAAATATTTGAGCTCCATGTAATTCATCCAACATATCATCAAGTCTTGTAATTGGATGCCTATATTTTATGGTGATGTTGTTGATAACCCTACAATCACAGCACATGCACCATTCACTAGTGCAGAATAAACATTTTACAACACCCAATATGCATCGGTTCATGTGCAAACGAGACATATGAAGACACGGTGGCACTTTTGTAATTTTTTCAAACTTTTATGCCTCAGTTGTACATAGAACAGAGGCATAAACCCCCAAAATTTTTACTTTTCCCGCACTTTGATATTTTTAAACAGGTGGCAGACTTTTATGCCTCGGGTCAAATCTAACATAGGCAGATGGATGTTTATGCCTCGGGTCTCTTATAACCGAGGCATATTTGATTGTTTTTTGAGTGGAATATGCCTCAGGTTGCATGTAACCGAGGCAAATAGATGTTTATGCCTCGATTTAAAATCAACCGAGGCAATAAGTCTTCTTACGGTTAAAAAGAAATCGTGCCACTGTTCGTCTTCTTCGCGTGAGCAACAACAATTTTTCTCTCTTCCATTTTCAAACGCCAGTTTTGTTGCATAAACAAGTTCTGCGCCCCTTCCTCTTCAACTTCTCGCGTCTTCCTCCTCAATTTCTCGTCCCAATCCTTGATTCTGGCGAGCAACTTCACCTTCTCGCTCTTGTAGTCCTCCAATTTCAAAAACACAACGTTTCGCTTCTCTTCGGCGTTTTTCCGGACACCTTGGATTGCACCAACTCCACGAGGTTCTTGTGTAGCACCATGTTCTCGTTGACCTCGCGTTGGAGCTGGTCAGTGTGACACCGTTTCGATGCCGCATCGAATTTAAATTAAGGATAGAGTTGGGAGCAGAAGATGTACTCAATTTGCGCGATGCGGTCCATGGCATTTTGAATTGAAGCGACGAGGATGGTGCTGAGATCGTCGACGTGGTTTGCAGTGCCAGCGTTGGTGAGAGGAAACCCTAACTTCAGAGAGGGAGGGTGGGTCAGAATTTTTTTTTTTTAAATTCATGATACCCATTAGGCCTTGGTTCCCTCCAGAACCGAGGCAATAACCCTCGCATATGCCTCGGTTCATAACCGAGACATAAATAGATCCTTTTTTACCTCGTCAGTATATGCCTCGGGTGTAAAACCGAAGCCAAAAAGTCAAAATAATCGCGATCAAATCCCTCCCCTGCACTAGTGATTTTCCATCTTTCTTGGGCACCAATTACACAAGCATAGCACAAGGACTTAGATACTTTTGAACCCATCCCTTGTCTAATAACTTATTCACTTGAGATTTTATCTCCTTAGTCTCAATTGGGTTTGTCTTATAGGCTGGTCTATTGGGAAGACTTGCCCTTGGGACAAAATCAATTTAGTGTTTAATCCCTCTAAAAGGTGGAAGATTATGGGGGCCATCCTTTGGAAAAATATCTTCAAATTCATGAAGGAGAGCATGTATTGAAGGAGGTAGATCCTTAAGAGAAGGATGTTCAAGACAAGTGAGGATTGCTTGACAAAGTAAGAGGAAGAGAGGTTGCTCATCATGAAGAGTGTGCAAAAGAGTTTTATGAGTTAAAAGAACTTCATGAGCTACATCCTTAAAAGAAGAAACTTCCTCTACCTTTGTCTTGTCCTTGGATAACTTAGAAACTTTAGAGTTCTTGGAACTTTCTTCCTTCCTCCTAGCTCACATTTGAGCTTGGTCACTAGCAACTTAGCTAGGAGTGAGGGGATGCAACACAAAAGTTTTTGAATGATGTTGAAGGATGATCTCATTAGTATGGCCATGGTGCAAGGTTTTACAGTCAAATTGCCACAGCCTTCCCAAGAGAATATGACAAGTTTCCATTGGAATCACATCACATAAAACTTTATCTTTAAATTTCCCAATGGAGAACTTGACTTTTACTTGATGCTCGACTTTAAGATCCTCATCTTCATTAAGCCATTGCAGTTTATAAGGTTTTGGATGGGGCAACAAAGTTAAGTTCAACTTCTCAACCAATCTTGTGCTACAACAATTGCAACAAGACCCACTATTAATGATCAAAGAGCAAGTGTTTTTCAAAACTTCACATCTTGTGTGGAAAATATTTTATCTTTGGTCATTGAGAAAAAGGCTAGGTTGGTTATTGAGAAGCCTCCTAATCATCAAAAGATTCCCTTCTTGTGGATATGAATGTTCTTGAGAAGCACTGGAATGGGAACTATCAGAGTACTTGATGAAGATGACTCCTCTTAGCTAGTGTATAAGTCTTTGCCCTTAAGCACAATGGTGCATTTTGTAGGACATTGGGCAACCACATGACCTCTACCTAAGCTCTTGAAACACTTGATGTGACTTCCTCTTTTGTTATTAGAGGACTCTCCTTTGTCACTTACTTTTGCAGGAGTTTTATGAGTGGTCTCTTTTTTCTTTGAAAAATCCTTTTTGAAATCTTTGGATGGATCATTTTTGGAATAAGAGATAGAAGGATCCTTGCGAGAAGGTCTTCTTAAAAGTTGTTGCTCAACCCTAATGTACATTTGCACAAGATCATTCAAATTATTGTAGGGGAGCAATTCCACTCTATCTCTTGTGGCAAAATTGAGACCACTTAAAAATCTTGCAATAGTAAGGTCCTCATTTTCCTCAATTCCCACTCTCATAATGTAAAGCTCCATCTTTTGTCTATATTCCTCTATTGTCATAGACCTTTATTGGAGCCTTTGGAGTTTGTCCAAGAGCTCTCTTTTGATAAGAGGGAATATGACAGGCATGAAGGGCTTCTTTAAGATCATTCCAATACCCAATTTCATGTAGACCTTTTCTCCTTTTTTGGAGGACTAATGAAGTCCACCAATTAAGAGCATGCCCTTGAAAGCGAAGAGTACCTAGAGACACACGCCTCTCTTCCTCCACAACATGACTTTCAAAAAGTTGTTCTACATTGACAACCCAATCAAGGAAAGCCTCAACATTTTTCCTTCCATGGAAATGAGGCAAGTCAATTTTGACTTCTTTAAGATGAGAAGGTATACGCCTTTTCCTTCTCATATGAGGCGATTGTCTAAAGTTTTTGCGCTCGTCTTCCTCCTTTTCAAAATCATAGTCATGCCTTGAAATAGCACAGGAAGACCTAGGAGAGGCATGGATGGTATGAGTGGGATGGTTAAGTTGATTTACAATTAATTGAAGATTGGCTTGCATGGAAGCCATTTGAGCTTTTAGGTCCCTAACCTCTTGAGAGAGATTATTTAGGACTCTAGGATCAACTTCAACCTCCTCATCACCACTTGTGTGGAGGTTGGTTTCATCAACATTTGTTGATGTTGGGTACTAGCACGAGTAGCCCTTCTAGTGCTCATGGTGATTAAAAGAACTTAGAAACTTTAACAAAGTGTGAAAGAAGAAACCAAGGACAAGTAAATCTCCAGGTTAGGCAAGGTGAGTCTTTAAGACTTCTTAAGTACCAAGGCCAATCCTTGCCATGATGAACTTGCAAAAGGTTTCAAAGAGCACACAATTGTCTAAGTGCTAAGTAAATAGAATCACTTGAGACACTAAGCACAAAACAAGCACAAACAAGACTCAAAGAAAAGAAAAGACTAACACTAAAAATTGACCCCTAAATGACAAAAATTTTAGAGACTTTGGTCTCACAAATTTAAACCACTAAGTATCTAACTATGCGGCCTAAAAGAAAGGTGAGAAAGCACATTCAACACACTCATTTACTAAAAATGATGCACTATAGTATGAAAAAGGTTCTACTTAGGAGATGAGACTAAACATCTTTGGTTCCCCAAGACACCTAAGTAGGCCATGTTTACAATGGAATGTTCAAAGCAAAAGAAATTAATGCACAAGAGCAAATTAGATGCTAGAAAACAAGATTTTAAAGCTTTTTGGAGAACCAAGAAAATACCTTAGAATTCTTCAATTGTACCAAAATAAGTGTCCAAATTATACACAAGTAAAAGAACTAAAGGTGTGGCTGAAATGAGATCCAAAATGTGCAGCCAATGTGCTGCCAACTTGCACAATTCCAAGAACCACTAGCTTGGCTTGTAGCCTTCTTTTGAATGAGCAAAGATCAACCTCCAACTAAGGAACTTGTAAAGCACCTTAGGCCACCAAATTGAGGCTCAAATCAGCACCAAACAACAATGGTTTTGTGCCAAAATAGCAACATAAACCTGCACAAAGAGTGAAAGAAAGAAACAAAACAAAATTATGGCAAGCAAACTAATTAGCACACACTCTCTCAAATGAATAGGCTCAAAACTCTCAAACTCTCAAATGTAAGGAGAAGACAATCTTATAGAAAACACACAAGCTAAAATTCTACTTCAATATCCACCACCTAAGATGCTACTATATCATAGAAACTATTCTAAACTACAAAGCATCATCAAACAACCAAAAATCGAGAGGCTAGTGTATGAACCAATCAAAGGAGAAAGCAAGAAAACCTAATTAGAAATGCTAAACCAAAGAGAAGTTAATGAAACATGACTGAATGAATAAATAAGAATTGACAAACAACAAATTAAAGGTTGGAAAGAAAGGCAAGCACCACAAAAGGAACCTAAAAATGCACTAGAATAGATGAAAAACAGCAAAAACAGCAAGATAAAAGTGCTAAAAATATGGTTGAAGTACTCATTGCAAAACAGTGGCAAATGAAGGAAGTAATTCAACTTCAAAGCAAAGCAATATTGAAGCAATATAGAGGACACACTCAAGCAATGGAGAAGAAGAACAACACGGAAATTGAAAACAAAACACAAGTATGGACCAAGAACCTTACCCAAACCAAGAGGATGGATGCACCATAGGCTTGGATGGCTCAAGATACCAATTGATGGACGTCCTTGGTGGAGAAGTGGAATGAGATCCATGGAGAATGCTTAGAATGAGTAGAGATGCAGGGGAAATGGAGAAGGAGTTGAAGCTTGCTCTCGAAAATGGAGATTTGTGAAGATGAAGAGTAGAATTGGTGCTATGGTATGGAAGGTGGCTAGAGGAGATGGAGGAGAAGGATAGCGAAGTGTGCTATCAAATAAAAGTAGAAGAAGTGGAGTGCTCTCAACAACTATGCTTCTACATTACAATTCAAGAGTAACCCTTACGTGTGCATAGGAAGCTATCATTTATAATAGATTAGCTTCCTTAATGCAATTCAAATTAAGCACAAATGAAACATAGATGTAGCTTGAAGAACAAGTTAAAATTTGGAGTTATGTGATGTAGGAAGTGATGTAAAATGACACCAAGTGGCATGGTCACATACTCCTTGCCACCATCACACTCTTCTTGCCTTGGTCATGCTTAGCTTGCTTGTCTCCATGTGTAGCACATGCGAAAGGATTCTCGGCCAAAAGAGAAATTGGGCTCGGCCCAATTGATACACCATGCAATCACAAGTGTTCTAATTTATTTATTGAAAACAAAGCCTAAACAATAGCCCAATTTAAATCTAGACTACTTTCTCCATGCATCAACTCATACTTTGGAGATTTCTTTGGCCCATATGAATAAAGTGAAAAGCCTATGATTGACTTGATCATCTTGTAGAGGTCCATGTGGATCTTCTTCATCATTCTTCTAGTGATTGGACCTCGAAGTGGGCTTGGACTTGTTGATGCATTTGGGCTTAGGCTTGTTGGGGTCTTATCACTAGAAATAACTCTTTAAGCCAATTAGGGTTCCATGTAATATGAATTTCTCCATACTTAATGACAACAAAATGGACGACCCCAAACACATTTAAATCAAACTTAGAATTTCATGTATCCATCGTAACCCCACTACTAAAAATTCTCCTATTACATGGAAATTTTCTTGCAAATTTGTTAAAAAAATTAGCAAGAAAAGACTTTTTCCTGCTATCTTTTCTAAACATTTTAATTGGTAGGTAATTCCTTCGTGGGTAATTATTTCTTACAAAATTATTAAACCAAATATAACACCAAACTCAATCATTAAAGCAGCCAAGATGAAACAAAAAATTAAATCCTTCTTTATTTAACAATCAGAAACGCAAACTCTTCAATAGAATATGCTCAACCTCATACCTGCAACAGAAACTCTAGAAACGAATGGAAAGCACAAAGGGATTCAAACAATACCACCCAGGAACTCTCAAATCAAATCCAAATGAACTTTAAACCAAATCAATTAAACCTGGAATTCAATTAAGCTTTAGGTCAAGATAAATAAAAAATGATAGAATAGTCATAGGCTCAAATCTAAACATAAGTCTCTTCAACCACAGTAACAACATACTCTTATTCACTATTAGTATATAAATTGTAGCATCTAAATGAGATGTATTCTAATAAAAACATTCACTCATATCTGAAAGGAATTCATATTCAATTTTGCATTCTAAAAATCCAACAAAAGAAAAAAAAAAAAACTCAGAGAACACAATACAAATATTCATCAACACATTTGACACCAACCCAATCCAAACACGATCAGAGGTCATTGCACGAGTTATGCCATTTCTTCATTACAATCCAGTCTCAACAGATTATTATATAATCAGTCCCAAATCATCACAGTAATGAATTAAAATTAACAAAAACACAAGAGATACAAACAGTGTTATATTCGTAACTCATAATCTGTCTTTAATAACCACAATAAACCAATATTCTAGTATTGCAATTGCAATAGGACATCCATTCAAATCTCAACAGGAAATCCACTCAATCATTCAAGGTATCATAGCACTTCCATACTCGAATATTAATCATGAATCAAACCTCGAATCATCCAGAATCTATTGAAACATCTTATAATTCCATGACATACCAACACTTTCAATCTAAAAAAAAAAACAAATAAGAAGGGATAACGTGGAATACCTCGGTTCCGATATAGAGAAAAGAAAGAAAGCAATTTCCAGAGGCGAAGGCAATCTCGTGGTATCTTCCAACTTCAGAAAGAACTCTCTCACCCTAGTGGAAGGCTTGCGCAACGTTCAGTTTCCTCACTTCTCTATTCGCGCGTCTTCCTTCTTCTTTCTCCTCCAGAATTCCGAAAGCTTTCCCAACTCCCCTCCTTCTTTCTCTGGTTTTTTCTTTCATTTTTTCTGCAACCACAATGAGTTTGGCACAAGGGGGATTTCCAGAGAGGATCGAAGATGCTCGTTCTGATGAAGATTAGAACGGAGACGATGATCAATGAATTTCAGCGGATATAGTGGGTCCAGATATGATAATGGAAGTGGAGAACTCTGACTTTCCAATCTATTGCTTGAGAAGATGAATAAATTGGAGGGTGAATGAAGAAGAAGCCCGAACCCCGCTCCCCGCCCTGAAAATGAATCGTCCCGTGTTGGTGGGTTTTTGTAGAGAAGAAGAAGAAAGTTCAAGAATGAAGAGCCTTCGTGTTGCATGAAGTGCGTGAGTTTTTGAAAACGTCCAGTGTGGGGTGAATTAGTTGGGTGTTAGTTAGGGGTTCAATGAATATGTTGGTTAGTGAGGGGAATGAAGCGATTAAGTGTAGTGCGTGAATGGTTATGTAGTGCGTGAGAGAAAAAAGAGAACGCATGGTGTAGCATATGTGTGGGAGTGTTAATATTTTAAGGTTGTTCAAGGGGTAGTTGAAGGGATAAAAAAAATGTGTAGATAGTAGAGTATGAAAGTAGTAGTTGGAGAAGTGTATTTTATAGTTGAGAGTAGTTGTATTGGATGTTGTGTTAGTTGCTCTTCATATTACAAATGGTAGGATACATGGGTATTTATAGACCCATGGATTATTCTAGAAACTTCTAGCTAGAACTTGAGCAAATAGTTCTAGATTTTTCTACATAGTAGAATGTTCTTGACTTTTCTTCGTATCCTAAGCTTTTCTCCAATACTCTAGAAGTTTCATTACATTTCAATAACTCTATCTTAGACTTTTCTAGATTGTTTTAGAATTTGCATTATACTTTAATACTCCTCCTTGATGCAAATTCGGTAACTCCAAGCATAGCGCGTAGTAGTTCAAATCTTGGTTTTGGTAAGACCTTTGTGAAAATATCTGCAATTTGATCTTCTGTCGGGCAGTACTCAAGTCGAATCTTCATATTTGTCTCTACTTCTTTGATGAAGTGGTATTTAATTGCTATATGTTTTGTTCGACTATGATGCACCGTGTTCTTTGTCATTGCAATAGTTGATTTATTGTCACAGTTAATTGTAGTAGGGCCACTTTGTTTTTGTCCCATATCTTTGAGTATTCTTCGAAGCCATATAGCTTGACTTGTTGCTTCAGCGGTTGCCACATATTCTGCTTCAGCGGTTGATTGTGAAACTGTGGCTTGCTTCTTTGACGCCTAAGAGAATATTCTTGATCCAAGTGAGAAAGCATAGCCTGATGTGCTCTTCATGTCGTCCACTGACCCTGCCCAATCACTATCAGTATAACCAAGCAATGTTGGATTGCCTGTGGATTTGTACCATATACCATACTCTTTGGTTCCTTGTAGATATCTTAAAATTCTTTTGCCTACGCCAAGATGTATTTGGCTTGGGTTTTGCATGAATGTTGATAAGAGACTTGTAGCGAACATGATATCTGGTCGTGTAGCCGTCAGATATAGTAGACTTCCAACTAGACTCTTGTATCGAGATGTATCGACTTTTGGTGCTCCATCCACCTTTTGTAGTTTCTCATTCGTTACTAGTGGTGTGCTTACATGTTTGCACCCGTACATCTTAAATTTCTTCAGCAAATCTTCTGTATATTTCTTTTGTGAGATGAATATTCCATCATTTCTTTGACTTACCTTTATGTCGAGGAATAACTCATCAAGCCAAGATAAGTCATCTTAAAGGTCTTCATCATATCTTCTTTAAACTCCATCAACATCTTTGTATTGGTTTCAGTATAAAAAAGATCATCTACATATAGAGAGAGTAAAAGAGTATGATGACCTTGGGTCTTGATGTATAGTGTAAGCTCACTTTTGCTCCTTTTGAATCCTTGATTGGTGAAATATTGATCGATTCTGTTGTACCATGCACAAGGAGCTTGTTTCAGGCCATATAAAGCTTTCTTCAATCTCAACACTTTGGCTTCTTGGCCTTTAACCACAAATCCTGGTAGTTGCTCTATATAGATCTCTTCTTCAAGAACACCATTGAGGAATGCAGACTTGACGTCTAATTGGTAGGTGCTCCATCCTTTTTGTGTTGTAAGGGCTATTAGAGTTCTTATTGTGTCTAGTCGAGCAACTAGAGCAAATGTCTCATTGTAGTCTACTCCAAGTTGTTGTGAATAACCCTTAGCTACCAACCTTGCCTTGTGTTTGTGTATGGTACCATCGGGGTTTAACTTTGTCTTGAAGACCCACTTAACTATGATGATATCTTTATCTTTTGGACAATCTGCTAGCTCCCAAGTGTTGTTTTTCTTTATTGTCTTTATCTCTTCTTTCATTGCCTTGACCCATTCTTCTTATTTTGCGGCCTCTTCAAAGGTTTCATGCTCTAGTATGGCCAAGTTGCAAGATTCATAGATGTTTGTTAGAGATCTAATTCGTCTCGGAGTTTCTTACTGCTCCAGGCTTTGATTGGAGTTTTGTCTTGAACTGCTTTAGTAGGACATCTATTGAGTAGGTAGACAGTAGTGTAGACTACTTCTGTCCATAATATATTTGGTAGTCCTTTCTCCTTCAACATTGATCTCACCATCTCTATGACTGCGTGATTCTTTCTCTCCGAAACATCATTTTGTTGTGGAGTATATGCGATTGTAAGTTGTCGTTTTATGCCTTCATCTTCGTAGAATTTGTCAAACTCACAAGATGTGTACTCCTTTCCACGATCACTTCTAAGTACTTTTATCTGTTTTCCACTTTGTTTCTCGACAAGAGCCTTGAATTTCTTGAATATTCGGAAGATTTTTGACTTTGCCTTTAAGAAATAGACATATGTCATTCTAGAGAAGTCATCAATGAAGAGGATGAAGTACCTGTTGTTGTGATGTGAAGGCGTCCTCATCGGTCCACAAACATCGGTGTGGATCAATTCTAGTAAGTCTTTTGCTCTCCATGCTTTGTCTGTTGAGAATGGTAATCGGTGTTGCTTGGCTATGAGACATCCTTCACATGATTCATTATTCTCCTTCAAGTAAGGAAGATCCTTCATCATGTTTTTCTAATATAGAAGCTTTAAGGCATGTGTGTTGAAGTGGCCAAATCTCCTATGCTAAAGCCATGAGTCATCAACTTCCACCTTCATGGCAATATTAGTTCCAGGTTTGAAGCTGATGGGAAATCTTCTATTTCTCTTCTCCATTTTTACTTCACCAATTTCTAACCTTCTACTGTCATAAATTTTGCATGTATCTTTCTCAAAGTTAAGAGAATATCCATTCTCCATCATTTGGCCAATACTTAAAAGATTCTCTTTAAGATTGGGAACCAGTAAAACATCCTTGATGAATTTCGTACCTTTCTTTGTCTCCACACCATGACCGTTCCTTTGCCTTGAGACTCCATTGTGGCGCCATTTCCAAGTCGAACTTTGACATTGACAGATTTATTAATGTCTTTGAAGATACTTTGATCTTTGGCCATGTCATTGCTGCATCCACTATCCAAGTACCAGTTTCCTTCTCCACTATGAGATTCTTGATTAGCATAGAATAAACGTTGCTCCTGATTATGTTCTTCAGCAAAGTTTGCTTTATGCTTATTTTTATTACGACAATACTTCTCCACGTGTCTAGGCTTCTTGCAATAATGACATATTGGCTTCCCATGATTCCAACAGTCTTTTTCTGCATGACTTGACTTATTGCAAATGCCACACGGAGGATATTTATCTTTCTTGCTTCTAGAGAAATTTCTAGAATCTTTGCTTCTAGAATATTCTTCAATATTTTTCTTTTCTTCTTCTTCTTCTTCTCTCCTTTTAGGATGTAATTTGAGCTTTGATTGGAAGGCATTTTGGAATGAATTTGTACCAACATGATTATTTAATCTTGCTTCGTGTGCTCCAAGGAGACCAACTAATTTACTTATCGATAGAGAAGATGGATCCGAGGAAGTTTCTATGGAAGCTACTATGGAATCATATTTCTCTGTGAGAGTGATAAGAACTTTTTTTACCACTTTTTTTTCCTTAATTTCTTTTCCATATAACTTCTTTTTATTCACTATTTCTTTTATTCTTCCATAGTATTCTTCAATGGTCTCAGATTCCTTCATTTTGATGGTCTTAAATTCTCTTCTTAGATAGTGAAGTTTAACGGAGTGTACCTGTTCATTACCTTCAAATTCTTCTTCCAAAATATCCCACGCCCTTTTTACAGTTTCTGCATCCATGATCCTCCTGGCGATAGTTTCTCCCACAGCTTGTTGAAGAACAAACAATGCTTGTGCATCCTTTTGTTCAAAATCTTCTACCTTTTTTCTTCCTCCTCAGACAGAGTCTCAATATTATCTAGTTAGCTTGAGTTTCCAGAGGTCAAAATTTTCACCCATAAAAACTGGTAGGGGGACTAAAGAAAAGTGAACATTGTAAGAAGCCATGGATTAAAAGAAAAACTCTCTTCTTTCAGAAGTATAGAAGGAAGGTTTTGGAAGTAATAGAATAATTTTTCTATGCCCAATAAATGATCAAATGTAGCTCTGGTACCATTGTTAGTATTTTAAGATTGTTCAAGGGGTAGTTGAAGGGATAGAGAAAATGTGTAGATAGTAGAGTATGAAAGTAGTAGTTGGAGAAGTGTATTTTGTAGTTGAGAGTAGTTGTATTGGATGTTGTGTTAGTTGTTCTTCATATTAAAAATGGTAGGATACATGGGTATTTATAGACCCATAAATTATTCTAGAAACTTCTAGCTAGAACTTGAACAAATAGTTCTAGATTTTTCTACATAGTAGAATGTTCTTAACTTTTCTTCGTATCTTAAGCCTTTCTCTAATACTCTAGAAGTTTCATTACATTTCAATAACTCTATCTTAGATTTTTCTAGGTTATTCTAGTATTTGCATTATACATTAATAGGGAGAAGAGAATAGTGGTGATGTGAGAGAATTAAAGTGTTGTATGTGGTGTATTGATGTGATGTGAGTTCAATGTTTAAACTGTATGCATGAGTGTGCTAGTGTGTGAGTGTTTTGCAGTGCTGGTGTGTGAGTATTACGTGAAAGTGAGTGTGTATGTTGGCGAGTGCAATGAGAAAGAAAAACAAAAAGATGAGTGTTATTGTGTGGCGTGTGTGTGCTATGTGAGATGATGTGTGAGTGAGATTTAGTGCATGAGTGGTGTTGTGTGCTATAAGAGAAAAGAGAGAAAGGTGTGTTGGTGGAGCTCCAAAGGTGCGTGAAGAACTCCATGGCAGTGGAAATTGGAGGAAGGAATGAAGGCAAGTTGGAAGGCACTTGCAATTAATGGAAAGTGAGAGAGGTGATAGGATCTCCTAATCTATGCTAGCCTAAGGAAGGTGGCTAGAGGTAGAGAGAGGAAATCTCTAGAAAGGGGGTGACTCTCAAAGGCAATAGAGGGAGGAGTGCTCTCAACTCAAGTTGTATCTATTGCTTAAAATTTCAAGAGTGTCTACAAATGAGTGAAATTTTAGCTTTTATATGAAGCCATTTACACATGAGAAAGGAGAGCCATTGGATGGAGTGGGCCTTGATCTTGGCCCTTAGATCAAGCTTGGAGAAGGAGGCAAGGTCACGCCCCTTGGATCTTGGCTTGAAGAACAAGAAGGATTCTTATCCTTTAAATGTGATGAGCAACCTTAGTCAAACAATGAAGCAAAAGGAGCCTCCTTGCCTTGCTATTCTCGGCCATGTATGAAGAGAATTGGGCTGAGCCCAATTTGAACCCCATCCTATGTTCCTTTCATGTCTTATGTATTATTGGAAAGCAAAGCCCAAACAATGGCCCAATTTAAATCTACACTACTAGATTTACATGCATTTCTTCAAGTCTTTGTGATCTCTTTGGCCCATGTAAAAAAATGTGAGAAGACCATTTTGAATTTGTAATCATCTAATGGGAGGCCCTTTTGAATCTACTTCATCATTGATCTTGTAATTGGACCTTTTAATGGGCTTGGGCTTGGGCTTGAAGGTGCAATTGGGCTTGGTGGGGTCACATCATGTGTGTTACGTGAGGTGTGGTGTGTGCAAAATGATACTTTAACCTTGTAAAACTTATCCACTTTTAACTCGTTTATGTGTCAATCAAGTTTAAGGATGGCAACGGGACGGGGCGGGGACGGGTTTCATTATCCTATACCCATCTCCGTAAAACAATTCATCCTCATCCTCATACCCAAACCCAACGGGTATCAAAGTTTTATCCCATCCCCATCGGGTAACGGGTATAATCTTGTACCCATACCCGTACCCGTTTCCTTAATATTTTAATATAAATTTTAATTAATTTTTATAAAATAATAACAAATTACGGTAAAGGAAACATAATATTATCAAATATTCAATATTAGGAGGATGGTTGTTTCTTCGATATCAAATACTTTGAAATAAATTATAATTGTTTACATTTTAGATTGGAATACGAAATAAAATTTCATGAGAACTAAAACATTTATTAAATTTGCAAACTGTAAACATTAATAAAATCTAGTTGATAAAATTTAAAAATATATTTAAAAAAATTTAAAGGAAAACAAATATTCAAATTAAAATATATTTTAAATGTTTGTTTACTTCAAATGTTTTAAATTCTAATGAATCTCTTTTTTTACACACTAATAAAAATGATAATACATCACTTAATCAAAATGACGCAAATAACAAATAATAAACAAAATTAACATGGATATTGTATCTTTTGAACTCCAATATATGTTGGATGGTGATAAAAAAATATTCATAGCAATTACATTAAATTTTGATATTATAGTAAATAAAAGTTATTTATACAGTTATAGTGAAAAATTATATTATGATTGATATAATGAGTTAGAAAATAAAAAAATAAGTAGATAAAATGTATTGAAATAATATTCTACATGATGAAAATAAACAACAAATAAAAATATTAAAAAAATTAACAAATGTATGTCTTAGAAACTATTGAAAGAAATCGCATAAAGGGAAATGAATGTATAATTAAGGGTATGATAAGATGAAAAATACCTTAGACATCTAAGAACACTTTTCAAATATCAACATATATACTCAATGGTTGAGAAATAATTGTTTTAGCGAAACAAAAGAGTTCTTCAAATGAAACAAAAATTAATAAAAATAAGTAATTTTTTTTTATATTACCTAGTAAATGAAAAGTTTATGTTATTAAACACTTAAATTGAGAGTATTAAACATACTCATGTGAAAGGAAAATATACAATAAATAAAATTACTAAAAAATAATAGAAATATTCAAATATGAGACAAATTTTTTTTAATTGACATACATCATTTTAACATAATTACATAAATGTTATGATAAGATAAAAAATATATTAGAGATGCGAATGAGTTTCATGACAAACCAAATAATTAGAAAAAAAAATTTATATATATATATATATATATATATATATATATATATATATATATATATATATATATATATATATATATATATATATATAAAGGGGATTCCTCTTTTTGTGTCCACATTTCATAATACATGTTTTACCCTTAATTATTTTATCTATATCTATATCTATATCTATCCTCTATAACAATAAAGGAGATTCCTCTTTTTGCGTCCACATTTCATAATACCCGTTTTACCCTTATTTATTTTATAAATAATTTACTTTTAATCATTTTTTGTACAAATCTCTTTTGAAATCTCTTGTCTTAAATCATTATTTAAATTTTTTTTACATATCTTATTTTTTTAAATTTTATATTTAACAACTATTTTAAAATTTATATATTTGTTATTGATCTTAAATTTTTTTAAAATTGAAAAAAGCGAATACATAGGCACGACAACGCCTGTGTTCGCTAGTATATATATATATATATATATTTTTTTTTTTTCTTCATTAATTGTGAATATTTGAATAATTTAAATGATAACAGATATATGGTGGGGACGAATATTATGGCGGGGATATGTACATCCCCATAACCATCCATACCCAATTGAAAAAATCAAAGATTCCCCATATTCATATTCCATACCCAAACTCATACCCAGTCAATGCGAAAATTTTCATCAAGATAGGGACGGGTTAAGACAATATCCACATAAACAGGTTTATTTGCCAATTCTGATCAAGTTGGAATTTTGAAAGCAATTTTGATTTAATTTTTGAATTGCTTACGGTGGGATATTTTGTACAAGCGGGAACCAAGTGAAAATGAAGGATTAGTGTTTCATCTTCTTTCTGGCAACAAACACAAGCACTTTCATCATTCTTCTCTGCTCCGCTCCGCTCCAAACTCCACTTTACATTACCACTCCGCTCCGCCCACCACCATGCGCACTTCTCGCACTCGTCTTTCGTCACCAGACTGTCATCAGATCGGACCTTCGATCTCGTCTTGGAAACTACTCCGTTGGAGCTCACGTCCTCTTATCGTTGTGTTGACGAGGATCGTTTCTCCCGTAGCTGCTATATGAGGTTCTACTTCTCTCTCTCTATTTCATTTTTTATATGAGGTCCTGCTTTTTCTTCCATGTTTCATTTTTTATTGGTGTGGTTTGGGTTCTCATAATATTTAAGAGAAGTGAGCATGCTTTTCGTTTTTTATTTTCACTGATTTTGGGAACTCCTATTTTATGGTGGTTTGAATACGGTTATATTGTGTTGGTAGAAGGAATCTCGACGTTTCCCTGATTTATTTTGCTGGTGCAGTTTTGATTGTGTGCTAGGTATCTTAATCTCTTCTGTTTTCTCTTTCTGTTTTCGTTCTTATAAATCATGGTTTGGGTTGATAATTATCCTTCTTTACCTCTTTTGTTATATTTCATATTCAAGGTTTCTCATTTAAATAAAAGTTATATTGGCTTAAGATTGTGGTTCTTTCTGGCTTTTTCGTGACTAATTTTTGAAGTATCATGCCTTTAGCTGGGGCAATGTGCAATGGGTACTGAATATGTGGCATTATAATTGTGATGTTTTGCTTTGTTACTCTCTAATACATTATTTCTTGATTGTTTTTATTTCATCTATCTGTGGTGCCTTCTAAGAGTGTTAAAGTTTTGTAATTGGAGCAGTTGCAGCAATACATAACTTATATACTGCATTGGGCAACCTTGTTCTTCCCGGGTGGGTTCCTAGTGTAGGTGATCAGTGCAGACAAGGGTGGCAGGGTGTTCGATGTAATGGTTCAGTAATTCAAGAAATGTATGTAACCACTTTCTCTTGCTTCTATCTCACATTGATTGAAATGCACAGAATATATAACCAGTAGCTCTTTGTCATTCATGACAGAACTCTGAATGGTGCAAACATGGGAGGAGAGTTGGGTGACAGCTTAGGAAGTTTAATTTGTTTCTATCAGAGCAATATAAATACATCTCTCTTTCTATCAATAAAAAAAATGCTCCAAATCTCAGATAAGTGAAAATAACATAAACCATTATATTTTGACGGATAAAGATATGATTGTATCGAACATTAAACCTGAATTTTTGAGCCATAGGTACCTTAAATCATTTACCATTCAACCTGAAGTTTTGAGTCATTTTGACCTGTTTTTGTTGACTAAACCACTCATTTCAGCCTTAAACCTCTAAAACCAATCTGCACCTTACTATTGAGTGGTGAAGAAGTCTTGGAATTGTATTGGGAGGTTCTTGGTGAAATTCAAGTGTGGGTGAAGACCACGAATGAGCTTGGTATTTTTGAGATCATGGCCAAAGCAGGTGAAGGTGCCAAGCTCTTAGCAGAAGAGATTACAGAAAAAGTTGGCATAAAGAACCCACAAGCACCAACTATGGTGAATCGGATTCTGAGGCTATTGGATCACTCCATGTTATCTTCATGTCTTGGTGAAGAGGACCAAAATTCTGGGAAGAGACTCTATAGCCTCACATATGCATCCAAATGCTTTGATTCTGATGCTGATGGTGTCTCATTCGGAGCTTCCTTGAACTTGATTCTTGGCAAGCCTTTTTGGATAGCTGGTTAGTTTTTAATTCTATTCATTTCCATATAAATGATGTCTTTTAAGTACATTTTCCTCCTAATAATTAATTAGTTTTAATCTATTCATTTTGAAGATAGTGTGGTTTATGCCTCGCATATATGTCTTATCTCATTATGAGTCTTTATGAATATTCTTCATCTTCACTTGACCCAGTGTTATTGATATCGGATAACGGAAAATATCGGCAACCCCAAAAACCTTTATAAAGTTATAGCGGAAACCATAACGGGTTATGGCGGAAGTAATTATAACGGAAACCATAACCTTTATAAAAAAAAAATATAATACCACCACATATAATTTTAATGAAAAAGTAATGATATTATGTATAAAAATTCAAAACACTACAAATTTAAAGTTCAAAACATAAAATAGCAAAACATCATTAAATGTATGTATTAAGTCTCTTTCTAATCATCATATTCTTCTTCAACTCCAACATAATTGTCTTCAATGTCATCATCCAATGGGGCATATCCCTCCTCCTCTTCCCCTTCTGAGAGACTCTTGTCAAAGTTAAGTAATTTTTCAAACTCGGAATCAGAGCTATCATGCAATTCATTTTGAACTTGAATTTGAGTCCTCTCTTTACCCTTCTTAGATTGTGTTGGAGTTGGAGTTGGAGTTGCACCTGGACCTTTCTTAGAAGCATGGGAAGATCCAATAACAATATCATCATTTGATGGTTGCTTTCTTTTATTAGTTGTTTGTCTCCTTGTATAAACTACTGGTTCTCCAATACCTGAAGCTTCATAAACAGTTGCCCAATTAAGAGCGGGATCATCATGAAAAACCAAATCATTACCTCCCTCTTCATTATCATTATCATCATCAACTTCTCCCACTAACCACTCATTACATTCATCAATGTCATTCAATAAAATAGGGTCTATTTCATCCCTAATATTGTATCTTTGAGCAAGTTGTTGATTATACTTTATGTAAACCAAATCATGCAACCTTTTGTGGTCCAGTCTATTCCTTTTCTTTGAATGAATCTGCAATGTGAATAAGTAATATGTAAATTAATTTCTTTCTACAACTTACAAACTAATATAATAATGAAATGAGTTGTCTTATTACTTGCTCAAAAACACTCCAATTGCGCTCACATCCCGATGAACTACATGTCAAGCTTAAAATCTTGATAGCTAGTTTTTGTAAGTTGGGAGCTGCATGCCCATAATTCTTCCACCATTGAGCTACACGAGCAACGAAAGTAGCTTAGAATGTAACCATTATATCTTAGCACAATTTAAAAAGTGTTCGAGTGTCTCACCTGGGGCTGTGGTTTTCCTTGATTCTTTGGCAAAATCATCACCAAAGAGTCCATTTGCACTCTTATAAAGAGGTAACTCAGTTAAAATTTTTTGTTGCACATCTTTACTTGGCACCAACCTCCTAATGCAATCATATAATCCGTTTGTAACTTCCAAATCATATTCCATGTCTGGGTTGGAATAAAAGAACTCTGGGTTCAAAAAGTGACCAGCAGCATGCAAGGGGCGATGAAGTTGACATGTCCATCTATTATCAATAATTGTGAATACATCATTGTATTTACTTTCATCGTTGTTGAACGACTTCATTATTGTTTCCTTGGCTTTCTCCATTGCTTCATATATATAACCCATAGCTGCTTTTCTTTCCCCATCAACTAAACGAAGCACATGAACAAGAGGAGCCATGACTTTGAGAGTAAATACTACTTGATTCCAAAATGAAGGCATAAGAACAATTTTTGTAGCCTCCCTCCCCTTGGCTTCCTTTGATAGCTTGTTATTGCTCCATTCATCAGAAGTGAACATCTTTCTCAAACTTCCCTTCTCTTGATGCAACCTTTGTAATGATAAATAGGAGGTAGCAAACCTTGTAACTGCATGTCTTACTAATTCCCTCTTATTTGTAAATTGTCTCAACAAACTCAAGGTACTAGAATGGCTATAGATAAAGCCAACAAGACTAATTCCTCTTTGAATTGTCTTCTTTATCAAAGGAAGCTTTCCAATATCCTCAAGCATCAAATCTATACAATGGGCAGCACAAGGAGTCCAATAGAGATGAGGTCTTTTCTCTTCTAACAACTTACCAGCCAACACATAATTGCTCCCATTATCTGTTATAACTTGAACAACATTTTCTTCTCCAATTTCCTCCACAAGGGAATCAAGCATCTGAAATAGTTTTTCTCCTGTCTTCACAAAGTTTGAACCATCAATGGACTTGACAAACATTGTCCCTGCAGGGGAGCTCACCAAAAAGTTAATCAAGCATCGTTGCTTTCGATCAGTCCATGCATCTGACATAATAGAGCAACCATGTTTGCTCCACTGCAATTTATGATCTTGCAACAACTTCTCAGTGTACTCAACTTCCTTGTTGAGAAGCGGAACTCTGATTTCATGATAACTAGGCGCGGGTAAATTGGGTCCATAAGCACCTATGGCATCAATCATATCTTGAAAACTTTTCAATTTCACAAGGTTGAATGACAAACCTGCTTGGTACCAAAATCGAGCAATATATTGATGAACCGAGGCCTTTAAATTTTTGTCACATGCCTCTTTGACGTTAGCTTGCCTTAGTTTTTCCTTTTTTCTCTTCTCTATCGCAGCGGCTGGATTTCTACAGAACATATCCATTGGTCCTTTCCTTCCACCGCTATTTTTCCCTTTATCATTGCTAGTCGTAGAAATTTCAACTTCATCTTCACTCTCATGGTTATCATTGGTTGCATTATATCTAGGATTGATAGAGGAGCTATCTGCTTTTTCTTTATATAATTTCCAAAGTTCTTCTCTCACATTTTTCGGAGTCTTAGTGCAAGCAGCAACATTGCCCTTCTTTGCCATGAGATGTTCTTTTGCTCTAGTAACTCCTCCTTTCATGACTTTCCCACAATAATTGCAAATAGTTGTATTTAAATTTGATTCATCCATCGGATGACAATATTTCCATCCCGGATCACTCCTTTGGGATGTTCTTGGAGGATCATTATCATTGGTCATTATTATTACTGAAAAATAGATATATTTTTTACAAAATAATTATAGTAAAATTAGACAAATAGAAAAGATAAACAAAAAAAATTGAAAAAAAAAAACAAACTTGACAGCAGCGGCGGCGGTCGGCGGCGGCGGTCGGCGGCGGCGGTCGGTGGTCGGCGGCGGTCGGCGGCGGTGGTCGGCGGCGGGCGACGGTGGCAGCTGGTGGCAGTGGGTGGTGGCAGTGGGTTGCAGTGGGTGGCAGCAGCAAGTAGAAAAATTTTAAAGACTTTTGGTGTTGAATATAATAAAATAATGAAGAAAGTTTTACCCAAAACTTGGTTAAATATTAGTTTAATGGGTCAAGATTAGATTTTAGAAAATAAATATGGTAATTGAAAAAATAAATATGGTAACTGAAATTATGATGAAATTATGATAGACAAATAAAATCAGAAAAAAGTATTTTAGAGACGTAATCAAATTTTTAAGTTTATTATCTGGGAATAGAATAAAAACAAAATCATAGTTGAAATGAGGTAATAGTGAAAAATTATGGACAGAATCAAAGTACAAATGAGGTAACAGTGAAAAAAATATGGAGATGTTTGATCGGGACTTAATATTAATGAATATATAATAGGTGAATGAAGAAATTTAGATTGGCAGAGTTGAAATAAGGTAACTCTGTACGTATGATCAATGCTGAATATTAAATGGGTGAGTGAAAAATTTGGATGGAGAAGTGGGCCAAGGCCCAATTTCAAACCACTTTGGTTTATTAGGTTTAGGTCTTAAGTTTTTGGCCATCTTCTCTTTCTTCAACCCGCCGCTGCAACCAACACCAACCCGCCACTGCACAGCTTCTTTCTTATCCTTCTTTCTTCTCTTTCTTCTCTTCTCTTCTCCTGCTGTCCGAGATTTTCGCCACGAGCGTTCCGCAACCGCCACCCGCCACGCGCAAAACGGCCGCCACGAGCCGCCACGCAAATTCCGATTCGCCCCCCGCCTTGTTATGGCGGCTGGCCGGAAAACCGCTACCGGTTTCCGCCATATCGGCGCCATGGCCGATATTAAACAACACTGACTTGACCACGGCTCAAGTTAAACATAGAATACAAAAATGAAAAAGACTGGGTTCTTTTATTTATATGGTGCATTGAGGTTTAGTGATGTGAGGGATGAGTGAATGAATGGTGAATGGTGAATGGTGAATGAAAAGGTGAGTGAAGTGAGGGATGAGTGGGGTGTAGGTCGCACGGGTGTGTGTGAGATAGAGAAAAAATGTGAGTGGACTGCGCGTCCCACGAGTGTGTGAGAAAGGAAAAAATGACACGTTGCAGTCTTGTATAATGGATTTTTGGTATGAAGAAAAGAAGAAACCAGCAATATGGTTAGAAATAAGAATAGTACTTTCAGTGTTGTTTAATATCGGCCATGGCGCCGATATGGCGGAAACCGGTAGCGGTTTTCCGGCCAGCCGCCATAACAAGGCGGGGGCGAATCGGAATTTGCGTGGCGGCTCGTGGCGGCCGTTTTGCGCGTGGCGGGTGGCGGTTGCGGAACGCTCGTGGCGAAAATCTCGGACAGCAGGAGAAGAGAAGAGAAGAAAGAGAAGAAAGAAGGAGAAGAAAGAAGCTGTGCAGTGGCGGGTTGGTGTTGGTTGCAGCGGCGGGTTGAAGAAAGAGAAGATGGCCAAAAACTTAAGACCTAAACCTAATAAACCAAAGTGGTTTGAAATTGGGCCTTGGCCCACTTCTCCATCCAAATTTTTCACTCACCCATTTAATATTCAGCATTGATCATACGTACAGAGTTACCTTATTTCAACTCTGCCAATCTAAATTTCTTCATTCACCTATTATATATTCATTAATATTAAGTCCCGATCAAACATCTCCATATTTTTTTCACTGTTACCTCATTTGTACTTTGATTCTGTCCATAATTTTTCACTATTACCTCATTTCAACTATGATTTTGTTTTTATTCTATTCCCAGATAATAAACTTAAAAATTTGATTACGTCTCTAAAATACTTTTTTCTGATTTTATTTGTCTATCATAATTTCATCATAATTTCAGTTACCATATTTATTTTTTCAATTACCATATTTATTTTCTAAAATCTAATCTTGACCCATTAAACTAATATTTAACCAAGTTTTGGGTAAAACTTTCTTCATTATTTTATTATATTCAACACCAAAAGTCTTTAAAATTTTTCTACTTGCTGCTGCCACCCACTGCAACCCACTGCCACCACCCACTGCCACCAGCTGCCACCGTCGCCCGCCGCCGACCACCGCCGCCGACCGCCGACCGCCGCCGCCGACCGCCGCCGCCGCTGCTGTCAAGTTTGTTTTTTTTTTCAATTTTTTTTGTTTATCTTTTCTATTTGTCTAATTTTACTATAATTATTTTGTAAAAAATATATCTATTTTTCAGTAATAATAATGACCAATGATAATGATCCTCCAAGAACATCCCAAAGGAGTGATCCGGGATGGAAATATTGTCATCTGATGGATGAATCAAATTTAAATACAACTATTTGCAATTATTGTGGGAAAGTCATGAAAGGAGGAGTTACTAGAGCAAAAGAACATCTCATGGCAAAGAAGGGCAATGTTGCTGCTTGCACTAAGACTCCGAAAAATGTGAGAGAAGAACTTTGGAAATTATATAAAGAAAAAGCAGATAGCTCCTCTATCAATCCTAGATATAATGCAACCAATGATAACCATGAGAGTGAAGATGAAGTTGAAATTTCTACGACTAGCAATGATAAAGGGAAAAATAGCGGTGGAAGGAAAGGACCAATGGATATGTTCTGTAGAAATCCAGCCGCTGCGATAGAGAAGAGAAAAAAGGAAAAACTAAGGCAAGCTAACATCAAAGAGGCATGTGACAAAAATTTAAAGGCCTCGGTTCATCAATATATTGCTCGATTTTGGTACCAAGCAGGTTTGTCATTCAACCTTGTGAAATTGAAAAGTTTTCAAGATATGATTGATGCCATAGGTGCTTATGGACCCAATTTACCCGCGCCTAGTTATCATGAAATCAGAGTTCCGCTTCTCAACAAGGAAGTTGAGTACACTGAGAAGTTGTTGCAAGATCATAAATTGCAGTGGAGCAAACATGGTTGCTCTATTATGTCAGATGCATGGACTGATCGAAAGCAACGATGCTTGATTAACTTTTTGGTGAGCTCCCCTGCAGGGACAATGTTTGTCAAGTCCATTGATGGTTCAAACTTTGTGAAGACAGGAGAAAAACTATTTCAGATGCTTGATTCCCTTGTGGAGGAAATTGGAGAAGAAAATGTTGTTCAAGTTATAACAGATAATGGGAGCAATTATGTGTTGGCTGGTAAGTTGTTAGAAGAGAAAAGACCTCATCTCTATTGGACTCCTTGTGCTGCCCATTGTATAGATTTGATGCTTGAGGATATTGGAAAGCTTCCTTTGATAAAGAAGACAATTCAAAGAGGAATTAGTCTTGTTGGCTTTATCTATAGCCATTCTAGTACCTTGAGTTTGTTGAGACAATTTACAAATAAGAGGGAATTAGTAAGACATGCAGTTACAAGGTTTGCTACCTCCTATTTATCATTACAAAGGTTGCATCAAGAGAAGGGAAGTTTGAGAAAGATGTTCACTTCTGATGAATGGAGCAATAACAAGCTATCAAAGGAAGCCAAGGGGAGGGAGGCTACAAAAATTGTTCTTATGCCTTCATTTTGGAATCAAGTAGTATTTACTCTCAAAGTCATGGCTCCTCTTGTTCATGTGCTTCGTTTAGTTGATGGGGAAAGAAAAGCAGCTATGGGTTATATATATGAAGCAATGGAGAAAGCCAAGGAAACAATAATGAAGTCGTTCAACAACGATGAAAGTAAATACAATGATGTATTCACAATTATTGATAATAGATGGACATGTCAACTTCATCGCCCCTTGCATGCTGCTGGTCACTTTTTGAACCCAGAGTTCTTTTATTCCAACCCAGACATGGAATATGATTTGGAAGTTACAAACGGATTATATGATTGCATTAGGAGGTTGGTGCCAAGTAAAGATGTGCAACAAAAAATTTTAACTGAGTTACCTCTTTATAAGAGTGCAAATGGACTCTTTGGTGATGATTTTGCCAAAGAATCAAGGAAAACCACAACCCCAGGTGAGACACTCGAACACTTTTTAAATTGTGCTAAGATATAATGGTTACATTCTAAGCTACTTTCGTTGCTCGTGTAGCTCAATGGTGGAAGAATTATGGGCATGCAGCTCCCAACTTACAAAAACTAGCTATCAAGATTTTAAGCTTGACATGTAGTTCATCGGGATGTGAGCGCAATTGGAGTGTTTTTGAGCAAGTAATAAGACAACTCATTTCATTATTATATTAGTTTGTAAGTTGTAGAAAGAAATTAATTTACATATTACTTATTCACATTGCAGATTCATTCAAAGAAAAGGAATAGACTGGACCACAAAAGGTTGCATGATTTGGTTTACATAAAGTATAATCAACAACTTGCTCAAAGATACAATATTAGGGATGAAATAGACCCTATTTTATTGAATGACATTGATGAATGTAATGAGTGGTTAGTGGGAGAAGTTGATGATGATAATGATAATGAAGAGGGAGGTAATGATTTGGTTTTTCATGATGATCCCGCTCTTAATTGGGCAACTGTTTATGAAGCTTCAGGTATTGGAGAACCAGTAGTTTATACAAGGAGACAAACAACTAATAAAAGAAAGCAACCATCAAATGATGATATTGTTATTGGATCTTCCCATGCTTCTAAGAAAGGTCCAGGTGCAACTCCAACTCCAACTCCAACACAATCTAAGAAGGGTAAAGAGAGGACTCAAATTCAAGTTCAAAATGAATTGCATGATAGCTCTGATTCCGAGTTTGAAAAATTACTTAACTTTGACAAGAGTCTCTCAGAAGGGGAAGAGGAGGAGGGATATGCCCCATTGGATGATGACATTGAAGACAATTATGTTGGAGTTGAAGAAGAATATGATGATTAGAAAGAGACTTAATACATACATTTAATGATGTTTTGCTATTTTATGTTTTGAACTTTAAATTTGTAGTGTTTTGAATTTTTATACATAATATCATTACTTTTTCATTAAAATTATATGTGGTGGTATTATATTTTTTTTTTTATAAAGGTTATGGTTTCCGTTATAATTACTTCCGCCATAACCCGTTATGGTTTCCGCTATAACTTTATAAAGGTTTTTGGGGTTGCCGATATTTTCCGTTATCCGATATCAATAACACTGAGTACTTTTCAGAATAAGATTATGAGTAGTAAGAAAATAGAAAATGAGATACGATAAAAGGAAAATTTTTCACTATTTTTAATTAATTTAATTAATTCAACCGATTCATTTTTTTTAATTTATATTTTATTATTATCTCTTATTTACTCTTTATTTTGTTTATTTTTATCTTTTTTATTACTATTTACCGTTTACTATTTTTTAGTTCTTGAAAATATTGTTTTATCGAAACCTGACATTTGCTCTACTGTCCATAAATTAAGTCAATTTTTGTCTAAACCGTGTTCTGAACATTTAAGTGCTGCACATTTCCTTCTGAGATCCTTAAAACTTACTGTTGGATAATGCTATTATTTAAATCTGCTTCTGACTATTCTTTACATGCCTATATGGATGCTGATTGGGGTTCTTGTATTGATACGCCACAACCACCGGTTTCTACATATTCTTCTAGAACTCTTTGGTCTGCTGGAAATCCAAGAAACAACCTACAATCAGCAAATTTACTGCAGAAGTTTAGTATAAATCCCTTGCATCTGTGACTACTGAAATCACTTGGCTTAGAAATTTGCTCACTGACTTCCACATTTTTACATCTTTTTCTGCGGTGTATTGTGACAACAAAACTACTATTAGTAGTGCTTCCAATCCTACTCACCATGAGTGGACAAAACACTTGGAAATAAATCTCCATTTCGTGCTAGAACAAGTGGATAAAAGGTGTCATCAAACTCTTCCATATTAGAAGACATCATCAAATTGCAAATGTCTTTATTAAAGTATAATGCAAATTCTAGAACAATCTAGAAAAAATCTAAGATAGAGTTATTGAAATGTAATGAAACTTCTAGAGTATTGGAGAAAAGCTTAGGATAGAAAGAAAAGTCAAAAACATTCTACTATGTAGAAAGATCTAGAATATTTCTAGAATATTCTATAGGTCTATAAATACCCATGTACTCAATCATTTGATGAATGACAAGAACTAAGACCAGTTCTAGCACACCACTCACTACTACAACTACTACATACTCCTTCCAACTACAACTTCCACATTCTACTATCTCCACAATTTTCTCTATCCCATCAACTATTCCTTTCACAACCTCAAAATACTATCAGTGGTACCAGAGCTACGTTCGGTCATCTACTGGGCGTAGATAAATTTTTCAACTACTTCAACAAAAAATTAGAACTCCATTCTATACTACTTCCAAAATATTTTCTCAATCTATGGCCACTACCAATCAAACATCATCAATTCCAGTACCTATTTTCACAGGAGAAAATTATGATTTTTGGAGTGTCAAAATGAAAACATTTTTTCGCTCTCAAGACTTATGGGACATTATAGAAGAGGGATTCACTATTCCAGAAGACACTTCAACTCTTACTGCAGCTCAGAAGAAGGAGTTGAAGGAAAACAAATAGAAGGATTCAAGGGCTTTATTTGCTCTTCAACAAGCAGTTGATGACACAATCTTTCCGAGAATAATTGGTGCCACAAGTGCAAAGCAAGCTTGTAACACAATACAAGAAGAGTTTCAAGGAAGTGATGAGGTACGCAATGTTAAACTTCATTCTCTAAGACGAGAGTTTCAATTAATAAGAATGAAAGAATCTGAGACCATTAAAGACTACTATTCTAGAATAAAGGAAATAGTTAGTCAGATGAGAGCCTATGGGGAAACTATTCTTGACAAAAAAATCATTGAGAAAATTTTAATTTCTATTCCCCAAAAATATGATGCAATTGCAACCGCGATTGAACAAACAAAGGATTCGGCCACATTGTCAGTAACACAACTAATGGGCTCTCTTGAAGCTTATGAACGAAGATTGAAAAGGCATGAAGAAGACTCAGTCGAAAATGCCATTCAATCAAAACTAAAATTACGATCTCAGAATAAAGAATATGAAGGAAATAAAAGTAAAGGAGAAATTTCTAGAAATAAAGAAAATTCTAGAAGCTTCCCTATGTCCCGTCAAGGAAAATATCCCTCATGTGGCATATGTAAAAAGACAAGTGATGAGTGCGTATTTTTGCCCTCATTCAGTGTTTAATTCTGAGTATTTAATTGAATTTGTGTGTTTAAAGATTAATTTAATTGGGATTTCCTATAATTGGGTTTATTGAGCATGAGATACAAAAACATGTTAAAAATAGCTTTTTAGTTGCATAAATGTTCTTTGGATATTTTGAGGTGTGTTACTGCAGCTACAGCTAAGTTGAGCTCATGGAGGTGCGGAAATAAATTGATTAAAGCTTCATGACACCTTAAAGATAAATCCAAGAATAAGAAATTATCAAAAGCACAAAAACTCAAGCCAAGCATTGCATGAAGACGGCAAGAAAAACTTGAAAAGGTGAAGAAGTTTGGCTAAACCAAGAAGAGAGGAACAAAAAAATTGGACCTTGCGGTTTTCTTTATCTTTATGATAGAAGATAATTTGGGAAAAATATATCTTTAGATATTTTATTTGATATTTTTAAATAATTATCTTATTTAATTATATCATAAAATATTAAAAGATATTAACTACCAAATCTTTTTAAATATGACAAGATCTTCTGGAATCTTTTTAGATCCACAACAAACAAATATATCTTGAAGATATTGGATTATTTAGAAGATAATTTGAGGAGATTGCAAATGGTTGATTTGGAAAATTAATACAAATATTAATTGGTGATAATTTATCATATATCTTTAAGTAATTAATTTATTTAATTATATTAGAGATTGATATTATCAACCAACTTTTTGTCAAATACTCTATATCTCTCCAAATATTTTTAAATATTTATATTTATCTTTATTTTAAAAGATATTTGAGAGATTTTAGCATCAGAAAAGCCCAGTCCAATTCCTATATAAAGAGACCAAGGGAGAAGTAGAAAACAAGCTCGGGACTTCGGAGTTTTGGAACCCTTAGGGGGCCCTAATTTCGTTTCCTTTCTCTCTCTCCATTCTTCTATTTTTATTCTGTATTCCATGAATTGCTAAATTTCTTGGGTTGATTCCATTGTAATTTCATTATGGATTCTGAGGTTAGAATGAAATAATTTCTTTGTTCTTTTTATTATTGTTGAGGTTTTTTTTATCTATGTCTTTTATCTTTGAATCATATAAAAAGTAATGATTTTAAATCTATATGCATATTGATCATATGAGTTCAAGGGTTTTTAAATCTAATTGAGACTTTTCTTTGATTTTATTTAGAAACTTTCATGTGATTAAACGAGTTTTTACCAATAATTGAGACTTTACTTTGGTTAAAGGTATTTACTCTAACGAAAATTAATTGAGACTTTACTGTGATTAATTAAGCTTTTTATTTGGTGAGGAGATAAAAGAATAGACATGATTAGGCATAGTAAATTTGATTGAGACTATACTTTGGTTGAATTTAATGTGGATAATCTAAAAGTTCTCACTTTTAATTGAGACTGTACTTTAGTAAAAAGTGAGAGCGCCAACAAATTAATTGAGACTTTACATTGATTAATTTGTAAAACTATAACAATAATTAATTGAGCAATAATCTTTAGATAACCGATGATGAATCTATTTTGAAAAAGCAATGGAATCAATCTATTTTCCTTACTATTGTTTTTATTTCTTTTTATCTTTTAAATTTTATTTCTATCTTTGTTTATCTTAATCCCCTATATTTTTTTATTTTATTTGACTAACTCATTTGTATAGTTTTATAAGAATTAATTTGTTAAAAATCAATTATGTGTTCGTTGGGAGACGACTTAGGGTTATTTTACCCTTTCTATTTTCTTGACTACTATCTTAGCAATACTGAAGTTGTTATAGTTTAGTAGTATTAATTTGATCACGTCAACGACAGCGTTATCAACAAGTCAAATGGAAAAATATTGTTGGCATCATGAAAAACCTCAATGTCAGTACTGCAAGAAATTTGGTCACGTAGAGAAGTATTGTCGTAATAAAAAGTATCAAGCAAACTTTGCTGAAGAACGTAATCAAGAGCAACACTTATTTTATGCCAATCAAGAATCTCCTAGCGGAAGAGAAAGTTGGTACTTGGATAGTGGATGCAGCAATCACATAGCCAAAGATCAAAGCATCTTCAAAGACATTGATAAATCTGTCAGTGTTAAAGTTCAACTAGGAAACGGTGTCATAGTGGAGTCTCAAGGCAAAGGAACTGTCATGGTGGAGACAAAGAAAGGTACGAAATTCATCAAGGATGTTTTACTGGTTCCCAATCTTAAAGAGAATCTTTTAAGTATTGGCCAAATGATGGAGAATGGATATTCTCTTCACTTTAAGAAAGATACATGCAAAATTTATGACAGTAGAAAGATAGAAATTGGCCAAGTAAAAATTGATAAGAGAAATAGAAGCTTTCCCATAAGCTTCAAACCTGGAACTAATATTGCCATGAAGGCAGAAGTTGATGACTCGTGGCTTTGACATAGGAGATTTGGCCACTTCAACACACATGCCTTAAAGCTTCTATATCAGAAAAACATGATGAGAGATCTTCCATTCTTAAAGGAGAATAATGAATCATGTGAAGGATGTCTCCTTGGTAAACAACATCGATTACCATTCTCGACGGACAAAGCATGGAGAGCAAAAGACTTACTAGAGTTGATCCATACTGATGTTTGCAGACCAATGAGGACGCCTTCACATCACAACAATAGGTATTTCATCCTCTTCATTGATGACTTCTCTAGAATGACATGGGTTTATTTCTTAAAGGCAAAGTCAGAAGTCTTTGGAATATTCAAGAAATTCAAGGCCCTTGTCGAGAAGCAAAGTGGAAAACAGATAAAAGTACTTAGAAGTGATCGTGGAAAGGAGTATACATCTCGCGAGTTTGACAAATTCTGCGAAGATGAAGGCATAAAGAGACAACTCACAGTCGCATATACTCCACAACAAAATGGTGTGTCAGAAAGAAAAAATCGCACAGTCATGGAGATGGCAAGATCAATGCTAAAAGAGAAAGGTATGCCTAACACTTTTTGGGTTGAAGCAGTCTACACTGCAGTTTACATTTTAAACAGATGTCCAACTAAGGCAGTCCAAGACAAGACTCCTATTGAAGCTTGGAGTGGAAGAAAACCATTAGCCAAACACCTACGAGTATTTGGATCTATCTGCTACATACATGTTCCTGATCAAAGGAGGCACAAGCTTGAAGACAAGACTATACGAGGAATATTCTTGGGATATAACACACAATCAAAAGGCTATCGAGTTTACAACCCACAAACAAAAAAGCTCGTCATTAGTCGAGATGTTGAAATTGATGAAAATGCTTCTTGGAATTGGGAAGAAGACAAAATTGTTAAAAGCAGCACTTTAGTCCCAGTGCAACAATATCAAGAAGAAATTCAAGAAGAGGTAGAAGCTTCAGGTACGCCTTCTCCACCTCCATTAGAAGATTCTTCACTAGAGTCCACTCCAAGACGAGTAAGATCTTTGCTAGACATATACGAAACCTGCAATATGGCCATGATTGAGCCTAATTGCTATGAGGAAGCATCAAAGCAAGAGGTATGGGTCAAGGCTATGGAAGAAGAGGTTAAAATGATTGAGAAGAATAATACTTGGGAGCTCGTAAATTGTCCTCAAGGAAAAGACATCATTGGAGTGAAATGGGTATATAAAACAAAGTTCAATCCTAATGGAACTATACAAAAGCACAAGGCCAGATTGGTCGCAAAAAGTACTGCACAACAGAAGACCAAATTGCAGATATTTTTTACAAAGGCACTACCAAGACCAAGGTTTGAACTACTACGCGCTATGCTTGGAGTTACCGAATTTGCATCAAGGAGGAGTATTAAAGTATAATGCAAATTCTAGAACAATCTAGAAAAAATCTAAGATAGAGTTATTGAAATGTAATGAAACTTCTTGAGTATTGGAGAAAAGCTTAGGATAGGAAGAAAAGTCAAAAACATTCTACTATGTAGAAAGATCTAGAACTATTTGCTCAAGTTCTAGCTAGAAGTTTCTAGAATATTCTATAGGTCTATAAATACCCATGTACTCAATCATTTGATGAATGACAAGAACTAAGACCACTTCTAGCACATCACTCACTACTACAACTACTACATACTCCTTCCAACTACAACTTCCACATTTTACTATCTCCACAATTTTCTCTATCCCATCAACTATTCCTTTCACAACCTCAAAATACTATCAGTCTTCGTCAAATCTGCCAAGACATTCCTTTATATCTATTCTTTCCAAGACGAGAGTTGATAAGATTTTTCTCCCTTGAGGGGATCTACTATTTCTGTTATTTTCGTCTTTTCTTTTGATGTCCTTTTATATTTGGGCTTGTACTGCTTTTCCTGTATCAAATACTTTGCTTTTCAATCTATGAAGTTGCTTTCTATGTAATACTTACACATGCTTACTTAAGGGCAATACAATGTTTACTAGAGCATTGTGGTTTAAAGCAAAGATAAGTGAACACCATGTTTGCTTGAGTGTGTTGCTTCAGCACTTTTGAATGGCTTAACAAGATTGCTTGAAAATAGTGTCATTAAGTGACTACATTCTTGATTTGAGCGACTACACTAAAAAATGTGACCATTTGATACTTTTACTCGGTTAAAAATTTACGAACTTTAATAATCTTTTCCTTTTGTTACGGTAATTTTGAAACAATCATATAATTAGAAAATGTCACTCATTATTGTTCACATGATTTGTGACATTTTTTATAATGAACTTGTTAATGACGAAGTATAGCTACCACAAGTTTTCTCACTACCACATTTGAAAAAAAAGGTTTTGATAACTTTTGTAATAAAATAATTAACAAAATATGATTTAGTCTCCATGACAATTATTTATTAATAGACGTCACAAATTTTACAATCTCATAATAAAATACATCACAATCGGGGACGCCTTGCCCATAAAAAAAAAAATATCTATATTTTATAGAAGATGCATGCATGAACTTAGAGAATCATAAAAAAACTTTTATCTGGTTATCATACATACTCTTTATTTATTCCAGGTCAAACAAATTGAATTAGGGATTCACCTTATCGAAAAGGATTGTACATAATACATATGATAAAATCTCCACCATTTATTTCTACTTTAATTTATGAGGTCTAAATTATTGATACATTTTTCACTTAACACTGCGGCAAATCAGCTGGCGGCGGAGGCAACTTCCACGGTTCAGGTCCATCTTCAACCTCAAAAGCCATCGCCAACCCCCATGGCAAATGAGTCTCCAAATGGCAGTGCATAAGCCACATACCTGCCACACCATATACAAACTTAAGTTCATCCACATATAATTTTTTTCATATAATAGAAATATGAATTTAGTAAAGAAAAAGATAATAAACCTGGATTATTTGCTTGGAATCTAATAACGGCCCATCCTCCGACCGGCACTGCAATTGTGTTACGAATCTGAGGATTATCCAAATTAAACTTTGATTCATCAACGTTTGCATCATAATTCCCAAAGCCTTGTGCCAAGACATGAAAATTGAAGCTGTGAAGGTGAATGGGGTGATTCTCCCGGGCAAGTATAGCCGTATTCTGAAGCACGACTTGCACCGTTGAGTTGAACGTCAACGTCTTCACCTTAGTCGATTTTGGTGCAAACGCTATCTCCGTACCATTAGTCTCCAACGCTGGATCAGTATAGTTAAACACAAACGGAGGATTACTAGGAAAATCTCTCGTGTAAACACCACTCACGTTTCGGTACAAAGCCTCCATCATTGAAAGCCCCTTAGGCAAAACAAACGACTCATTGTTCATGTTCGCGGAGAGTCTAAAGTTTAGTCCGTTACACGCGTTTGGTCCCGTCTCGTTACAGTGGTCTAACCCGATCCCAAAAGTTACGAACATGTGTTCGTCCACGTGACGTGGCACGGGGACCCAGTGGGGCCCGTAGCCCAAGCCCGTGACGTTGGTGTAGAACTTGTGGGCCGTGGGTGTGTCTGTTTGGAGCGGGAGGTTTGGCATGACGGGTGATGCTGACGTAGCATTGTCGTAAACGAGCAAGGCTCGCGTGATGTTGGCGTTGATTCCGACGTTGGGGTTGGAGTGGTATGGGGTGAAAACCATGTAGTAAGAAGCTCGGGTTTGGTTTGTTGTTACGAGCGCATCCACGGTTTGGCCTGGGGCAAGGACAATAACATCGGTGTTGTATTGTTTGGTGTAGGAGGCGTCGATCGCTACCACTGTGAATGTGTGATTGGCTATCATGAAAAAGTGTTGCTCATTGAGCGCAGCGTTGATGATGCGAAGCAAATAGGTTTCTCCATGCTTCACGTGGACTTCGTATGTCTCTGAAATACCATACTCCAAATGTTAGAAACGTATACATAGATTAAAATTTATTCCTGTACACAAAAAATTTCATCAACATTTGATATACAGTGAGATAATAAAAGTTATAAGGTTTACTAACATTTAATATATACAGAAAAAGAAAAAAGTAAAAAAGTTTAAAACTTAAATTAGGTCAAATTTTTTTAATTTTTATTAGTTAAAAGACTAAAAATATATTTAACTCTTATATTACTTTTAATTAATTAATATTTGACAATGTTTGAAAACAATCCCTGAAGTAATTGACTATATTAATTTTTTAATTAAAATATTTATAAAATTTTATTTATGTTTAATTTTTGAAATTATAGAAGCTATATATTTTGAGTTAATTAAAACTAGTTACTCCATTTTTATTAAATATATATGCTAAATACAAATTTACGTAAACTTTATATAATTATGAGAATTCGATTGAAATGTGTCCATTGTCCATATAATCTCACTTTGTCACCCAGTCATGTTTAATATCTTTTTTTTTACAAAAATCATAGTAAAAGTTATATTCAATTGGTTTTTATTAGCTGTACATTGTATTTGACATTTAAACTCCAGTAATAGTATGTTTTGAAAAAACGAACACGTTGATGTGGACAAATTCGTGAATTCTCACGTATTAGATTCGGTCAATTTCTTAGTGTGGGATAATTAAATTTTTGAAGAAAATAAGATCGTCACGCATTCAAAATGTTTCAATATAGTATGAAATATATTTGATTTCCAAATTATGGTGAATTGTTGACTTACGATTTTGAGAGCAATTGTAAGAATCACCGGGCAAGCCGTTAATGGTGTAGGCATCTGAATCAACTGGACCAAGACCAGTTTCCGTTGCATCGTTCTCCACATCAACAACATTAGCATTCCACCATTCCCCTGCAATTAATCACCAAACTTTTTTAGTCAAGGTTAGGAGTTTGATTCTCGATGAGTAATTGTTAAGGAAAAGATTGTTGTGGGTTGCACAATTGTTTCGTGACGAATGTCAGGTGGGCCAAGTCACAATCTAAGTGTGGAATTCCTTGTGAGACAATTGCTGAAGGAGAGATTGTTACATATAACATCAATTATTCCGCAACAGAGTCGAGTCACAGTAGCGTTTGAGCTATTACACTCTTAAGTTAAAATGATTGTGTCCTCGTTAATGACTAGATTTTTGACATAGTAACAAGTACTCGATTCTAAGAATTACAACCTAATAAAAGTTAAGTTCTTATAGTTTTTTTATTCATTATCTCTATTCTTCTTAGCGTTTTATTGACCTAATAAATGTGTCTATTTTCTTTCAACTATAAACGTTTGAATAAATTAACTTAGTGATTAACTAAAGGAAATAAAAAGAGAAAAGAAAAGAGTACCAATCAATAAGGGGATTTCTTGGTAAAATGAAGAAAAAGGGTATGTGCTTCCTTTTCGAGGGCGAATGATGAGAGCCCCATAAACAGTTGCACGTAGAAAAGAAGAGTGGGAATGCCACCATAGGGTACCTTCTTGTCCCGTTATGTTATATCTATAGGTATACCTTCCACCAGGACGTATTGGACACTGAGTTACAGATTCAGGACCATCTGCCCAAGCACTCAAAACTTGAAAAATTCCATGCCTGCATGTATATATCATGAAAGATACCTAAACATTTACAATTACCCATCACGTATAATATAATAACAATAATATCACACCAACTACTTACTTGTTCAATAATTAATATTATTTTGTTATATATATTTCGTTAGTCAAAACATTATAACAGAAATCTTAGTCACATTTCTACGTATAGAAAAATCGCAAGTAGAAACTAGAAGAGTTAGATTTAGAAGAAACCTGAGTCTTTTTTGCCTTAACTTTAGTTTTTCAAATGATTGAAAATATGTCACCACAGGCCGGTGGAAAGAAAAATAAATTTTCATTAAATTAATAGAGTGATGTGACAGTTTTTGTTAGTTTAGCAGGTATAGTAAACCTTGACTTTCAATTTACGGTATAAAAACATTTTAGAAAAAAATTACATACGCGTGAGATAAACGTTTTAGTCAACTTTCAATATTGATGTCTCTTTATTTTAACTGATAAAAAAAATCTCCAACTGAAAAACACAATTGATCAAAAAGTTTTATTCATCATTTTTGTTTATTAAAGATACATTTTTTGTAAAACTTAATGTTTTATTTAAGATAGGATAAAATATATCGAAGAAAAAATGAAGACCAAGGTTTCAACCCGAATATATATCTAAAGTGTCATAGCACAGCTGAGAGAGTAGTTATTTGCATGTAAATATTAAACTCCATGAGTTAAAAAAATGGTGTCCCATATGCTGTAATGTTTTCATTTTTAGTTATGGTAAGGACTAAAGGATGAATTTGAACCTAAGTTCAAATAATAAATTTAAACATTGAACCTAATAATTTGAAATAATAAATTTCAATTTCAATTAAATTTTAAGAAATGTATTTATATTATATACCTTCTTAATAAACAATAAATTTTACTAAAATAAATTTTAAAAAATAAATTTTTAAATCAAATTTAATTTTTTTTTAAATTCAGATGGTAAGATGATATATATATATATATATATATATATATATATATATATATATATATATATATATATATATATTTATTTGTATATTGTAAATTAATCTTATATTTAATTAATGTGACTTCTAATATACATTTAATTGAAAAAAAAATATGTAATGATATTGGTAAATTCTATTCCATGTAAATGCGTGAAAGATAATTGATTTTGTTAAGGTAGAAAAATTTACCAATGAAGGGTAATATTGTAGGGTGAATCGTTAATTGCATGGACCACAAGAGTATCACCCTCTTCAACGTTAATCGTTGGCCCTGGGAGGCTTCCATTAACTGCAGTAATCACATGCTGATTGCACAACCGTGACACAGTCAAGTTACCAATCTGCAATCAATGAAATTTTCAAATATCTGTACAAGAAACATCGAAAACATTTTTTATTTTCTATTTTGTGTATAAATCATTCAAATCTCGAACATATTGGAAACAAGATGATGTTTTTATTTTCAGAATTCTAAACTTTTAATGTTATGACATGCTAAATAGGAAATATTCAATTAATATAAATTTAGATCAACTATTTTTACATTTTCAACTTTATTCTCATAAATTATTTTATATAATCTTTTTTTATAGTTATTAACCACTCATAATAAAAAATAGGAGTAACTAAGAACTGGTTAGAGTTATAAAAAGAAAATGAAAAAGATTTATAAATAATAAATACATTCTACTATCCACCTATTTTTTAAAATTCATAAAAAAAAAGGAACTTTTTATAGTAATAGATACGTATAAGAAATATCTAATGTAAAACTCTTCAACTTTGTTGATAACTAGGATCATGTTTCAAAGATGACTTGAAACACATTCATGATTTATGATACTTTTCAACATATAAAAGTAGTATTTTACTAATTTATCCTCTTAATTGTATAGTTGGGGGGAAATGGCATGGAAAGCTAAAACAACGACTATTTCGAACTAAAAATAAAGCTAATAAGTTATTATTATTGAAATTGAAAAGAGTGACTAAAGAGTAAAAAAAAAAAAAAAAAAAAAAAATTGCAAGCCCCAAAAGTTGCAGTATCTATATATTTTTCATCTTGTAATAAGGAAAGAAAAGGAGAAGAATTATGAACTCATACATTGAAAGTGTGTTCAACTACTGCAGCAGAGGCGCATGAAGAAGCTAGGAAAAGAGCAAAAGCCGAGGCCAAAGTAAACAGAAAACGCTTCATGGTCTAAATAAGTAAGCATTAGCTAAAATTGTTAGTGTATATATAAAGAGAGAGCGAAGAATTCAAATTAGCAGCATTACGTGTTTTGCAGTATATGTAATTATGATATTGCATATGGATTTTGACATAAGCATTTGAATTTTCTCCACATTAGACGCAAATCATCGTCATTATGGTAATTATGAATGTTTAGGTTCGCCGTCAGAAGCATCCGCAGTGGGAAATAACAATATACCACTTGGTCAATAACTTGTTTTCATCATCTAACCGGAAATTTTGATTAATGATCCCCTGACTCTGACTTGGCTCGTTTTCTTTCGGTTAAACTTTGGATGTTGAGGAGTTTAACTTTAAGGTTGAAAAAACTTTGGAAATTACTTATCATATATACAGATATACATATAAATAAAGTATTTCTTTGCTGATAAAAAAAAGTATTTCTTTATTTAATCCAAAATAATATGAACAAAGATTCAAATTTACCAGTCGTACAATATCTTACAACCAATCTCATGCCCAAGTGTGAAGTGTGAAATTAAGGGAACAAAGTATATCGAAAAAAGAAATACTGTAGTAAAAATTACTTTAACATCAATTATTTTTTACATTCAATATTAGTTAGATGATCGAATTAGATGTTATCAATATAAAAACTGACAGACTTTTTTACATGGAGTCATAACTGATTGTGTCGAAGAATTGATGTAATGTATACATAAATTTACGACTAACATACTAATCAAATATTTAAATTGTCATAATAAACTGTTCACAAAATTTTCTAGTCTACAGAAAATATAAATTAATTAAACAAAATAAATAACTTACTACAAGAATGTCACTGTTTAGCTTCCAAAAATGGCGTCGGCGGCTATAATGGGGACACAAAAGGGCGTGGGCTAAACCTACGCACAACCCACTCTATAGTATTTATATAAAAAAAATAAGAGTAATTGCTTTTATCGTCGGCTTGGCCGACGCATAATATAAAAATCAATCGTCAGCTAGCCCACGCATATATCTCTTAAAAAAAAATCTTTAATTAGGTTATGTTTCGCGGTGAAGTTTTCCCCTTTTCTTAATTTCATTTTGGCTCCACCATTTGGTTTCTCTAACATAAACCCTTTGCCCCCTCTTCCGCAACACAGTGTGCCACAACCATAACCATTGCATCATCTCTCAATGTTTGCCGTCTCTTTTCTACAGTGAGTGCGAGACGAGAAGGTTTGGAATTGGTTATGCAGAATCGGGGGTTCTTGTGAAGGCGAGTTCGTTCGCCAATCTACCATAAACAACGTCTTTGACTGTGGGGAGTTTGCTTCTACATTCATTGTAAGGGCTTCTTCAAGTCATTCTGCACTCTTCCATGATCTATCGCACACTGCATTGGTCCGAGAGCATCGCTTCCGTGCTCAGCTTCAAAGCCCCTTCCAGGACACTCTCGCTTCTTCGTTCCAGTCACCCCACGAGCCAACAAGGGGAGCAAAGAGATTTTGTTTTCCATTTTCAATTTCCAATAACTCCTTATCCCTCTCTTTCTTAATTTGGGGTTTTTCCTATCAGGGTTTCTTTGTTGTGTGTGTTGGGATGATTAAATTCGATTGATTTTGTGTCATTCTTGCTCTCTCTATCTGCCTGATGCACATTCTGGGAGGCACGTTCTGGGAGGCTTTGTTGATGTTTAAGACATGCTTTTCAACTATAGCTTTTTAATTTGAACACCAAGAGTGAAGGTTGCATTGTCTAGTGAAGATTCAGGACTGATTGGTGTTGGTCATTAAGCGTTTTAAGTGGAGGTAAATTACTTTTGGAGAGTTAAAATATTGAATTGAGGTGCGTAACTAAGTTGGGTTTTGAATAGCATATTACTTTGACTCTTGAATAGCATATTACTGAAATGGAAACTTGTAAAAGAGGTCTGAGCTTGTGTTTTTGCTGCTATTCTTTGAGATATTAGCATAGCTAGGTGCTTCACAGTCTTTCACATTTTACTGATATGGAAACTTGATGGCAAAGGGAATATGTCGTTTCCCAATCTTCATTTATTGAAAATGTAATGGACACTAAGAAACTGCTACAATTAATTAAATAAAAGATTAATCCATCCCCATCTATGCCTTACTAACTAGGACTCACCCATGTAGCATTATTGCACTGCAGTAATTTCTGAGTTTTTTTTCACTATAAGTTTTTTCTTATTCTGAGTTTTTGGTTTATTTCACATTGTGATTAGAACAAAGATTAATCCACACACTTACTAACTGTTGCAGACGGATGAAGCTGGATTTTAAGAATATATATATGTATATATTCCTACTATTTTAACTCTGTTTTTTCTCTTGGAGGTGATATTATTAGAATAATAATTAGTACATTGAGATTTTCCTTGGATCTTGCATATTTGATTTGTAGGCTCAAACTGAGAGACTTAAAGAGGATGAAGCAAGAAGTTATTTCCACCAACTAATCAATGCAGTTGATTACTACCATAGTAGAGGGGTGTACCACAGAGATTTGAAGGTCTATCATTATCTACCACAATTCTCTCCATTAATTTAATTAACAGATTCATAACTCATATAAGTGTGAGCAGGAATCAATTATTTTTCTTCTCGAGTGAGACTCACATTTAATACTCAATGTATTTTGTAGCCAAAGAATGTTCTTTTGGACTCAAATGGTGTTCTGAAAATTACAGATTTTGGATTAAGTACCTACGCACAGAAGGTAAGATGTGAATATATATTTTTGGCTTGCCATATTCAAATACCTTATGTGTATGTTATGCATTTCTGGTTTGTCCATGAGAAATATATATATATATATATATATATATATATATATATATATATATATATATATATATATATATATATATATATATATATATATATATTTGCGTACTAGAGAGCTTTATGGAAATTTTTTCTAAGTACATACTTTTTTCTGGTTTGCACATACTTTTTACTACCAAGTGGCTTCATCAATCACAGATCACTAGAACATGGGGTGTCTTTGTTTAAGTCACACTCAACTCCCATAATCATGTATTGGATTAGTTAATTATGCTTTAAACAAATAATTACAATATTTATTGTAAAGTTGATGAAGGATTGACCCCAACCAAGGATGGAGACACATGCTTAAGAAGACTAAGCATGTTTAGAAAGGAAGTTCATTAATCCTTCATCCCTTTCATTTGTGTTTGTTATTTTTGATTCCCTAAGTTGACTTAGTTGAATCAACTTTAGTTGACTTGTTGACCTTTGACTAGGTTTGACTTGTTGACTATAGTTGACTTGACTTTAGCCAACATGTTAATCTATGTTTATTTGCTTTGTAGGTTAATTAGGAGTAAGAAAGCAATGCTAGGTGCCGCATGGTGATTGGGGAGCATAAATGATGTGGAGGAGAGAGTAAAGCAAAGGCATAAAGCATAAAGAAAAAGGCATAAAGCAAGTGTACCTATATACCTTTGATCTCCTTTGATTTTAGCACACTTTGGCCACTTTTTGAAGACATATGAGACACATTCTTTGTCTCCTTTTGTGCTAGAACCAAATTAGCCTTGCACACACTATAGTTATTAGCTCTTTTGTCTCTCATTTTTGTAATCTTATTTGACCTAGTTTCTAGAAGCTAGGGTTAGGTTTTTGTAGAGACATCCTTAAGTATCTTTTATTTGCTTATAGGCCCCTAAACTCTTCTATATAAGGGGTGCTCCTAGACATGTAAAAGGGTTGAACATTTTGAAGTAAAAACATTCTTGTGTCTCAACCATTTGTGAGAGTTTCCTCCCTTGGTAGTGAATACTTTTAAGCCTTATCTTTCATAGCAAGTGGCGGCACACATCCACTCATCTTCAAGGTTGCCATGGCTTATAGCCTAGCCTTGTAGTGGCGTGCTTCTCACATTTTTTACCATTTCTTTCCTTTCCATTTTATGTTTTCTTCTTCCTTTAATTATTCTTGGTTTTCTATGGTTTATGTGCTTTCCATTTCCTTTTTGTTTTGAATCAATCCATCATCTTCTTCTCTTGAGCTTTGTGAAAGGAACCTTCACATCTAGATAACTTGCTATCTTAATGTCCAGTGGGAATTTTCAAAAAACTTTCTTAAACAACTTCACCATATTCATAACTCTAAAAGGAAACAAAATAATCCTTCATCAAAAGTGAACTTTGTAAGCGAAAGTAAAGTGAAAAGAGAGAATTACATCCCTAGAAATGCCACGAGTTACTCTTTTCCAGTCTTCTCCTTTAGTTGGTCAGACTATTTAGTCTTCTCCAACACATATAGGTCAAATCCTAGACCCTACAATCCAGATCCCACCTCCTCTCCTCCAGACCCCACCTGATGTCCTAGTGGACCCCTCCCCATCTGTTGAACCTCCTTTGCACCATAATTTACCTACTGAGGAGGTCGAGCGTGATGAACATGGCAAGGTCATTATTACACTCATTGGTAAAGGGTAAGTTTTCTATGTTATTTTATTTTCTTAGTAATTGTGTACTTAATACTAAAAGTTGTCTCTATTTTTCTTGTAGGTGGACGCCTAACCACTATGCCAGTGAGGCAATTGGACAGGCAATAAGGACACAGTTCAGGGGCCCATACCATCATTATGAGGAGGTCCCTAAAGATGTTCAACTTAAATGGTGAACATACTTTAAGGTATTAGAATATATTTGTTATGAATTATAATATTATATAGCACTTATCACTTTATTATTTTCTATTTTTGCAGACCCATATTACTTGGGCACCTGAGCATGAGTGGCATATTCAAAAGATGTATGAGGCAAAAGTCAAAAAATGCCTATCTGATATGCTTACCAAAGCAAGGAAGAAAATGAAGAAACCTAGTTGGATGGGTGAAATAACTTGGACTCAATTGCTTGACTATTGGGAGAGTAAAGAGTTCAAAGACATATCCTCTCAGAATAAAACAAACAGAGCTTCAGTTAGAGGTGGAGCACTACACTCTACAGGTCGTAAATCTCACCCTGAGATTGCATTAGGACTCGTAAGTTTTCTGTAACACGTATAAAAAATTTGCTTACAATGTTATTGAACATTTTATATGGTTGGTGATATAATCTTACTAATTGCATAAATTTTCTCAAGAGCGAAAACATGGGCGTCTTGTGAATCCAGATGAGTTATTTCTTGTCACTCATAAGAAGAAGGACGATGCTTGGGTAGATACACGTGCACATGAAGTATATGTAGGTTTTCAATAGTTGGTTTAGTTTGGTTTAATTCTATACAATTCTGACACTTTCAAATATTATGAATGAGTAGGAGACATATCATCAGCGTGTGCGAGACATGGAGATGGATAGTTCTGCAGGAGCTACAATAACAACAAAGATTCAATGCTAGAAAGATGTTGCTGGAGGGAAAAGTAGAGGAAGAGTTTATGGCACTAGGGACTTGGCTGCAAACATTCATCATGGTGTGTCATCCCTCACTCAACCTTCTACTTTAGCCCGCACAATTCATCCAAGGCTAGGACAGCTGATTGAGATAGAAAGGCTTCTAGAAGAAGTAAAACAAGCCACTATGAGAGCTGATGAAACTGATAAAAAATATGCTCTCGTTCAAGATGAACTGAGTTTGATCAAGCAATAATTAGCCATGATGTTGGAGAAACAAGGTAGAGGCAGTTCAACAAGCACCAGTCGTGTGCATCCGCATTATGATGAGGACTTGGATGATCATCTAGTTCCTTGAAGATGGTACATATTTATTTTTGTTCAAATTGTGTATACATTTTCCAAAAAAATACTTTCTTAATTATATTATAGGATACTCATAAAGTGGCTTTAGAGATTAATCTCTTACATTTTTGTTTTTCATTTTACAAGTTTTCTTGTATCATTCTCTTTTCCATTGCGGATGGTGGCTTGGAGGTGGATGCTAGTAGGTTTTGCTGCCAATAACTAGTATAGGCTTAGTATAAGCTTAGTATAGGCTAAGTAGGAAAACATAGAATGAAATGCTAGTGGGAGTGCAATGCCAATATTGGCACTTTTTGTCTGACTGTAATCTGATCTTAGAATGCTAGTGGGATTGTACTGCCAATGTTGGCACTTTTTGTTTGACTATAATCTGATCTTAGACTCCAGGATTTTTGTGAAACTCACAACTAACTTTATGTTTGCAATTTCAATTGTAAATGAATGAAATCATATGCCCGATTTTTGGATTGAATGAATGAAATCATATGTTGGATTGCTAGATTGATTAGATTGTTTGAAACGTGTCTGGATAGGTATTAGATGTAGGTTGAGGAATTAGATAAGGCTTCTGGGATCCGCTTGGAAACAGATTGGTCATTTCAAATTATGCAGTAAAGTGCTTAGGCTTAGCCGACGCAAGGCCGATGCTAACAATTGAATATCTAATTGTTTGTGTAGGCCAGATCCACGAAAATAACCTATTTCAGCTTCTATTTCTGTATTTCGTGGGCTTGACCCACGCATAGCCCACGCAAAATTCAGAATATTGCGTTGAAATCTTCCTATTTGCGTCGTATTGACTGACGAAAACTATTTGAATTTCTTTTTCCTTTTAATTGTTCATTGGCTTGACCTACGCATGTGAAATTATTATTATATTTGTTATTCATTTTCATCGGTTTAGCCGACAAGAAATTCACAGAAATCATGCGTCCCCATTTAGCCGACACAAATGACCTTTGCATCTAGGAAATGGACGTGGGTCACGTTGTCATTGCTAGATCAACGCCATGTACATATTATCGTCGGCCTTTTAGTTGTAGCGTAGGTTTTGGTCGATGAAAAGATAAAAAATTCTTGTAGTGACTAAATATAATAATTACTTGTAGAGTGTTGAAATTTACCAGATGACTTGATAAATCATCTATGAGCTAAGTTTTGATGATGTTTTATAGTTGCATAGATGTTTCTTGAATGTTTCCCATTTGTGTTTTGTATGGTTGAAGTGAAAGTAAGCTCGTAAGTCGATATAGGATCATTACAAGAAAAATTTTCATTAATAACCAATTTTCGTGACAAAAAATTATTAGTCACTGTAGTGATCAATTTAAATATCAATTTACAGAATAAAAATTATTGTTTGCTAAATAGTCACTATTATGAATAAAAAATTATAATTGATCTCTAAAATTTAGCTACCAATGTTTTGGCTACCAAATGAATTAGTTTATAAATTGGTCAATAAACATTAACTACCAAGGTTTTTGTCTACCAAAAAAATTGGTTTCTAAATTAGTTTCTAATTAATTAGTGAACAATTTAGCGACGAATTATAATTTGTATTCATAATAGTGATTATTTTAGTAATAAAAACCTCTTTTTTTTGTAAATTAATATCTAAATTGATAGTGACTAACAATTTTTAATCACTAAAATTAATTAGTATTTAATTAATAGTGTACAAGGTTGAATCATTTAATACACTACTAACCATGTAATCAAGTCTAATTTGATTAGATCTCAATGGCCCAGAAAAAGCTAAAATGGGAAGCTTCATGAAAAAAATAAAATGCTCTTGAAAATGAAAAAGAGAAGACGATAAAGGACATCTTGTCTGGGCAATGTACTACAACAATCGTTTGATGTGCATTTTATTAAGTCGTCTGGTCAGCAACGCCGAACATACTCTCTAACCACCCAGAAATGTGCGTGTTGGAAAAGTTGAGTGATAAAAGATGTTATTTTGAAAGTTTTATCATTTGCACAAAAAATGTTGATGCATAATTAGGGATGTCAACGGGGCGGGTAGGGTACGGGTAGTAGCTGCCCCATACCCTACCCGCTGGATAAATATATGCCCCGTACATGTACCCATATCCGTCGGGTATTCGTTATGCGGGTATCCGCCTATTTTTTTCATATCTGCGGGTATCCACGGGTACCCACAGGTATTTACCAAATTATTTAAAAATTATTTAAAAAATATATATATTTATTTTATCATAAATTCAAATAAAATACATCACTGTCATAAATTTTAAATAAAGTTCAAATAAACTCAAGTTCATACAAGTCCGAATAATTATAAAAGTAAATATAAAATGATGTTCAACACAATGAAAATTCTTTAATTAGTGTTTTGATAAAAAAAAGTCCACTTTCTCCAATTGATTCCTAAAAAATAAACAAAATAAACAAATAATAAACCTCAATTGCCACGTGCCAAGTATTTATTTTGATTCTATCATTTGACAACAAGCATACCATAAACATCATTGTCTATATAGGATTTGATGTATATGCCCAATTTTAAATAAAGGAAAGAGAAGAATGTAAAGGGGTGTACTTGGAACAAGACAACGTATCAATACTTGAAGTTTGAAGAATGAAGACAAAAGACAAGATGTGCAACTTAGAAAAAATTATGCCAGAATATTTTTTACTAATATATATATATATATATATATATGAAGGTACTTTTGTGAATTAAAGTTGAGCGTGTACGGTTATCCACGGGTACGAATACTATGATACCCGTACTCGCCCCATTAACATGCAGGTAACAAAAATACCAGTACCCGCGGGTAGCGGGTATCCATTTTTAATATCTGTTTCGTACCCGTTGCGGATTTTATCTGCGGATACCTACGTGTGCGGATTTTTTTTACATCCCTATACATAATCAAATAAAAACTTGAAATCTTCTAAATCAAATTTATAATGTATATTTTCTATTTATCTTTATCATTAACAAACTTTATTAAATTACGAAAATAATTATAAATAATATAATAATTGAGTTATGATGGTTAAAAATGTTGTAATATAATAAGAATAATGATATTTAAAAATATCATCATTTAATTTATATTATTATTGTTTTTTATTAGAAAATTTATGACAATTTTAATTATCATTATTTACGTATGAAAACCGACATTTTATACCATTCAATAAATGATATTCTTGTAATAGTTATTTTAAATTGTTATATTATATTTTGTGATGATAAAATTTATAAAAACTTTTAAAGTTATTAAATGTGTAAATTGTAACGGTTAAAATCGTCCGCATTATAAAAAACAACAACCAAAATTTGCTTGATATTTAGTTGTGTGATTTTAGGTGCTATCACTAAAATTGTCAATTATTTGGTTTTCAAAAGATTTACATGATGATTTCTTTTATCATAACTTTCAACATGGAGTTTAATGATCATCAATTTTTACTAGTAGAATGATTGTTTTGTGATACATGTTCACGACGAATTAGTTTTCATAATCCATCATAATTTGTAAGGGATTTAATTTCGTTACAAATGCTTTTCAAAAGGTTTTCGTTTTCTAGTAATCTCTTTTAAACCCTGATTTATTTTTTTATTTTAGTTTTCATGATTTTGAAAAATGCGGAGCTTTACCTTGCCGTATTTTGATGTTTTATTACTGAACAGAATCAAGTTGTAATTTAGTAAACGTGTTTTAGGCGCAGACGTATGAACAAGCTTGGTTAGTAAGTATTCTATAATAAAAGTCAGATATGGGTGCTTTTCAACAATTCAAACAAATTCACATTCTAAGGGGAAAAAAAAAATTAACAAAGGCCAATGTTCGGCAATTTGTTACGTCAAGTTATACATATATATAAATTACAACAAGGAAATCGAGATAATCTTTTTATGACTATAGTTAGTCATTTTATATACGTATATATTTTGATAACGACGATGTTTTTTTAAGAACATGTTGTTTTATATTATTGACAATTTTCTTAAAACTGAGACACTAATTTAAGGATATAATATAAATATTTGTTCATATTTTTTTATAAATATAATCAATCCTATTTATATATTATTTATTTAATTGAGCTATTTCAGCGTAATAGTACTATTTTAGAAACTGTTAATTATTATAATTACTATGGCCTTTTAAATACCTAAATAGTTCTTCTTATCAACAATAAAGATTGAATAAATAAATAAGTATTTGCGGATACTTCAACTCTTTTACAAAACATATATGAACATCTCATAATAGCATAAATCACTAAAACCTAATTCTAGATTTCATAAAACTTTTATAATTCTTATAAAAACAATTATCTTGCTTGATTATTATCATTGGTAATACACTTGTAATTGATTTTAGAGTTGGTAAAACCCTAAATATGTAAATGTTGTTCATGGTCGGATGTGCTCAGATAAGTTTTTACTAAATTCTTACAAATGATTTAAATTCTATTGAAAATATCCGTTAAAAATCATAGCGGTTGAAATTTATGCAAACTGACCCAGATAATATTAATTAGTTTTTGACAAGACATAATTGAGTATTACATATTATTAAAACTAATCTTGTATTTTGGTCGTGTATTTCCAATTTCATGTATCAAATAACAAAAAAAAAAAAATTATTTAGGAGAAAATATGATAAGACTTTTGAAAAACATTGAAAAGGGTATAGACTCTTGATTTTATTTTTTTTATCAACAATAAAAGATATGAATTGAAAATAGGGACAATAGGGTTGTCCCAATCCTTATAAAAAAAGAAGAAAAAGAAAATGCTAGCAAATACATCAACAGACAAAGCAAAGGGTAAAGGTTCACATTCAACAACAAATTAACAACCACAAACCCAATCAAAACAAACTTTCCAACAAAATAACAAGGCTTTTACATCAAAGTTTCCACAGTATCGACCTCCGAGACTAAACGTGAATATATTCCTGAACTATTATATATGCTTCTTCAAGCCAAAACATGGAAGTTAAAACCGTGAATGTGAATGGGGTGGTTCTCCGTGGTAATGATGGCGATAAATTAATTATTTCACAATTTATATTCCTGAACTATTATATATGCTTCTTGAAACTAAACATAAATATTTTCTGATTAACTATCGAGCACTATGAGTGTTGTTTTTAATTCACGTCCAAAAATAAAAGGCAATAAAAATTTAACAGTTGGGGAAAATGTGGTAAAGTTGTTTAAATATTATGTCGGTAGGAAGTATGTTAAAGGAAAAACAAGACAACGCATGAGAAAAAAATTAAAGAAATATTTTATCGCCATCGGAGATTAACGTGTTATTTATAAGAGTAATTGGCTATCAAGTCACACGGTTGAAAGAATAGCCGAACTTTGATGCTGTATTACACTTTATTTTTCTGAATAAAGAAAATGAAATTAGAAATCTATATTACAAAATAATAAACATTGAGCAATCTATGTTTTTGTTTTGCAGTAAAAGTGTGAAATATGGTTGATGCATGGCGTGAGTTAATTAGCACTTAGGAAGATCAGCAGGAGGTGCGGGCACTGAGGATGAAGGAGTGGGTCCATTCTCAACCTCGAAAGCCATGGCTAGCCCCCATGGCAAATGCGTCTCCAAATGGCAATGCACAAGCCAAACACCTACGAACAATTAGTCAATTAAAAAAAGAAGTAGAAACTGAAATAATTTTTTTTATTTGATTATTTGATGGAAGAAATTAAGGAACCTGGATTATTTGCTTGGAATCTAATGACGGACCATCCTCCCACGGGCACAGAAATAGTGTTACGTATTTGAGGATTCCTAAAATTGAACTTGGGTTCGTCTCTGGTGGCGTTGTAATTCCCAAACCCTTGAGCCAAAACATGGAAGTTAAAACCGTGAATGTGAATGGGGTGGTTCTCCGTGGTAATGATGGCGGTGTTCTGAAGCACAATCTCAACCGTCGAATTGAACTTCAACGTCTTCACCTTCGTTGATTTCGGCGCGATTTGGAAGGCGAAAGGCATCTCATTCGATATGTTTGGGTTGGTATAGTCAAACTCAACCGGAGGTTCATCCGGAAAGTCCCTGGTGTACACACCATCAACGTTGTTGCCGTAAAACGCTTCAAGCATCGATGCCCCTCTGCCACGTGGCAGCACGAAGGACTCGTTGTTCATGTTGGCAGAAAGTGGACGCGTGGACCCAGTGCAGCCTCCTGAGAAATTGCTGCACACCGTGAAGCCGATCCCGAAAGTGATGAACATGTGCTCGTCCACGTCGCGTGGCACGGGGACCCAGTGGGGTCCACCTGCCAGGCCCGTTATGTTAGTGTAGAACCTGTGGGCTTTTTCGGTGTCGGTCTGAGCCGGAAGGTCCGGCATGACGGGCTTTGCTGACGTGTCACCCTCGTAAATGATGAGTCCTCGGGTTATGTTGGCGTTGATTGTTATAAGAGGAGCGGAATGGTATGGGGTGAAAGCCATGTAATAAGAAGCGACGCGCTGGTTTGTTCTGAGGAGGACATCGACGGTTTGACCCGGAGCAAGCACTAGAACGTCGGTGTCGTAGTGGTTGGTGTAGATAGCGTCGATGGCTACCACCGTTAACGTGTGGTTCGCTATCTGGAAGAAGTGTTGCGCATTGAGTGCAGCGTTGATGACACGCAGCATGTAGGTTTTTCCTTGTTTCACTTTCACCTGGTACGTTCCTGAATTTATGACATGGTTATAAAAAATAAAACTCTATAGAATGAAAGATGAACCAAATTATTTGGATTGAAATATTTGTTGGAGTATGAAGTTACCATCCTGAGAGCAGTTGTATACATCGCTGGGTAAACCGTTAATTGTATACGCATCTGACGGGATTGGCGCATCTTGGGACTCCGTTGCATTGTGCTCAACCTCTACAACATTAGCATTCCACCACTCTCCTGAAAATTTTCAAAATTGTTGCATATTTAAAATAAAAGTACGTGTTTGTACATGACGAATCTCTGTAGTTTTAATTTCTACTTCAACGGATCCAATCGGATATATAATATAAATTCGGGAAAAAAAATTGGAGGAAAAAGTACCAAGGAGTATTGGGACTTCTTGGTAAACTTTAGGAAAAGGGTAGGAGTGTCCTTGTCGAGGGCGAATGAAAAGGGCACCATAGACTGTAGAACGTAGAAAAGACGAGTGTGCATGCCACCAAAGTGTCCCTTCTTGTCCCGTTAGGTTAAATTTGTATGTGTAACTGCTGCCAGAATGTATTGGGCATTGAGTTACAAATTCAGGACCGTCTGACCATGGAGTTAAAAATTGAAGAATTCCGTGCCTGCGAGATACATTGTATAAGGTACGCAAATTTAGTTTTACATGTTCAAAAATTCATCTTATATGTAATAAAAATATAAAGACTACACTAATTATAAATAAGAAGATTTCCATATTAATTATATTATTTTCCTCTCTCTCTCTCTCTATATATATATTAATCTTTAAAAAATTAAAAAGATATTTCAGTAGTGTATCTATATTTCAACTATCTATTCAAAATACAAAATACTTATTACTTTTCATTTTTTGACAGCGGGAAATAGAATTTTGCTCTTGTAACCAATAAGTCAACTTTTTGGGTTACTTTAAGATAAGAACTTTGACATACTTTTCGTTAATAAGAAAAAAAAAAAAGGTAACGATTTAACGGTTATATAAGAGTGCACATATATAAACATATATAAAGCAGATGTCACAAGTCATTATTTAAATCATTGTTAAGCCCAACCGCGTTTTGTTTGTATAATATATGTTTTCTAGGGTTTTATTTAATCGTTGAGAGAGAGAAGAATTTTTTTACCAATGAATAGTAAGATTGTAGGGTGATTTGTTGAACACATGAACAACAACGGTATCACCCTCTCTGGCGTTAATTGTAGGTCCAGGTAGGGTTCCATTAACGGCAGTGATCACTTGTTGACGACACAAACGTTGAACAGATATGTCTTCCACCTACATAACAGCACAAAACCTTAGTAAAATAATGCATACTTTGACTATCCCATGAAAATTAGAAGAACAGAACAAACTCATCATACATTGAAAGTGTGTTCCACAATCGCAGCATGAGCCAATGAAGAAGCTAGCACAAGAGCAAAAACCAAAAACACAAAACGTTTCATTTTGTGATAATATTAGTACAGCTTAACGAAATGAAAGAATGTTTTTGAATATGCTGTACAACGAATACAAGTTCAATATATATAGATTAGACCTGAGTTTGACTATTCAAAAAATTTTACGTTTTTCTTGGTGTGGTTGGAATATTTACAAAGGTTTTCTTTGATAGAAGCAAAAGCATTGAATTTTCGTCGGATAAGGAGTTGGATGCAACTTTGTTATGACGCTAATTAGCGTAAAAAAAATGTACACAAAGATTATATAACCACGATTCGTCAATCTTTTAGAACTTTGACCTAAACAGGATATTTAAATGTGCTTGTTTCTGACTATATATGGTCAGGAAAATTGATTATACCATTGTTTATTCACTACTTGATATGGAAGTGCACCATATTTTCCTTTAATCACGTTTTTTACCAAAAAATTGATATATTACACGGTAGTTAAGGAAATACAAGTCATTACAGAAACAATTTCTTAGTAGATTTGTTCATCGAACTGGGTGACGTGATTGAGATTAATTAATACTAGTCGGCATCGTAACGAAAGTCAGAATACGAGTTTCAATAATTCAAAGATGTTCACAGTGAAGGGGAACAAAATATTACTGTTGAAATATGTATGATTTTTGCAGCCAAATGTGGCCAGTTTGGTTACGACAAGTTATTTCTATACTGTGTGCATGTCCTTTTTTTGTAAACAATTAATCAGGAAAATAAGGAGTATATTATTATACTATTTTGAGATGAAAATAACTTGATTTAAATTTCCAAAAGAAAAAACAATTAGAATTTTCTAGCTTTTTTTAGGTTAAAATACCTTTTTTGTTTCAATTTTCGTCAAGTTTTTTCAAATAAGTCCTAATTTTGGTTTTATGTTCAAATAGGTCCCAATTTTGGTCAATTTTGTTCAATTGGGTTTTTTTTTGCTAACGTCGTTTAAATCATTAATGGCCATGAGCAGTGACTGCCACGTGTCACTTCGTGGTTTTTTAGAATTTTATTTTTTATTTTTTTTACTTTTAATTTTTTTTTAATTTTTTTAATTTTTTTAAAATGTACACGTGTCAACCTAGGAGCGTGCCATGTGTCACTTCGTGGTTTTTTTGAATTTTTTATTTTATTTTATTGATTTTTTTTTGAATTTTTTTTATAAATATCCACGTGTCAACCTAGTAGTGTGCCACGTGTCAAAGTCAATATTTCTATATTCAATTTGGTCTCTATATTTGTTATTTTTGTTCAATTAGGTCTCAATTTTTGTTAACAACCAATTTGGTCCTTATCGAAGATGTGACCAAATTTAATTTTTATATCAAAGTTATAATGATGTGAATTTTAATATATTATATAAAAATATTTAATAAAAAATGTGAATTTAATATAAAAATTAAATTTGGATTTAATTTGGAGAGGGACCAAATTGGTTAATGTTAACAAAAATTGGGACCTAATTGAACAAAAATTACAAATATAGGAACCAAATTAAATTTAGAACATTGACTTTGACAAGTGGCACGCTACTGGGTTGACACGTGGACATTTAAAAAAAGTTAAAAATAATTTTAAAAAATGTAAAAAATAATTCAAGAAAATTCAAAAAAAAAACCACGAAGTGACATGTGGCACACTCTTGGGTTGACATGTGTACATTTAAAAAAAATTCAAAAAAATCACAAAGTGACACGTGGCAGTCACTGTTCATGGCCGTTATTGATTTAAACGGTGTTAGCAAAAAAAGACCAAATTGAACAAAATTGACGAAAATTGGGACCTATTTGAACACAAAACCAAAATTAGGACTTATTTGAAAAAACTTCACGAAAATTGGGACCAAAAAGATATTTTAACCTTTTTTTTTACTTAGGCTAAAATGTCATAATGTTTTCAAGTTAAATATGTTAAACCAAAGTCATATTCACCAACATACAAAGTCAATACAATTCAAAACTAAAATGAATATTTGCTTTTTATACAAATAAAATCATAAATCTCATCGTTTCAAATAAGTAACATGCTGGAATTAGATGTTGAAATAAATTTTATGATTTTGTTCGCAATAATCTTTTTTGGAATAATCTTTTACTCTTTATTTAATATTAATAAAAGAGAAACAAACATTGCATCATATTATCAATATATTTATCTTCTAAAACATATATGTTGATTGAATAAAGGTGATGATGAAGTATGATATACATGTATGACATACCGTTTGATATTACTTAATGGTAATATGTGTTGGTTGAGTTTATGAACATGTTTATTCTCAGGATTATGGTTTTTGATTATGGCTTAGAATTGTGAGGTTTGAATGGTATAAGTGAGTAATATGATTGGTGCTAAATGAGAGTTTGATGCTAAATGAACACTTTTAGTCTTCTCTCTGTGCTACCTTTCCTCCTCTTCCACATAATGAGAAATTACTTCATTAAAGGTCCATTTATATTTCTGAGTATTATAACTAACCTTAACTGCCCAAAGTGTGTAGGAAGGAAATCAAATAGGTCCACAAGTAAGCCATCAGACAAATCTAACTGTAGTGCTTTTAGTTTTGATGTGATATTAGACATTTGCATATCTCTCATTACTATTGAAATACTACTCAACAACATCAAAGAAACCTTTAGCGTCATGGCTCTCAAAAATAGAGTCGTAAAAAACTTTTAGAATAGATCGCTTCATGATCATCAGACACATTCAGTTTGAGCGTTTCCACTTTTCAACCTTATCCTCCTCCGGGTTTTTTGGAGTTGAAGTAGGTTTCTCAGCCCCAAATGTGAGATTAAGATCTATGCAGCCAAGAAGTATCTTAATTGCTTCCTTTAAAACCTTAAAGTTTGTCTCATTAAATATGGGGATACAGTTAATTTCAGCAGAAAAATTAACAGCACTATCAACAACAACCGAAAAGAATATAAATAAACTTAATAATATGTTCAAATAAATAAATAAAAAAAAGTAGACAATTTTCACAGCAGACCCATTGAACATAACATTAATATTTTAGTCTTTAGACATAGAAATTAATTTGCAATTGGTACTCTATGTGCAATAATCAAATATTAGCAATTAATTATTTCAAATAATAGTCTTTCTTTGGACCAACAATTATTCACATGAATATAACTTTATAATCATCACATATTTATTATCACAAACATGTTATTATTTGGTTAAATTGTGTCTTCCTTTGGGATGAACACAAAAAGCATAAATAATCTCTTACTAAAATCCATGTAATATTAATTAAATCAATTTCTATAACAAAGATTGCTTTGACAATATATTATATAAACTTAATTTAATTAAAATTTACTAGACACAAAAAAAAAACTATAATTTGTCAAAATTATCTATTTATTTATCTGTGTCAAAATATTTGAAGCCATGAGGTTAAAAAAAAAATGAATGCCACATAATCATGTTTTCATAACCTGGTGATAGAAAAGGCACAAATAGTAATCACACATATAAAAAATTTGATATATGCTTATTGGTATATAAAAATAATAATTCACAAACCACTAGTGCAGATTTGACATTTTACTTCGCCTTATAGGCCTCAGTTGCAACTGAACCGAAGCCTATAAGGAGGCGGTGGCATTTTTGCAATTTTGTTAGGCTTTTGGCCTCGGGTCTTTAAGGACCGAGGCAATAAAGGGGAATTTAGGCCTCAATTACAAATGAACCAAAGCATATAAGGCAACCCAGTTTTCAAATTTTCAAAAATGCCACCAGCATCAGGCTTTTGGCCTCGGTTCTTTAAGAACCGAGGCAGTAAACGGGGCTTTTGGCCTCAGTTATTAATTGAACCGAGGCCATAAAGCCAGCATCAGGCTTTTGGCCTCGGTTCTTTAAGGACCGAGGCAGTAAATGGGGCTTTTGGCCTCGGTTATGAATTGAACCGAGGTCATAAAGTTTGTTAAAATTTCCAATTCGCGAACCCTAACTACTATTCATCGTCTCCCCAACTCTCTTCTCTCTATGCGAATTTCTCCGCTCTACCACCACCACCACGCTCCACCTCCGTCGTCGACCAGCATCCGTCGTCAATAGTCGTGCGTCGTCGCCTCCGTCATGCTGTCCAGGTTCACCGATTGCAAATCACCTCCCGCTGCGGGTCAGTTCAAAAACTCTGCATGAACTTTGCTGCCACCACCACCAAGCTCCGCCTCCATCACCGACCAACATCCACCATCAACCGTCGCGCGTCGTCAATTAAATCTTTGTCCCTCGCTCCCGGTGAGGTCGAAAAATTGGTTTCCCTACGCGTTTTGTTTTTTTTTTTTTTGCCGTTTTGGTTCATTTATATTGCTTTGATTTTTCTTTCTATTATGAATTGTAATAGTTTGAGTTTTGTGGTTTCATTTTTCATGATTAGGTACTCTTGCATTGTGGATTTTTGAATTCTCAATTGTGCATCTTCTTTGAATTTATTTTCTTCTCATACATCATTGGCAATTACTTGTGGTTTCCCTAAGGGAGAACCTTGCTGTGTGGTTTTTCTCTTTGCACTACCCTCCCCCCAACTATCTTAGACAAGTGATAGATTGGTAAGAAACCTCAATCTCAATCTCAATCTCATGAATATGACATGTTATATAAAAGTATCCTAACTTATTCCCTTTATCATAGTTCAATTATTGGACATAACATGTTGTTAGGGAGATCAATAACTAAGGCAAAATGTCTTGCATGGTGCTCCCTCCAGGTTTGATATTTCTATCCATATATTTATAATTGTTTGATTTGATTTTCTACCTTAATTAATTTTAATGTTTTTGATGTAATGTAGTGTAATAGACAAACTGGTTCATATGAGTGCGGTTACTATATAATGCAATGGATGACAACCATTGTGCGTGCTCGTATTACAACTAATTGGGAAACAGTAATATATATTTGAATTAAAACAATTACTTTGCAATATACTAAAGTTTGGTATACTAAAGTTGTTTTTCTATATACTAACTTAAGTTAATGTTAATGTCTTATTTTGCAGACATTCAAGCGTTTTGTGCCAATTCCCACGAAGTCCATAAACTTTGGTAGGATAGCATGCGCAAAGTTCATAATTCAAATGTACAATAGTATTGATTAGGACATATGTATTTGGATTGTGAATATTCCAACTATCTTTGTGGATGTTTGAGAAAATATTTTGTTCTGGTTTGTGTTATTCTGTGAAAAATATGCAGGTTTAAATGTGGGAATCACAATAAAATAGAAAATTTATTTAAAAAAAACAGCAGAATAAGCCTCGGTTCTTACCAAAACCGAGGCCAAAAGTGGGTATATGGCCTCGATTCATACCATAATCGAGGCCAAAGGTCCTACGAAATTTTTAATTTTAAAAAAAAATATTGAACACCTATGGCTTCGGTTCTCCCATACCCGAGGCAGAAAACAAACTCTATGGCCTCGGGTGATAACCGAGGCCAAAGGGGGTGCCTTTTGGCCTCGCCCCAAAAGCCCTCACTGCACTGGTGAACACATATATGAATAATATAATAACAATTTTGGCTTTGGTACCACTTGTTGGAATAAACTTTATGATTTTGTACATAAACTATTTTGAAAAAATCTTTTTCTCTTTATTAATTATCAAAAAAATACATATAAGCATTTCATCAGATTACCAATATCTTTTGTTTTCTAAAACATACATGTTTCATCTTGGTATTGGATAAAGGTTGTAGTGAAATAGTATTTTGGTGCAATGATCTTCCTCAACTAAATTACCATATTCCTCAATAGGACTTGATATTTCTCTACTAATGGGGAGACATAGAGATGTATGTTTCAAATTTGGCATCTTGGTGACCATGACCATCCTTTTTGATTTTAAACCTATTAGGGTTCCCCTTAACCCTTACAAGATCAAATATGGTTTCCACTTATTTAAGCTCATATCAGCTTCACCACTAGTAGTCCAAAGACCCACTAAAATTAGATCACTTAATGGAGCCCAACTAAACGTAAATAACTAATAGAAATGCTACAAATAATATGTATAGCCCACATTAAGAAATAAAACATCTAACATTAGATCACATATGTATATAAAGTTAATTTTGGATCTAAAATAATCAATTTAATTAAAATAAGTGTCAAATAGGTCTTTTAATAAAAAGGTTGTTATGAGAAGAATGTGCAAAAATCAAAGCACAAAAAAATTTGAAATATAAGCAAATAATAAAAAGTAAAAGAAGAAAAAAGTAAAATCTGAAAGTATAAATGTAAGTAAATTATAAGAAATGTAAATGGGAGAAACTTAAATGTCAAGAAATATGAATGTAATAAAAATAAATTATCAAAGGAAAAGCATAAATATGCAAAGGAAATTATAAAATCCAATGATTAATAATTATTCTTGATTTTATATTTCTCATTTTATTTATTTATTGGTATTAGAAAGTGAATACTTAGCATCGACCAAAAGTCAACGTTAAATAGTATTTAGCATCGGTTTTGCATCGTATGTAAAATCATGGACGTTAATTCGTTAGAATTGAATTTTGAAGGAAAAATTCAATACCTCAATTTTTAAATAATATAAATGAAAAAAAAATGTATAATGATTAAGGACATGAATGTAAATGAAGAAGATGAATATGGATGAAAAAACATAAGTACAAATGAAGGAGATCAAATAAAGAATGTGGACAAAGGGGATGAAGAAAGAAAATGCTGATAATGAGATGTAGGAGGATGAAAAAGAATATAGTGGATGAAGGTGATGGATGTGGGTCAAGATGAGTGTGAATGAAAGATATGAGTTTTTGGAGATGTATGAATTTGAATCAAGAAGATGGGTATCATGAGATTTATACAAAAAGTGGGAGAAGAAAATTATAAGTGAAGAGATTTTTCATCTTTAAATTTGGACCTTTATATTGAAAATAATCTACAATCCATATTCAATGTTGGTCATCATGAAGCGGTGTTGGCCAAAGATTGGTAGGAAATGATTTGGATAAGGGGAATAAGGATCTATTGATCCATAACCGAGGGGTTGTTGTCAGTGAAGGATCGGTTAGAGGCACCTATTGAGTCGCCCAAATTACAATGAACATCGACCTGAGTACATAGGTCGATCGGTTATAGAACGAATTGAGGTAACTAAAATCTCATGATTTATGACAAAGGAAAACTCAACTGCTCATGAAACCTAGATCGATTACCAATAGAGGAGCAAAGATCTAGGATAAGGATGACACATCACACAACCAGAATAGTGTTTTGGTAAAGCATTTTTTCCATACCAAAACAAATGTGAAAAACGTACATTGTATTCAAAATATGAAACTTAATATCGACTAAACTGATGGTAACCTAAATAAATATAAATATTAAAAATAAATGAGGTTAGTGTTTACTTAGTCAACACTAACCTTTTTTCTTGTTAATATTTATTATAATTCTTTTATAGTTAGTGTCTGATTAGCCAACACTAACTTAAATAAATATAAATGTTAAAAACAAATAAGGTTTAACCTATACTAAGTCAATGCTAACCCTGTTTATTTTTAATATTTATTTTAATTTTGTTTTTTTAGTTAACATTCACTTAATCAATACTAACTTAAATAAATGTAAATATTAAAAATAAATAAGATTAACGTCCACTGAGCCAACAATAATTTTATTTATTTTATTATTTATTTTAGTTAGGGTTTGCTAAGCCAACACTAACACAAATATTTAGTTATTAAAAAAAGTTAAAAATAACTTTATATTTTTAGTTTTTTTTAATTAATTTTTTGTATCATATTAGAGTCAGCTAAGTCAACACTTAATCGTCAAAATTTGGTCGATCCAAATATTTGGAAGCTAAATTTTAGTACAAAATGAATTTTAACAACCCTTAAAATTTGATGAGCCTCCTTAACCTCTACGGTAAGACCTAGGAAAAATAAATATTTTTCAAGGTGGTAATTTGATGAAGGATTGACCCCAACCAAGGATGGAGGCACATGCTTAAGAAGACTAAGCATGTTTAGAAAGGAAGTTCACTAATCCTTCACCCCTTTCATTTGTGTTTGTTATTTTTGATTCCCTAAGTTGACTTAGTTGAATCAACTTTAGTTGACTTATTGACCTTTGACTAGGTTTGACTTGTTGACTATAGTTGACTTGACTTAAGCCAACATGCTAATCTATGTTTATTTGCTTTGTAGGTTAATTAGGAGTAAGAAAGCAATGCTAGGTGGTGCATGGTGATTGTGGAGCTTAAATGATGTGGATGAGAGAGTAAAGCAAAGGCATAAAGCATAAAGTAAAAGGCATAAACCAAGTGTACCTATGTACCTTTGGTCTCCTTTGTTTTTAGCACACTTTGGCCACTTTTTGGAGACATATGAGACACATTCTTTGTCTCCTTTTGTACTAGAACGAAATTAGCCTTGCACACACACCATAGGTAGCTCTTTTGTCTCTCATTTTTTGTAACCTTATTTGACCTAGTTTCTAGAAGCTAGGGTTAGGTTTTTGGAGAGACATCCTTAGGTACCTTTTATTTGCTTAGAGGCCCCTAAACTCTTCTATATAAGGGGTGCTCCTAGACATGTAAAAGGGTTGAACATTTTGAAGTAAAAACACTCTTGTGTCTCAACCATTTGTGAGAGTTTCCTCCCTAGGGAGTGAATACTTTTAAGCCTTATCTTGCATAGCAAGTGGCGGCACACATCCACTCATCTTCAAGGTTGTCATGGCTTCTAACCTAGCCTTGTAGTGGCGTGCTTCTCACATTTCTACCATTTCTTTCCTTTCCATTTTATGTTTTCTTCTTCCTTTAATTGTTCTTGGTTTTCTATGGTTTATGTGTTTTCCATTTCCTTTTCATTTTGAATCAATCCATCACCTTCTTCTCTTGAGCTATGAGAAAGGAACCTTCACATCTAGCTTTCACTTGAGCTTTAAGTGGGGATTTCACTTAGCTTTCCTAATCAACTCACACCATATTCAATAATCTTAAAAAGGAACAAGATAATCCTTCATCATAATTGGATGTAAGGAATGTTATTTAAATTAATAAATGAATAATTTGACAGAAGTGAAGTGTAACATAATAAGTTAGAGCCTTGTCATGGGCTAATGGTCAAGGGTTTGATTCTTGATGTGTGCATTTTGCGGGTAAGACCAGAGAAATTTAAATAGTTAATTAAATAATTATTTAATAAATGTGGGTAGTAGGAGCCTTTAAGGCATTTAATGCGGAGTGCTATGACGTGGAAAAGTACTAGCTCAAGTGGTTGAGGGTACTTTAGTGTGTGAAAGGACTTGGGTTTGAGTCTTATGTATGTCAATTGTATGTTATTTTAACTTGTGCATTATTTTAATGTTTTTAATGATATTTGAATGTGAGTCGTGATAATGTAATCCTAAAATTATAAGAATTATCATGAAACATGATTGGTTGAATTGGTTGTGCACTTGCTTTGTGATTGAGTGGTTGTGGGTTTAAACCTTGCTAAGAACAAAGTTAACTTTTTTTTGCCAAGATTTTCTTTAGCATGAAGATGAAAGGGTAGAAAAACCCTTGCTGCAAAAGTGGCAGCCAAAAGAGAGAGACAATAGTCTTAATGGACCTTGAATAGCCATTAAGCTCATAATTATGTTCAAAATTCGTTTTGGAGCTTTAACCCTCATTGTGGGACAATTATGAGAGATTGAATTGGAGAGAAAAGGGTGAAATTAATACTGCATTTTCGTAAGGAATGAGAAGAGAGGTTTTCAGAATCATTTTGTGCGATTTGGAAGTGATAGCTGATTTTTTTAGAGTGCTAAAGGAAGGTTGTTGGGGTATCATGAAGAAAAGGGCTAAAAGACCATTATGAGCAAGGATTTTCCAGGTAAGGGGAGTTGTATTTTATGTGTTTGATTCATATATAATGTATCGTGCCTTGATATGATCACATTGCATGTAAAACACTTCAATTCACACTATTTTTTGAGGTTTCTGGGTTTCTACCCAGAAACCGCTTGGCGGTAAGGCCCGAGCCGCCAAACGACTCATCTGACTGTGTTGTTTTCCGCTGCATGTTTGCATGAACCGCCTGGCAGGGATGAATGTCCGCTAGGCGGCGTGACACTGTTCGCATTTTCTTGGTTGTTTTTTATGTTGTTTGAGTGGAAACCAATGTGATTTCTGGAACTGATTTGTGTAAACCTTGTTGGGGGTCTTGATACCATGAAACTAATTAAAATTGTGGGTTTGGGAAATTGTTGGAAACACTCATGCTTGATAACCCGTGATCATGTGTGCAATTTTGAAAGGGAGTGAATTGAGGTTGATTCCAAAGAGTAAAGATCAAATAAATTTTAAGAAATTGAATTGGGGATAGAAGTCCAGTTTACTATATGCGAATTGTTGCATTTTGGTTCACTTAACAATGGGGATGTATACTAGAGAGGGCTGAATTACTCGCAGGATGGAGAAAAACAGTTGTTGGCTTGATACTGTTACGCCGCCTGGCGGTGCCTTGCTTGCCGCCAGGCGATGACGTGGGCAGACCTAGTTTGGGTGCAGTGTTGTAGTTGGCTGTGAGAGAGGGAGAGAGTTTTGGGTAATTGAAAGTTATGGGACATTTGGTGAGTGAAGATGGGAAGACTAATGTATAGAGGTAAGACGAGGAGTAGATTTTAAGGAACATAATGTTATATGTGTACTAGAGCATGATTAGAATTAAAATGTGAATGGTATCAAGAAATAAAGAGTGTATTACTCTGGTTGGGAGAGTAGGTACATGAACAAATGTGTTAGGCAAGGGCACTTTTGGAGAAGTATAATGTTTATGCAGTAGTGGCTAGGTGAGTAGTCATATTACGTGGAGACTTAAGTAGGGAGTTATGGAAATTAGATTATAGGTAAAGGATCATGTAGAGTAAGGCAAGACTTCGCTGAACAGAGGGTGAAGAATGTGAGAACACGAATATCATAGTGGTATTTAGTAGTATAAAGCTAAAGTGACATGTTGGGTGTTGTAAACCAGGCACTAATGCGCTACTGTCATAGCGCCTGGCGGCACTGGTGTGTGCGCCAGGTTATAGGATCACCTGGGGTGCTCCTGTACTGCGTAGTGCCTGGCGGTAGGTAGGCTCTGCCAGGCGACAGACCCTAAAATGAATGAATTAAAAAATAATCAAAATATAAGAAAAACTAACCGTACTCCCTGGCAACGACGCCAAATTTGATATCGTTGTCGTTAAGCGATCAAATTACCACTACTTAACTTTAGCAACTTTAGTATTGCCAAGTTAGTAGTGAATAAAATAGTTAGGATTAAGATAACCCTGAGTCGTCTCACAACGAATATGGAATTGATCTCAAATATTTGATTCTTATAAAAATGCAATTAAAACTAGCAACTATAAAAATAGGGGGTTTGGGTATGCAAAAATAATGACACGGAAATAAAAGATTGTAAACAAGTAATAGAAAATAGGTCAATTCCACTGCTTTTTCAAAATAGGATTCTTCATCGGTTATCTAGAGATTATTGTTGTTGATTTACAAATCAATCAATGTAAAGTCTCAATTCATTTGTTGGCATTCTCACTTTTAATCAAAGTACAGTCTCAATTAAAAGTGAGAATTTTTTAGATTATCCATAATAAATTCAACCAAAGTACAGTCTTAATTAAATTTTACTATGTCTAATCATGTCTATTCTTTGTTTCCTTATCAAATAGAAAACTTAATTAATCAAAGTAAAGTCTTGACTAATTTTAGTTAAAGTAATTACCTGTAATCAAAGTACAGTCTCAATTATTGGCAAAAACTTATTTAATCAAATGAAAGTTTCTAAATAAAATCAAAGTAAAGTCTCAATTTAATTTAAAAACCTTTTAACTCATATGATTAGCATGCGTGTAGATTTAAAATCATTATTTTCTATTCGATTAAGAAGCAAAGGACATAGATAAACAAAAACCACAATAATAATCAAAATAACAAATACATAAATTCATCTAACCTCAGAATCCAGTTAAGAAATTATAGTGGAATCAACCCTTAAAGCTTAGCCCTCCATGGCTTTGATGGAATACATGATAATATGATGAAGGAAAGAAAATTAAAAAGAAAGGAAGAATGAGAGATGTGGTGGATGACGATATCTACCAAAACCAGAGAATTGCTAAGTTGTAAGTTTCCTCCTTCTGCTCCCTTAGGCCTCTTTATATAGGCTTCAATCGGACTTGGACTTTATCTGTTCGGTTGCTAAAATATTTTATCTTTATTTAATTAATTAGCAATTTAATTTCTGTCTAATTTCCAATTATGCCCATCTTGTTTGACCATTTTTGCAGTTTTGACCAGATTTGACCAATTTGACCGTGCAATCAAAGGTGGACACGTGGCGCAGAGACTCTCTCTCCAGAATTAGGGTTTCTGCCTCCATGTTTCTCCCTCCCTTGGCAGTTGCACGGATGACGACGAACGGTGGCTACCATTTCGTTTCCGGCAAGGTCTTCTTCTCCGATCTAGCTGTTGCGTGATGCAAATATGGTGCAGGCTTGCTGCTGTCGGTTTAGGTGCGTTGCGGAAATGGTCCAAGTTCGAATGGAGTTGCAGATCTGTGGTGAATGGTGAAACGTTGATGTTGCCTTTGCAGGTGCTGTTGTAACGACACGAACTCCCGGTGCAGATGCAGATGTTGATGTTGCGCGCTATGAAGGTGGAAGATGGTTGTGCGGGTTCGTGTTGCTGCGACACAAGGCTGTGTTGCAGGTGTGTTCCGATGTGGTGAGGAAGTGATGAAGATGGTTGATTTCGCTGCAGATCTATGTTGGTTGAAGATGATGAAAACTGAGCTGGTCACGGTGCTGGTGTCACTGCGAAGAAGACGGTGCTACCATGAAGGTCCACTACCGGCATTGGTGTTACAGTGATGTTGGTGATGGTGGCACGGTTGCGGCTACTGTTGCGGTGTAGGAACTCGCGGTGGTGGAGGTTTGACAGCGGCTACTGCAGGTTGTGCGTGGATCTGCATCAATGGAAGATGGTGGCTGCTCCGGCGTGGCTGTTGTTCTGGTGCTTTCCGGCAAGTTGACGGTGAACGACGGTGAACGACGGTGGCTACTGGCATGGTGATGCAAGGAGAGGAGGAAAATTAGGGTTAGGGTTCCATTTTGGGAGATGGTGACATGGCAGTGTATGATTGGTCATTTTAGTAAGTGGAGGATCATGACACGTGTCATCATGTGGTTTGACAAATTTAGAAGGTGAGGATTGCCACATGGCATAATTTGGTTGAGTGGAGTTTAAGTGGTAGGAGGGGTGCAACTCAGTAAAAACTGCAGGTGTAGAACAGGTTTTTGTGGTCTACTTGTAGGAAAAGTGTGTAAATAAGAACTAGGGGTGCATTTATCTCTTGATTAATTCTTTTCCAGAATTTCTTGATTTTGGACTTATTTTGTAACTCTGAATATTTCAAATCCACACTTTTAATGACCCAAATTAAACTTCAGCTGCATTAACAAATGTTAGAATATCCAATAATATTTTATGCAACTAAAATCAATTTTTACATCACTTTTACCTTACGTACTCAATAAATCCAATAATCACAAATTATAATTAAATCAATCCTTAAGCACAAAAATTCTATTAAATCCCCAAATTTAAACACTAAATGAGGGCAAAAATTTGAACTCATCAGAAGGCCTGCGAGTAGAACCTCGCCAGATATTCAAACCGCTCTACATACGCCTGCACTGACATGTTCCCTTTGCTGAAGAGTGAGGAACTCAGTTTCGCGCTCATGTTTAGCGCTGTCAGGAAAGTACTTTTCCAGGAAACTTCTCCTGAAATTCACCCAATTTACTTCTTCCTCCCGGGTCTGCATCAGCTGTTGCATCCCCATCCACCAATACTCTGCGTTTGTCACCAACAAAAAGGTAGCAAACGTAAGCTTTTGTGCCTCAATGCACTCGATCACCTAAAATATCTTCTCACACTCCTGCAACCATGCGTCTGCCTCATCTGGGGTAGCCTTGCCAGTGAATTTTGCAGGCTTATGACGCATAAAGTCCTCTATGCGTCTGCCACTGGCTGCATCGCGTCCACCATCCTATTGATTGCATTCGCAATCTCATCAGCCCCAGCATTGTTTCTGCGTCTCCTATTTGCCATTGCCTGTGCACGCCACATTTTTAGCTGTTAACATTAAATAGCTCCAATTATATAAAGAAACAAGCAATCGTTAACAATCAATAATATACACAAGTTCCTCAGAGGAAACACGATCAACAAACTCCCCAGACTCCCAAAAATCTTAAAAACTTTTGCTCTGATACCAAATGTAAAATCCCTACCATATATTACTTATTTAAAATGAAGAAAATAAGAAGAGAATATCAAACGTCAAATCTTTTACTATTTCCAATGCGGAAAATTTAAAGTATCATTGAACGCATCAAGACTACTCAATAAAAGTAATTAAGATCTTTACAATTTTCCAAAATCCAAATAAAATAGCAACGACATAATAAATTCCTAGCTTCAACCCAAGCTAGCCCCTCTCTCCGTCTCATGCATTAGTAACATCACCTGCATCATCAAATGCTCCCGTGTAAAGGATTACACAATCATCACCAAACACAAACAAAAAGGGTGAGCTTAGTAATAAAAGAAACCACATAAATTAAACAATATAATTACATCCAATTATATTATTAAAATTAGACCTTGGCCAAGTCCTTGATATCCTCTTGGCTTTTCAGCCTTCAATTCAAATAACCAAGTTAGTCATGGACTCGGGATTTATAATGCTCACACGAACCTGCCCGCTCGTGGTCCTGCCTCTACGAACCTCCTTGTTCGTAGTCCTACTCTACGGACATACCCGCCCGTAGTCCAACACATGTGATCTACCAGCTACGTACCTCCCTGCACGCAACATCTCTCAAATGTGAGCACGGAACATACGAACCTACCTAGCTCGTATCCCCACATGAGAGTAACTGAGTATGAACCTCCTCGTTCATACCATCACATGTTAACCACCATCCATGAACCTACCCGCTCATGGCATAACATCTCTTGATCCACATTCGCATCAATGCGCACAAACAACGCACACAAACTACAATAAACTCGTTGATGAGTTCAAATTTTTGCCCTCATTTAATATTTAAATTTGGGGATTTAATTGAATTTTCTGTGCTTAAAGATTGATTTAATTAGGATTTGTGATTATTGGATTTATTGAGTAAGTTTGGTAAAAGTGGCGTAAAAATTGATTTTAATTGCATAAAATATTATTGGATATTCTAACGTTTGTTAATGTAGCTGGAATTTATTTTTGGTCAATTAATAGTGTGATTTTGAAGTATTCAAAGTTACAAAATAAGTCCAAAATCAAGAAATTCTGGAAAAGAATAAATCAGGAGCTAAATGCACCCCCAGATTTTATTTGCACACTCCTCCCTCAAGTGGACCACAAAAACCTGTTCTGCACCCCCAGTTTTCACTAAGTTGCACCCCTCCTACCACTTAAACTCCACTCAACCAGATCATGCCATGTGGCAATCCCCACCTTTTTAAATTAACCAACCATAAGCTGCCACGTGTCATAATCCTCCACTCACCAAATTGACCACTCAGATCTTGCCACGTCATCATCTCCTCCATCTCACACATGAAACCCTAACCCTAATTTTCCTTCCACCCACCATGGCAGCCGTCGCCGCCATCTCCTCGCCGGCCACCACTGCAACTCGCCAGAAACAGCAGCCTCCATTCCCGCAACCTTCACGCACCATCGCAGCACCTCTTCCGGCCACCACAGATCACGCAGCAGCCATGAAGCAAGTTCTTCTTCCTCACGTAGCAGCCATGGAGCGAGTTCTTCTTCCTCACGCAGCAGCCATGGCTACACCAGTTTTGAATCCACCATTGACGCAGAACCATCGTTTGTTGTCCTTACCACGTTCACACCGCAACAACAGCCATGGAAACTCCCACACTATCCGTCGCGATCATCTTCTCCGTCAGCCACCAGCGCGAGCACCTGCAACCATCATTCGCGTACCAGCAGCGTCCACAAACCTCTGCCACCTTCACTTGAACCACCGCGCACCAGCAGCCACGAATCTGCACCTTCACGCCGGTGAGCGCATCTCCATCGCAGCTTCACCATCTCTGCAGCAGCCAGTGCGAACCTGCACCACTACGAGCCACCAGTGCCTGCACCTGCATCTGCACGAACCAGTTTCATTCACGTACCTGTCCTCACCGGAAAATGCTGCTGAACCACCATGGAAGCACCTACAGGAATCACGAAGCCGCCACGCAAACGCAACAGCAGCCAAGTCGCCGGAGCAGCCACCACGTCGGAGCAGCCGCGCCATCACGAGGGAGGGAGAAGAGTGTGAGAGTGAAACCCTAATTCTAGAAAGTGCACTCTGCGCCATGTGTCAGCATTTGATAGGCAGTCAACTGGTCAAACTCTGGTCAACTGGTCAAACTCTGGTCAACTGGTCAAACTCTGGTCAAATTCTGGTCAATTTTGTAAAAATGCTTAAATAAGAGGGGCAGAATTGGAAATTGGACAGAAATTGAGTTGCTAATTAATTAAATAAAAATGAAAGATTTTAGCAACTGACAGATAAAGCCCAAAGTCCAGTTGAAGCCTATATAAAGAGACTTAAGGGAGCAGAAGCAAAAGAAAATTTGACAACTTACAGCTTAGACACTTAGAACTCTCTGGTTTTGGCAGATACCGTCTCCACCACATCTCTCATTCTTTCTTTTATTTTCTTACCTTCATATCATCATGTATTCCATCAGAGCCATGGAGGGCTAAGCTTTTAGGGTTGATTCCACTGTAATTTCTTAACTGGATTCTGAGGTTAGATGAATTTATATGTTTTGTTATTTTGATTATTGTTGTGGTTTTTGTTTATCTATGTCCTTTGCTTCTTAATCGAATAGAAAATAATGATTTTAAATCTACATGCATGCTAATCATATGAGTTAAAAGGTTTTTAAATTAAATTGAGACTTTACTTTGATTTTGTTTAGAAACTTTCATTTGATTAAATAAGTTTTTGCCAATAATTGAGACTTTAATTTGATTAGAGGTAATTACTTGAACTAAAATTAGTCAGGACTTTACTTTGATTAATTAAGTTTTCTATTTGGTAAAGAAACAAAGGAATAGACATGATTAGGCATAGTAAAATTAATTGAGACTGTACTTTGATTGAATTTACTATGGATAATCTAACAATTCTCACTTTTAATTGAGACTGTACTTTGATTAAAAGTGAGGATGCCAACAAATGAATTGAGTCTTTACATTGATTGATTTGTAAATCAACAACAATAATTAATTTAAAAATAATCTCTAGATAACCAATGAAGAATCTTATTTAGAAAAAGCAGTGGAATTGACCTATTTACTATTACTGTGTTTACAATCTTCCGTGTCATTTTCTTTGCATATCAAAACCCCCTATTTTTATAATTGCTAGTTTTAATTGCATTTTTAAGAATCAAATATTTGAGATCAATTCCGTATTCGTTGTGAGACGACTCAGGGTTATCTTAACCCTAACTATTTTGTTCACTACTAACTGGCAATACTGAAGTTGCTAAAGTAGTGGTAATTTGATCGCCTAACGACAGCGATATCAAATTTGGCGCCGTTGCCGGGGAGTACGATTAGTATTTCTTTTATTTTGATTCTGTTTTTATTTATTTATTTTATTTTATTTATTTATTTATTTTATTTATTTTTATTTATTTATTTATTTTACGCATATACGTTTAATATAGTTTGTTATTTTGTAGTCTCTAGTTTTCTTTTAATATATTCCAAGCAAAGTTCTATTTTTGTTTTGATTAAGAATTTCTTTTAAGAAATTTTTGAGACTAGTTTGGAAAACTCTGTCTAGGAAAGATTTGGTATTTAAGTTGCCCATTGTGACGCACCTCTCTTTCCTGGAAGTAGACCCAACGACATCTTAACTCATTTCTTTCTTGAAATCTTTCTCCAAAACAAGAATAGGAAGAAAAAAAAAACACACAGGGAAACACTTTCAGGTGGACTGCATAGTGCATGACTCGGGCCAATCCGGGTCAATTTTATCAACTTGATTCAGAACTTGAAAGGAACTTGCGTAAATCACGTAGGAGACTTGAACTCAGGTGTTCTACTGAAGGAGCACCATCATCATCTGAACCTACCACTGAAAGTGTACCGCTAGAATCACCTCCGGTGATTAACATATCCTCTGATCCATCACCTGAACCAGAAATTCAAGAAGATAGAATGGAAGAAAGAACAATAAGAGAGTTGGCTTCACCGGATGCAGCAATTACACAAAACATGTGCATCCAATATCCAGATGGAGAATGTGAGCTTAAGTCTAGGTTAATCCATCTTGTACCCAAATTCCATGGATTAGCAGGAGAAGACCCGTACCATCACTTGAAGGAATTTCATGTTGTTTGTTCATCCATGAGACCTACAACAGTGACAGAGGAACATATCAAGCTTAAGGCTTTTCCATTCTCATTGCAAGATGCCGCTAAGAATTGGTTATACTGCCTTCCGCCAGGATCCATCAATACTTGGGAGACTCTGAAAAGATTATTTCTGGAAAAGTTTTTTCCAGCATCTAGAGTTGTTGCTATTCGCAAAGATATTTATGGGATAAGGCAACAAGAAAGAGAAAGTCTTCACGAGTATTGGGAAAGATTCAAAAAGTTATGTGCCTCCTGTCCTCATCACCAAATAAACGAGCATCTCCTCATTCAGTACTTTTATGAGGGATTGAGTATCATGGATAGACAAATGATAGATGCTGCAAGTGGAGGGTCATTGGTGGACAAAACGCCAACAAATGCAAGACAACTGATGAAAACTATGGCGTCGAACCATCAACAATTTTCCACAAGGAGTAATTCTATAACTCTATTGAAGGGAACCCATGGAGTAGAAGCTTCATATGTTGCAGATCACAAGAAATTAGAAGGAAAGTTGGACGACTTAGCGGCCATGGTAAGGACCTTGACAGACTTACAGAAAAAGCCTATCCCTTCTACTTTATGTGGAATTTGTGCTTCTACTAATCATCCTACAGAGGCTTGTTCTATGTTAAAAGAGACAGGGACGTTAGACAATGAACAAACTCAGGCATATGCTGCAAACATCTATGGCAATAATAGACCACCTCGGCAGCAATACAACCATGACTTGTCCTCCAACAAGTACAACCCAGATTGGAAGGAATATCCCAGCCAGAAATGGGGAAATCAACAGCCTCAACACCAACAAGTCTATGTTCCACCTCAACAGAGGCAACAACCACAACTAGCTGCAACCTCTGGTGATTCAAACATGGAAGCAATGATGAAAATGATGGCTGACATGATGAAAGGACAAATCAATGAGTTGAAACAGACAATGGAAGCAACCAATCAAAATTTGCAAAATCAGATTGGACAAATGGCAAATGAGTTAAATCAGATGAAGTCTCAACAAGGCTCAAGCAATTTGCCTGCACAAACTGTAATTAACCCGCGAAATGTAAGTGCTATTACTTTAAGATCGGGTAAGCAAATACAATGTAATGCCTTTATCTGTTTGACAATGCAAATACTTTAAGTTTGACAATGCTATGTTAGATTTAGGAGCTTCCATTAATGTAATGCCTTTATCTGTTTTTACTTCACTTCATCTTGGACCTCTTAAGTCTACTGGTGTGGTTCAATTGGCCAACCGTAGCACAGTTAACCCTGCAGGTGTACTAGAAGATGTGCTTGTCCGTGTGGACAAATTAATTTTTCCTGCAGATTTGTATATCTTGGACATGAAGGATGATGAAGGAATGAGTTCAACCACAATTATCTTGGGAAGACCATTCATGATGACAGCACGTACCAAGATAGACGTGCATGCAGGATCCTTGACTATGGAGATAGGAGATGAGAAGGTGCAGTTCAACGTGCTAGAAGCCATGAAGCACCCAATTGAAGACCATTCTTTGTTTTGTATTGATTTATTGAGTAATGTAGTGAACAATTATGCTTTTGGACTTTTGGACGTTTTATCTGGTTTTTCTTCTTCTTTGGATTTTTCTTTTTCGAATATTTCGGGCTCAATTTTAGACGAAAGAGAAAATTGTAAAACAGGTGATGTTGAGGACGTGGTGTCACTATTTGATACCTCTGTGGCGTCCAAGTGTGATGCTGAGGTGGCTGAAATTACCTTAGGCAGTAAAATGTTGCCATCTGTGGAACAGCCACCCACTTTGGAGTTGAAACCTTTACCATCTCATTTGAAATATGTTTATCTTGAGAGGGATGGGAAACTCCCTGTTATTATATCTGCCTTGCTTACTGACGAGCAGGAACAAAAGCTATTGCAGGTTATCAAAGATCACAAGCGAGCAATAGGCTAGACTTTGGCAGATATTCCTGGTATTAGTCCTTCTTTCTGCATGCACAAAATACTCTTGGAGGAGGATGCTAAACCGGTAAGACAACCTCAGAGGAGACTGAATCCTCAGCTGATGGAGGTTGTGAAGAAAGAAGTCACCAAGTTGCTACAAGCAGGTATTATATATCCCATTTCTGACAGCACTTGGGTGAGTCCTGTACATGTGGTCCCCAAGAAATCTGGGATCACCATGGTCAAGAATGAGAAGAACGAGTTGATTCCTACTCGTATTCAGAATAGCTGGAGGGTCTGTATTGATTATAGAAGACTAAACCAGGCCACCAGGAAGGACCACTTTCCTTTACCATTCATGGACCAGATGTTAGATCGATTGGCAGGTAAGTCTCATTACTGTTTTCTTGATGGATTCTCTGGGTATTTTCAGATTTGTATTGCCCCAGAGGATCAACATAAAACTACCTTTACTTGTCCATTCGGTACATATGCTTATAGGAAAATGCCATTTGGCCTTTGCAATGCTCCTGGAACATTTTAGCGATGTATGATGAGTATTTTTACAGATTTGTTGGAGCATTGTATTGAGGTTTTTATGGATGATTTTAGTGTATATGGTTCATCTTTTGATCACTACTTGTCTAATCTTGCTAGAGTCTTGGAGAGATGTGAAGAAACTAACCTTGTTCTAAATTTTGAAAAATGTCATTTTATGGTGGAACAAGGTATAGTTTTAGGTCACGTTGTTTCCAAGAATGGTATATCTGTAGATCCTGCTAAAATTGATATTATTTCACAATTGCCTTACCCCTCTTCTGTGAAAGAGGTTCGATCTTTTCTTGGACATGCAGGATTTTACAGGAGATTTATCAAGGACTTCAGCAAGATAGCCAACCCTCTCTCCAACCTGTTGCAAAAGGATGTAGTATTTGACTTTGGAGAGAGGTGCAAAGATGCGTTTGATACATTGAAAAAGGCGCTTACCACCACTCCTATCATCCAGACACCTGGCTGGACATTACCGTTCGAGTTGATGTGTGATGCATCAAACTTTGTAGTAGGAGCGGTGCTTGCACAAAAAGATAGGAAGCTATCACATGTGATATATTATGCTTCCAAAACGTTGAACATAGCGCAGGCTAACTACACCACGACTGAAAAGGAATTATTGGCTGTTGTGTTTGCCTTGGACAAATTCAGATCGTATATACTTGGTTCCAAGGTAATTGTTTATACTGATCATGCAGCATTAAAATTCCTTCTGAAGAAAGCAGATTCGAAACCAAGGTTGATCAGATGGATGCTACTGCTCCAAGAGTTTGACATTGAGATTCTAGACAGAAGTGGAGCACATAACTTAGTAGCCGATCATCTTAGCAGGATTGAAAATGGAGAAGATAACATTCCTATTAAGGATGACTTTCCTGATGAAGTCCTCCTAGCATTGACTGTTGTGAAAGGTATGTTTCCTGAACCTTGGTTTGCTGACATTATTAATTATTTGGTTGTTTCTGCTATACCTCCTTCCTTCTCCAAATATGAAAGAATCAAGCTAAAAAGTGAGGCAAAATACTACATCTGGGAAGACCCAATCTTATGGCGCATCGGTAGTGACCAAGTCATAAGGAGGTGTGTTCCAGATATCGAGATACCTCATGTGCTTGAGTTCTGCCATTCGTCTCCTTTTGGTGGACATTATGGCACACAAAGAACAGGTAGGAAGGTGTTGGATTGTGGATTATATTGGCCTACCATTTTTAAAGATGCACAGAGGGTATATGAAAATTGTGAGCAGTGCCAAAGGGCAACCAGATCCATTACAAGAAGGGATGAAATGCCTCAACAACCCATGCTATATTGTGAGGTATTTGATATTTGGGGTATTGATTTTATGGGTCCTTTTCCTCCTTCTTTTGGGTTTCCTTATATTTTGCTTGCTGTAGACTATGTCTCCAAATGGGTGGAAGCCATAGCTACAAGGACTAATGATTCTCGAGTTGTTATGAGTTTTGTCAGGTCTAACATTTTCTGCAGATTTGGGATACCACGAGCCATCATCAGTGACCAGGGGACTCATTTCTGTAATAGGCTACTTAAGAACATGTTGAAGAAGTATGGGGTGACACATCGCATTGCTACACCATATCACCCCCAAACCAATGGACAAGCAGAGATCTCTAACAAAGAGATTAAAAAGATACTAGAGAAAGTAGTGAAGCCTAGTCGAAAGGATTGGGCCACAAGATTGGATGATGCACTTTGGGCACACAGGACAGCCTACAAAACACCTATAGGTATGTCACCTTTCAGGTTGGTTTTTGGAAAGGCTTGTCATCTACCTGTGGAGATTGAACATCGTGCCTATTGGGCCATGAAAGCATGCACCTTGGATTTGGAAGAAGCAGGAAATGAGCGAAAACTTCAGTTGCAAGAACTAGAGGAGATTAGGTTTGCAGCCTATGAAAATTCAAAGTTCTACAAAGAGAAAACCAAGAAGTTCCATGACCAAAAGCTTGTGGCTAGAAAGGATTTCAAGGTAGGCCAGAAGGTGTTACTATACAAATCCAAGCTTGGTCACATGAGTGGTAAGTTGCGTTCTACTTGGGAAGGACCATACATTGTTACAGAAGTTTTCCCTTATGGAGCAGTGGAGATCAAGGAAGAATCCTCAGCAAGAACTTTTAAAGTTAATGGGCATCGTCTTCGGATATTCAATGAGAATCAAGATATGTTGAACAAGACGATGGATGGGATGAACTTAACTTCTCCCTCATACCTTCCATCTTGAGGAGGTAAGTAGACTTCATACTTTTTCTTTGCATTTTATACATATTGAATACATTGAGGACAATGCATGGATAAAATGTGGGGGTGTGGGGAGATTTTCCCCCTTTTCTGTTTTTGTTTTCTATTTGTTTTGTTTTTCCTTTTCTAATTTTGTTTTCTGTTTGTTTAAAAAAAAAAGGTTTTTGTTTTCAATAAAACATATTGACATTGGATTTTTGGATTTGATTTACTAATTGGAACGTTCATAATTCTGAGAAAATAAGAGTCATGTGCTATGAATGGATTGTTTCTGTGATTTACTTGATTGAGTTGATTTGAGAGTTTCTGGAATAAATCTTTTGTGAAAGAGTTTTTGATCTTGTGAGTTTTGAGCTTTATTGTAAGGATGAACTACCATGTGTCATTCCTATTTTTCTTGTGTGATTTGCTCATGTCTTGTTGATACTCAAATGTTTAGCTTGATTCTGTTGTTTTGCATCTTAGGTGCACATGCATGATTTGATATGACTGAGGCATTTCTTGTTTTTAGCTACTTGGCCAAATAAGCTAACCAGGACATTGATCCATTGATAGCCCCTTGAGCTTAAACCTTTTTTTCTTGTTTTGAGCATACTGTTAAACCTTAAAAAGAAAAAGACCATTTTTTTCCTTACCTTAGGGAGAAAGAAGGAGCTAGTGGATTATGTTGAGATTGGTTGAGGAATAAAGTGTGGGGGTGAGTATTTCCCCCACAAAGTTGTAAAAATGGCAAAAAGGAAAATAATTATTGATGACAGAGTGTTGTAATGAAAAATAATTGCTGTTTGAAAAAGAGCAACAAAGGATAAAAGAAAAAAAAAACAAAGAAAAAATGGATTTTTTTTTGAAACTATGCTCCATAACTCTTTCTTCCTTACTATTTCAAAAACACACAAATCCTAAAGTTTTTCCTACCTTTGCCTTGGCCTCATTATAACCTTGAAAAGTCCTCATAATTTTTGAATGCATGTTTTCTGAAAGCTGTGAATATTAGAGTCTTGCTAAGCATTGAGAGTGTTTACTTGCATGGGTATTTTGAGTGAAAACACAAGCGAAAACACTTGAGCGAATCTTGGTGAGAAAATATATATTTAACTTGAGTGTTTCTCTTTCATATTTGATTATCTTGTAAACTTAAAAGATTAACTCATGTGTGAAAAACAGAATTTTGTCCATTTGTTTGTGCATGACAACATGATTTCTAGAAGATTGATCTGTTTCCATTTGTATTCATTTCTTTAATCCACTGAACATATGGAATAAAAGACCTCAGAATAAAGTTTTGAAATTGTTCAATTTTGCCCAGGAGTGCAAAAGGATAAGTGTGGGTGTGTGATGAGTTCAAATTTTTGCCCTCATTTAATATTTAAATTTGGGGATTTAATTGAATTTTCTGTGCTTAAAGATTAATTTAATTAGGATTTGTGATTATTGGATTTATTGAGTAAGTTTGGTAAAAGTGGCGTAAAAATTGATTTTAGTTGCATAAAATATTATTGGATATTCTAACGTTTGTTAATGCAGCTGGAATTTATTTTTGGTCAATTAATAGTGTGATTTTGAAGTATTCAAAGTTACAAAATAAGTCCAAAATCAAGAAATTCTGGAAAAGAATAAATCAGGAGCTAAATGCACCCCCAGATTTTATTTGCACACTCCTCCCTCAAGTGGACCACAAAAACCTGTTCTGCACCCCAAGTTTTCACTAAGTTGCACCCTTCCTACCACTTAAACTCCACTCAACCAGATCATGCCATGTGGCAATCCCCACCTTTTTAAATTAACCAACCATAAGCTGCCACGTGTCATAATCCTCCACTCACCAAATTGACCACTCAGATCTTGCCACGTCATCATCTCCTCCATCTCACACATGAAACCCTAACCCTAATTTTCCTTCCACCCACCATGGCAGCCGCCGCCGCCATCTCCTCGCCGGCCACCACTGCAACTCGCCGGAAACAGCAGCCTCCATTCCCGCAACCTTCACGCACCATCGCAGCACCTCTTCCGGCCACCACAGATCACGCAGCAGCCATGGAGCGAGTTCTTCTTCCTCACGCAACAGCCATGGAGCGAGTTCTTCTTCCTCACGCAACAGCCATGGAGCGAGTTCTTCTTCCTCACGCAGCAGCCATGGCTACACCAGTTTTGAATCCACCATTGACGCAGAACCATCGTTTGTTGTCCTTACCACGTTCACACCGCAACAACAGCCATGGAAACTCCCACACCATCCGTCGCGATCATCTTCTCCGTCAGCCACCACCGCGAGCACCTGCAACCATCATTCGCGTACCAGCAGCGTCCACAAACCTCCGCCACCTTCACTTGAACCACCGCGCACCAGCAGCCACGAATCTGCACCTTCACGTCGGTGAGCGCATCTCCATTGCAGCTTCACCATCTCTGCAGCAGCCAGTGCGAACCTGCACCACTACGAGCCACCAGTGCCTGCACCTGCATCTGCACGAACCAGTTTCGTTCACGTACCTGTCCTCACCGGAAAACGCTGCTGAACCACCATGGAAGCACCTACAGGAATCACGAAGCCGCCACGCAAACGCAACAGCAGCCAAGTCGCCGGAGCAGCCACCACGTCGGAGCAGCCGCGCCGTCACGAGGGAGGGAGAAAAGTGTGAGAGTGAAACCCTAATTCTGGAAAGTGCACTCTGGCCACGTGTCAGCATTTGATAGGCAGTCAACTGGTCAAACTCTGGTCAAATTCTGGTCAATTTTGTAAAAATGCTTAAATAAGAGGGGCATAATTGGAAATTGGACAGAAATTGAGTTGCTAATTAATTAAATAAAAATGAAAGATTTTAGCAACTGACAGATAAAGCCCAAAGTCCAGTTGAAGCCTATATAAAGAGACTTAAGGGAGCAGAAGCAAAAGAAAATTTGACAACTTACAGCTTAGACACTTAGAACTCTCTGGTTTTGGCAGATACCGTCTCCACCACATCTCTCATTCTTTCTTTTATTTTCTTACCTTCATATCATCATGTATTCCATCAGAGCCATGAAGGGCTAAGCTTTTAGGGTTGATTCCACTGTAATTTCTTAACTGGATTCTGAGGTTAGATGAATTTATATGTTTTGTTATTTTGATTATTGTTGTGGTTTTTGTTTATCTATGTCCTTTGCTTCTTAATCGAATAGAAAATAATGATTTTAAATCTACATGCATGCTAATCATATGAGTTAAAAGGTTTTTAAATTAAATTGAGACTTTACTTTGATTTTGTTTAGAAACTTTCATTTGATTAAATAAGTTTTTGCCAATAATTGAGACTTTAATTTGATTAGAGGTAACTACTTGAACTAAAATTAGTCAAGACTTTACTTTGATTAATTAAGTTTTCTATTTGGTAAAGAAACAAAGGAATAGACATGATTAGGCATAGTAAAATTAATTGAGACTGTACTTTGATTGAATTTACTATGGATAATCTAACAATTCTCACTTTTAATTGAGACTGTACTTTGATTAAAAGTGAGGATGCCAACAAATGAATTGAGTCTTTACATTGATTGATTTGTAAATCAACAACAATAATTAATTTAAAAATAATCTCTAGATAACCAATGAAGAATCTTATTTAGAAAAAGCAGTGGAATTGACCTATTTACTATTACTGTGTTTACAATCTTCCGTGTCATTTTCTTTGCATATCAAAACCCCCTATTTTTATAATTGCTAGTTTTAATTGCATTTTTAAGAATCAAATATTTGAGATCAATTCCGTATTCGTTGTGAGACGACTCAGGGTTATCTTAACCCTAACTATTTTGTTCACTACTAACTGGCAATACTGAAGTTGCTAAAGTGGTGGTAATTTGATCGCCTAACGACAGCGATATCACTCGCTTGAGCTAGAAGCCTTAACTTAAGCGACCAGGCCTGTCTCGCTTAGGCTAAGCTTTCTCACTTGAGCGAGCATGCTACCATGGCTTGATTGCGCCTCACTTAGGCGAGCTCATCCCACTTGGGCGAGATCTCCTTTCGCCTAACACAAACATCTCTTGCCTAAGCGGCGAGTCACCAGGAACACACTCATCAGTTCATGATTTCTCGCTTAGGTGAGTACCTCTCGCCCGAGCGAGGTGCTCTGTCGCCCTATCCATGGGCTACTCGCCTGAGCGAGACCCTCGAGCACAACCTCAACACTTCACGATTTCTCGCTTAGGGGAGATGCTCTCGCTTGAGTCTTGCCTGAGTGAGACGCTCGAGCAACACTAGGTTTTGAGTTTTTGCTATTTTCGCCTAGGCGAGCCTTGCTCGCCTGAGCGAGAATAGCAGACATTCTCCCCTGTTCACGCACACAGACACCAATTCCAGTTTCCAAATTCTTCATTCCAACATTACCAATAATCTATTTTGACAAGCCATTCATAAGAACAAGTTATGCACCCAAATAAACCCCCAAAACGTGAGATTAAGCCATACCAATTCATGCATTGTAGAAACCCTTATCATATTCATACACAACTTAGGGGTTTACTCCAATAACATCTAACACAATCAAGGTTCAATCCAAACACATAGTGCACGAAAATTTTATGACAAAGGTACAATTGTTCATTGCATAATACAAAATACACGAAAATATTACAAACATGTATATAGATACAAAAAGAGCTCCCCTAACCTGGAATTTCTTGCTCCAACTGGGTTTTCTAACCTTAGCTTTGTAATACCCCAAGAACCCTCCTTTGCTCTTCCAAAAATTCAGCTCTTCTGATTCTCTCTAACTCTCTTTTCACTCCAAATTCGTGCTCCTTTTTCACTCTAGGTTTCAGACTTCAAAAACCCTCCTAATTGCCTAAGTTTCCCCTTTTATATGGTTCCTAATTGTAGTATATGGCAAAAAAACGAAAAATGGCCTTTTTAATGTCTATAATTACCTTTCATAGGGCATTATAGGTTGTTTTCCCAGCTCCCTTGGCTGCCCATTTCCTCTAGGGTTTTCCCACCCTTTCACTTTCAAGTCACAATGATATTAGCAAAAATAAAGAAATGAATTTCATTCTGAGCAAGGTTTGAACACCCAACCCCTTAATTGCACAATCAATGCACAATCAATTCAACCAATTCATGTTTCGTGATAATTCCTATAATTCTATAATTATGTTATCACTCGATATAATCATGCATATTATTAAAATTAATAATAAATCAAATAACACATAAATGGTATACATAGGACTTGAAAGTCCTCTCACACAACCAAATTACTCTCAACCACTTGAGCTAGTACTCTTCCACGTCACAATAATTAACATTAAATGCCATAAAGGCTTCTACTACCCGCATTAAATCCATGATACTTTGTGTAACATCCCGACCGGATATTACGGATTTAAAATAATAAAAAAAGTAAACAATAAATACCGTCCATTTAATAAATATCATTTCCCAAAAATGCAGGAAAATTTAAAACTTTATTAAGTCATTATGAAATACCTCAAATACAAAATTATAAAAACTTCATTGTAATTATCAAAGCTTAGTAATATAAAATATTACAATTTATTATAAATCATGAAATATAAAACAATGGTAAAACTTCCTCCCGATCTAGCCCCCGCTCTGTGGCTAAGCCTCACCAGATTCACCTGCAACAATATATGCTTACGTGTACCGCGTACACAATCATCGCCAAACACACACAAATAGGGTGAGCTAACAATAAAATAAACATATATACAAACATATACATATATCACAACCAAACCAAAGGAATTCCATCCTCTGATTCCATAACACATGGCCATTACCATGTCAACCGTGTTCTACGTCTTCTAGTGAGTACCTCAAGATGTCTTGCTGCCACACCTATTAGCCACAACTGATAGAACACGTGCGGGAAATCATGTTATGGATCACACACCGTAACACCAGGTGGAGTTCCCAATACGAATAACATTCGTAACGTCCCGAGACTACCAAACTCGTCAATTTAATACTGAGGAGCGCAATCTACTGGACCCTATCCGTACATGCCACAACGTGCACACTCACACCGACAACACTCACCAACCTGAGCCCCAACTCAAGAATTCCTCGTGTTTATCCGCCATCCCGAGCCACAACTCAAGAGATGTTATTCTGAGCCACAACTCAAGGAATACCACATGCTTAACCCCTATCCCGAGCCACAACTCAAGGGATACGTTCTGAGCCACAACTCAAGGAACACCAACAAGCCGACCTTTAAGATATCCTAGAAGCCTTGTAAACCACACACATCAAAGCAAGCAAAACACCTTTGCTTCACGGTATCGCCTAGCACAACACATGGGGTGCCAGGCACTTCAGGCTTCCAGACCGCTTGGCGGGAGACACGTACCGCCAGGCACCAAAGGCCTCTAGTGCCTCTGTTTGCAAGTGTTGCCTGGTGGGACAACCCTTACCGCCAGGCGCCACGCGTCAGCTCAACCCCCGTGGAAAGCAGCCATCGCTTGGAGGGTCTTATACCACCGCCAAGCGTTGTACCAGTACAACGAGTTGTATTGGTTAAGGTTTCTCATATTTACTTCCTGTCTTTCTTAACTCTTTTACGAGCCATCATATACTTACCAATCATTCCAGGTCCACTCTCTATTACTGAACTTAACTTTCTAATACCTTGCTATCACCATCATCCTCATTGAATGAATTCAGTCTCTTGATCAATACCAATTTCTCTTAAATCTACTAAATTAAAACCTTATTACTCCAATTTCAACCAAAGTCACCATCAGACCTGAAACTTATCATGGGTTTCCATTGTTAATCAACTCAATTCAATTTTACTTAATATATCCATATATCACTTACCTTAGTATCATATCATTTCTTCACCTTAGGCAACACTTCCTAAAATCCCATTCTTAATTTATTCCATGATGTTCTAGTTTTCAATGCTCTCCTCTGTACTATAATTATATTCAATTCTTTTAACATAACTTGATCATTATAATTCTGTCTAATTCCCCTCCATGCATCACCCACTTCTTCTAATACCATATCCAACATTTTTCTAAGTTAAGTCGACCACCTTGGTTCATGCACTAGGTTTCTCCCATTAACCATTCAAAAACATCAATAAATCCATCCTCTCAATTCCATTTAGGACTGCATCAGAACCCAAACCCAGTGCCTACCATCGCAACCACGCAGTGAAGTATCCACTACGTTGGCACCTAGTCGTGACACAAATGCCTCCAGGCAGTACTTGCCAAAAACCCTAAAACACCATGCATTGATCTTTTACTCAATTTCAGCAGCCAATCATTGCTACCCAATGTACCTATTCTTTAACCCAAGTCAGATTCACAAATTTTCAACACAATTTTAGTATTAAACATTAATAATCCTCAAATTCCCAATTTTCCAAACCCTAAAAAGATGTTCATATGAGTTCATCCAATTTAACCACTAATTCCACAAATGTCAAGGATATACGACATATAACCACTCATAGAGAGTTAGAACTTGATTTCTCCCCGATCAGAATTCTCCCAGAACACAAAAAATGAAAAAAAAAGAGGAACCCAAAAACTAGGTTAGTCACCAAGCGTCGCCTGGCGATTAAACTTGTGCCGCCAGGCGATTTCATCTCTAGAACCCAAAAATTTCACATGTTAGGGATGCGTCGCCTGACGACTTTGAATGCTCACCAGGCGGTTTCTGGAAAATTTCCATAAACTTATCATTATGCAGTTTAAGCCAGAATTAAACATCTAATTTTACATACAACATGCAGAATAGTAACACGAATTTAAATACACGGAGTCCAGCTCCCCTAATCTGGATTCCTTGCTCCAAAAGTGTGAAACGTTTTGAGTCATTGATCCTACTTGGCCTTAGCTTGTGATTCCTCCTTCAAGACACCTTCTCACTATCACTTTTCTCTCCTTGCACGCACTCAAACACACTCTCTACAACACTCACGTTTTGGTTGCTTCAGAAACCCTTTCTCTCCTCTCACAATTCCCTCAATGGGTTAATTACTAAGCCTTAGTGGTGGTTTAATGACCCAAAACGAAATCATCATTACATTGAGTTTAATTGTCACTCAATGGCCCTTCTATGATGGTTTTCCAGCCCCCTTGGCTGCTAGGGTTTCCTTGCCCTTTCACCTTCATGCTAAAAGAAATTTTGAAAAAATGAAAGTTTAATTTGGAGCCACCAAGATTCGAACCCATAACCATGCCAATGCCAGCACAATACACAATCATTCAACCAATTCATGTTTCATGATAATTCTTAAAATTCTAAGATTATATTATCACTCACATGATTAAGCATATTATTACAATTAATAAAAAAATAAATAACACACAATTGGCATACATAGGACTTGAACCCAAGTCCTCTCACACAATCAAGTACTCTCAACCATTTGAGCTAGTACTTTTCCAAGTCATACATGTCAAAATTAAATGTCATAAAGGCTCTCGTTACCCACATTTATTAATTAATTAATTTTTACGAGTCTTACACTTTGCCAACACATGTTCTAAGAGAAATTTGGGAAATTGATCGCAGCAGCAAAGGCCTTCTGGTGAACAATCTCGGGTTGTCGGGATAGTGTTTGCTCTATCTGGTGTGGAGGCTACTTAGTCATGTAAATTAATCGAAGATACTTGTAGTCTATTTGGAAAATGTGTAAATGTGTTATTTGATTCTGGAGCTACGCATTCCTTTATATCTAAGGCGTGCGTGGAAGCACTCAGATTACATGTTCATGATCTGGTGTGTCAACTGGTGGTGTCTACACCGGCATTTGGACATGTCTCAACCAGTTTGGTCTGCATCAGATGTTCAATTGAGATCATTGGGCGTATCTTTGTGGTGAATCTTATTTATTTTTCACTTGAAGATTTGGACGAAATTCTAAGGATGGATTGGTTGACTGTCAATAACATTCTTATCGATTGTGGACAACAAAAGGTGATGTTTCGGGATGTGGCTGGGTTGGAACTAAGTTCGATTCAAGTGGTGTTGAAGGAAATCAATGATGGGGCTACTTGGGGTACCAGTGGTGGAAGAGTATGCAAATGTCTTTCTGGATGAAGAATCAGTGGTTCTGTACAAGATGGCACTGATAGAGTTGGCAAAATTGAAGAAACAAATTGAGGATCTACTAGAGAAGAAGTTCATTAGACCAAGTGTTTCGTCATGGGGTGCTCTAATTTTGTTGATGAAGAAGAAGGATGGAAGCTCAAGGTTGTGTATCAATTATCGGCAATTGAACAAGTTGACGATCAAGAACAAAAATATTTTTCCAAGGATTGATGACATGTTGAACTAGTTGAAAGGAGTTGGGGTGTTTTCAAAGATTGATTTGAGGTATGAATATCATCAGATCTTAGTCAAGCAGAGGATGTACAGAAGATGACATGCAAATCTCATTATGGGCATTATAAATATGTGGTGATGTCGTTTGGAGTAACAAATACTCCTGTAATTTTTATGGACTATATGAACATGATTTTCTAGCAGTGCTTAGATAAGTTTGTTGTCGTATTTATTGACGCCATCCTTGTTTACTCAAAAGCATCGAGACAAGTATGCCGAGCATTTGAGGGTTGTGTTGAGCATTCTCTGAGAACACTAGATGTATAGGAAATTGTCCAAGTATGAGTTCTGGTTGGACGAGGTGTAGTTCCTTGGGCATGTAATTTTTGCATAAGGTATTTCGGTGGATCTAGTGAAGGTGGTAGTTATGCTGAATTGGGAACAACCTAAGACCGTGACGGTGGTGAGAAGTTTTCTGGAGCTAGTAGGCTATTATCGTAGGTTTGTTGAAGGATTTTCTTAAATAGTGGTTGCTTTGACACAACTGACCCAGAAGAATCAACCTTTCTCGTGGACTGATAAATGTGAAGAATGTTTCGAAGAGATGAACAAAAGGTTGAAAGTGCTCCAATGTTAGCCATTCCAGATACAACTAAAGCTTTTAAAGTGTATTGTGACTTGTCTTATCAAGGTATGGGATATGTTTTATCCAGGTAAAGAGACTAGTGGCGTATGCGTCTCGACAATTGAAGATGCATGAAAGGAATTATCCTACGCATGATCTTGAGTTGCCTGTAGTGGTGTTTCGCAAAAGACTTGGAGACACTACTTGTATAGATTGAAATTTATTCAATGATCATAAAAGTTTGAAGTACATGTTTGACCAAAAAGGAGTTGAATATGAGCCAAGGGAGATGGATAGAGCATTTGAATGACTACGACTTTGAACTCCTATATCATCCAGGAAAGGCCAATGTGGTAGCAAATGTGTTGAGTAGGAAACGAGTAAAAATGTCAACATTGATTGTGAAAGAATTTGAACTAATTGAAAAATTGTGTGATATGAACATGGGAATGCAGTTTAAAAAGGATCATATTTGGTGTAGTCGTGTAATTATCACCAATGATTTCTTAGAAAATATTAAGGTAGAATAGTTGGGAGATGTAGCATTGCAGCATATAGTTGAGTTGTTAGGAATGCATTAGGCCAAAGACTTTAGCCTGGGAGCAGATGGCATTCTCCGTTTTAGAAATAGAGTATGTGTTCCAGCGAAGGATGAATTAAGAAAGATGATTATGGAGGAAGGACATAAGAGTTGTCTTAGTATACATCAAGGTATGACTAAGATGTACAAGGACCTTAAGGAACATTTTAGTGGAGTGGAATGGAGAAAGATGTGGCAAAATTCGTATCGCCATTCTTGGTCTGTTAGAAAGCCAAGATTGAATATCAAAGACCTAGATGTATACTACAGCAGTTGGACATTCCTAATTGAAAGTGAGACAATATATCGATGGACTTTGTGACACATTTGCCAAGGTCAGCTAAGGGTCATGATTCGATCTGGGTAATTATCGACAGGTTGACAAAGTGTGCTCATTTCTTGCTTATCAATCATAAGTGGTCAATGTATAAACTGGCAGAGTTGTATATTTGAGAGATTGTAAGGTTACATGGAGTGCCAACTAGCATTATTTCAAATCATGATCTGAGGTTTACGTCAAGGTTTTGGCAAAAATTGCAAGAAGCTCTATGCACGCGGTTAAGGATGAGTTTGGCATATGAAGCTCTATATTGGAGGAGGTGCAGAACATCGTTGTTTGGTATCAAGATGAAGAAGTGGTTAGTATAGGACCTGAGTTGTTGTAGAAAATTATGAAGAAAACATAAGTAGATTCAAGAGCAGATGCGGGCAACTAAAAGTAGACAAAAGTCTTATGTTGACAAGAGAAGAAGGCAGCTCAAGTTTGAGGTGGGAGATCATCTATTTCTTTGGGTAACTCTGACAACTAGTGTTGGAAGAGCCATCAGATCGAAGAAGTTGATGCCAAAGTTTCTTGGGTCGTATCTGTAACATCCTGTCTGAATATTACGAATTTTAAATAATAAAATAAGGAAAATAATAAATACGCCTCATTTATTGAAACATCATTTCCCAAAACGCGAGAAAATTTAAAACTTTATTATAATATAAAGTATCTCAAATCTTTAATTTACAAAGTCAAATATAAAAGACATGTTCCATAATCCAAATGGTTAAAAAATTCATAAAATAATAAGACGATGAATATAATTAATTTCCCTACCTAGCCCACGCTCTGGATCTACGCCTCACCAGATCCACCTGTAACATCATCTGCTCCCGTGTACCGCGTACATGATCATCGCCAAACACAAGCAGATAGGATGAGCTAACAATAAAAGTAATCATATATACAAACATATAAATCACAATCACACCAAAGGAATTCCATCCTTTGATTCCATACCACATGGCCACCACCATGTTCACCGTGTTCTATGTCTTTTGATGAGTATCTCCAAACGTCTTGCTACCACACCTACCAGCCACGACTAGTAGAGCATGTGCAGAAAACCATGCTACGGACCACACTCTGTAATGTCAGGTGAAGTTCCCAATACGAATAACATTCGTAACGTCCCAAGACTATCAAACTCATCAGCTCAACACTGCACACTCACACTAGCAACACTCGCCAACCCCAGCCACAACTCAAGAGTTCGTCGTGTTCATCCACCATCCCGGACCACAGCTCAAGAGATGCCATTATGAGCCACAACTCAAGGAATGCCACGTGCTTAACCCATATCCCGAGCCATAACTAAAAGGATGCCACGTGCTTAACCCATATCCCGAGCCATAACTAAAAGGATGCCACGTGCTTAACCCATATCCCGAGCCACACTAAAGGGATACGTTCTGAGCCATTACTTAAGGAACATCAGCAAGACGGCCTTCGAGATATTACCAAAGCCTTGTAGATCACGCACATCCAAAGCAAGCAAGACGTAGGTCTGGTCTCCGTATTATCGCCTGGTGCTGCTCATGAGCCGCCAAGCTAAACTCGCCTCCAAACTGCCTAGTAGGGGACACGTACCGTCTAGTCTTGTACACACAAGTTGCCCATTTACAATAGAGTTCTTTCCCACGTAAAATCATTATCATATAATAAATCCATATCACATATCCCACTAGTTCATATTCATTTAGTACTTCCAGTTCCTAATGGTCATATAACTCCCAACTCCAACAATGCTCTTATTTAATAAGGCTCCCTACGGTACTATTATTACGATAATGATGCTTCCCACTTCCCATTAACCTTCAAATTAATTTATACTAACATGTTATATATATATATATATATATATATATATATATATATATATATATATATATATATATATATATATTCACCCTAAACCTGTATTTAGTTAAATTCTCAATCCCACATTCAACAATATCTGATTTCCAAGAATTCCAGACCTAACATTTCTCCTCACAGCCACGCAATTCTTCCTTCTATATGTTGGCGCCTGGTGGCACATAGCCTGCCTCTAGGCGATGGTTCAGTCCTGGCAACCCAGAATCCCTCCCTACACCAGCGAGAATTTAAGTTCTTCTCCCAATTCCAGACAACCCTTCTAATCTTCCACTTGATGATTCTTGATCATATGATTATGGTTAGTAATATTATTTTAGACCCCCAATCGTAGAATTATATTACCTCTGCCTACCCATTTTGATTCAAAACCTAGGATTCTCCATTATTCCAACCTTAACATCCATGTACATGAAATTTCATCAAATTGAATATATTTACAACATAAATTCAACATCTAGTTCTTTACATTAGTCCATTTTCCTGTACGAATCCATTTTTCCCTAACCAGACTAGCCCAGAACACTTAAAACCCTAATTTTGAGCCAATTTTAACTCGCGTTGCCTGACGGATGTTCATCACTGCCAGGTAGTTCATACAAAACCTAGAAAATTGGGTGATAAGGTACGTGTCACCAAGCGGTTCCTCACAGGAACCCAAAAACACACAAAAAATGGTATGGGTCGCCTGGCGGCTTTGGAGGCCCGCCAGGCGATTTCTGGAAATTTTCTAGAAACCCTGAATTACGAGACCAAACAGAGGAAAACATGAACTTTTATACATACACAAATGCAATATATCACAACACATTTAAATTTACGGGTTCAGCTCCTCTAACCTAGTTTCCTTGCAAAAGCTTAAGAATTTCAAATGCTTCTTGGTCAATAATGGCTTCCCTTGCTTTCCTTTCCTTTCAGTTCCTTATCTCACTCACTAATTCAGTGCTTACCTAAAAACTCTTTTCTATACGTATGCACCAATGGCAGCCCCAACAAGCCCTTCTCTCACCCTTAATTCGCCTCTTTAATTGTACCTTAATTGTGGTTAATTGGCCAAAACGAAAATGCCATTAAAATCTGGTTTTAATTATCATTCAATGGCTATACCATGGTGGTTTTCCAGCCTTCTTGGCTGCTCCTAAAGTAGCTAGGGTTCCTCTGCCCTTTCACATTCATGCCAAATAAAATTTGGCAAAAAAAAAAGTTTAATTTTGGGTCTACCAAGGTTCAAACCCATCACCATGTTAATGTCAAATCAATGCACAACCATTCAACCAATTCATGTTTTGTGATAATTCTTATAATTCTAAGATTATATTATCACTCAACATGGTCAACATATTATTAAAATAATAATCAATTAATTAACACATAAATGGCATACATAGGACTTGAACTCAAGTCTTCTTACACAATTAATTACTCTCAACCATTTGAGCTAGTACTTTTCCACCTCATACAATTCACATTTAATGTCATAAAGGCTCCCACTACCCGCATTTATTATTTATTTATTTATTTATTTAATTAAATTTAGCGGATCTTACAATATCAGATCCTCAAGAGAATTGGTCTGGTAGCGTATGAGATTGCATTACTGCTGCAACTGGCAAACTTATATAACATGTTTCATGTATCACAGTTGAGGAAATATGTTCCTAATCCTGCACATGTGCTAGAAGAGGATGAAGCTAAGATAAATAAGACTTATTTTTAGATGTTGAGTCGTACGAGTGTTAGATGTTCAAGTCAAAATGCTTCAAGGAAAAGAGATTCGTACGGTGAAGGTGTCAACACCGCTTTTTGAGATGCCACATGTGAAATTTTTTATCCAGAATGTCAAACACAAACATTGATACCACCCTATTAACTAGGAATTTTCACAATTATTTTATCTCAAAATATCACCCTTTGAAAGTTTAACTAAAACAAGTTTAAGTCTCCAAATAAGCATTGTTCAACCAACAAGTGGTTTAAAATAAAAACGTCCAACGAAACTTAAGAAAAAGTTTGTCAAGTCCAAATAGATATTTTGTATCTTAAGATTTTGCCACATGGCAACATATGGTTGGACAGATTTTGGAAGTGAGGATTGCCACATGACAGGTCTAGTCGGCTGATTTTTGTAAGTGGTAAGAGGGGTGAAAATAGATATATTAGAGGGTGCAGAAATAGGTTTTGTGTGGCCCATTTGAAGAAAAAATAAGTTTATAAGTAAAAGCTAAGGGTGCATTCAACTCCTTGTATACTTCTTCCCAAAACTTACTAATTTTAGCCTTATTTTGTAATTTGGAATAATTTAATTCCACACCTTGAATGAATCAAAATTTAACTTCAGCTACATCAACAAATATTAGAATATCCAAAAAATAATTTATGCAACTAAAAATAACTTTTTAAGACATTTTTATCACACAAGCTCGATAAGCATCTTTATAAAAAATCCTAATTGGATTAGTCTTTTAAGCACAAAAATCAATTCAATATTCAAAATCAAACACTAAATGAGGACATAAATATGCATTCATCAGTCTAGTAACATAGGATTTTATTTAGGCCTTGTATTAAGGACATAGTTTAGGCTTGGGCTTAGTAGTCTAGTTTGGACCTAGAAGGAAATGGGCCTAACTTTAGGCAAAAGAATGTGCGCATGAAATTTGGGTTTCTTCAACCTAGAGGAGTGCAAACTTGCCTTGCAAGTCTCCTCATTGAGCGCACAAAGACATGAGAGTGTGAATGCTTAGGTGGCAAGTCACACCTTAAGTATGTTTCACTTGGCTCCAAAATTCAAATTCTAGAATTCAAATTTTGGCTATCCTTAAGGTTTCTAGGACTATAAATAAAGGCTTTTACCTGTTGTATTTCCAACTTGATTTTGAGTAATGAAATGTTGCTTAATTGTGTCCATATGCCTCTTGTTTGAGCTCCTCTTAGAGTACAATCCTTTCTAGACTACTCTAGTTTTCTTTCCTAGGAGTTGGCCTCACCTCTCTCTAGGAATCCTCACCTGAACAGAACCAAAACACCTTTTCTCTTCTCCATTCCATTGCTTCTGCATCAACATTCAACCAAGGAGACTCTATATCTCACTCAAGTTTTCAAGGAGTTAGAAGGAAGGCCATCAATGTAAGTCTAAGTTTTATATAGACCAAATATTAAAAAAAATGAGCATTATATAAAAGAAGACTTGCAAACTCATTTCTGTGAGATTTTAGGTTGGATGTAATATCAATCAATTGAGCTCATATCTTATTAGTGTAATGTCTTTCCGATGAATCTCTTTGAAAACCTCCCATTTTTGTATGAGTTGAACCCTAGCACATTTACGAACGACAAAGATGGGTTGCATAGCCTCAATACCTATCTTTTCAAGAACAATTCCCTTGGCATGGGATGAACCTATGAAATACTTTTTCCATTCATTGTTATGATGAACTTTTTTATGATATGTTAAGCATCACTATGTACTTTGTCATCTCAGCTAAGCTGACACCACAAAAGACATTTATCATTTGTCATCATATGAAATTTTATTAAACAAAAAAACATAGGAAATCAAACCAAACTCATGCAAAATAGATGAAACAATATCCTAGAAAGCCTATACAAATCAAAAATATGGAAAGAATAAACAAATGAAAAGAACTGCTAAGGAAACCTATACAAATTTGTATATAAGAAGAAAAATCCTATCATAAAAATAATATAAAGTTATCACAAAAGGCAAAATTGTGTACCATTTAAAACTTTATACAAACTGTCGCAACCGAAATCGCGACGGGATGACGAACCAAAAATAAAATTTGGAAAAAAATAGTTTGGAATCACCACCATGGTTTATTCTAGAAAACTACAGAAAAACCAAAATGATTAGACAAGGTCTGCAAAAAACCAAATTTTGGGTCTGGGAGTCGGTTACGCGTGGGGAAGGTACTAATACCCCACAGCGCCCGTCCTAAGACGATACCTTTAATTAAATGTGCAAAAGGATGTGGCTTTTTGAAAATGTTTATTTTCCCAAAAAAAAATTATAAAAGAATGTACAAAAGAAACAAAAGTATTTTTTTAGTTTTTTGGGCCTGACAAGGATTAATCCGTTATCCTACGTATCTCCATGTACAATGGAGAATCAGGGTTATGTACTTCTTTTAGAACCTTTTAGAAATTGTTGATTTGAATTTTTATTTTTTATAATTTTGAAAACCCACCTTTTTATGTTTTTTGGTATTTTAAATTATTTTGAAAGTAGTGGCATGCGACGCGAGCAGCCGAACAGACACTAAAATTAAACAAAGAAATTTTTTTTATCTTTAGTTCTTTATATTAATTTTTATATATTTTCTAGAAAAAGAAATTAGAAAATCGATGTAACGCGATGCGAGCGGCCAGATAGTAAAAGAAATGAAGAAAACTAGTTTTTATGAATAAGATATTTATGAATAATAGAAAATAATATCTCTTAAGCAAAAGGTCGGATTTAGGTGTAAAAAAATGCATACACTATTTAAAGAAAATATAAGAATAACGGAATGCATAAATCAAAAGAAAATAAAGATAGTGATACCTTCTAAACTTTCCAATTCCTCTACTTCTCTATTAATCTCACTCTTTTTTTAACTACCTTTTATCCTCTCTCTTTTCTAATTTTAATTTTTCCTCCTTCCCTAATATTGTTGTTTTTTCCCCAAAAGAAGTAAAAAATCAAGTGTGTCCGTGTGAGTAGTAATGAGAAAGAGAGAGGTATAGAAAATATTTTCTTCTTCAATCATATGACAAATTGTGTATTTATAATCACACATTGTAATATCAATGCAATCTCAACCTTAATTGTAATGAACAATATAAGAAAGAAATTAGTCATGATAACAATACATTGAGGAAATCAAATAAAAACAAATCAGAGCACGATATCAAACATCATAAGTAACATTGATTGTAATTATTAGAAAAAGATATTGCTTCTAATTCTTAGAATTATATCACTATTTTCTCTATCATGATCAAAGGGTATAAATTATGTTGGGTTGTTTGACTCATGAGAAGGAGTGCGATAATTATAAACATATTTTTTTTACTCTTTTTTTCATTTTTTGCTAAAATTTTGAAAATTTTTGAAGAAAATTTTATTTCACCTTTTTTTTATTTATCATTAACTAGAAAACATTTTTCTTTTTCAAAAAATAATTTATTCACCTGGACAAAATGGAATGCTAACACAAACTTAAAACTGTAAAAACTAAACATACCAAATTAGAATTACATTCAATCCAAAAATTTATAAAATCTGCATTTCAAACATATTTCACACATGTATGACTCTCGTAACATTTTGAACTTGCAAACAAGATGAGAAACTATCAATATATTCCTTAAAAATACCACCACAAGGAATCATAACTCCCCCGACAGCTCCATATGTTGTCCATTTTAAGTAACATATTAATTTTAGTTTCAAAACTTATTTTCACGTAAGTAGTGATTAATCAATAGAGTACCTGTATAATCAATACACGTGTTTGAAAAAGATTTATGAATTTTTTATATGTAACTTCTGTACGATGCGATATAGTCAACTTATTAAATATGTCTAATGGTGTATTATTTCGGTTATACAGAATTAAAAGATATATTATCTTGAAGAGGGCTTTTTACATTTGCCACTATTCAAGTCAAGTCAGTTAATCTACTAATATAATTGAACAACATAATGTGTTAGTTATAGATAACAATCATGAATAAACGAGCTCGAAATTTTGTCCAATCAAAATGGCCATTCTTTTAATTTTTGCAAATTGTATATTACGTCCTAAAGTTAAACTCCTTCTAGAATAAATCTTTTTGAAATTGACATTGTATTGTCTTCTTTGTTAAGTCGAAGTTGACAACTTTTACCAATTTTATGATACAAGATTAAGGTAGAACGGGTCACTAGTATTTACACCTAGAAACATTGAAACCGGTTTTGCCTCGGATTTACAAACTAGGACAATGTGTATTATAGGAAATTCATATTAAATATCATTATTTTGATATCTTAGTAATTTTGATATTTTCAAAACATATTACTTTTAATCATTAAACTTTTATATGAAATTAAGAAAAAATTACATCATAAATTTATATATTTTATTTTAAAACTTTAAAAATAATTGATATAATTATTTGTAATTTTGGCTTGTTAAATGGTATTTTCGATTGATATTAAAAAAAACATATTAAAAATATAAATAACTCAAATATCAAATTGAAATGTATTTAACACAAAATATTAATATAATTGAATTAAAGGGGTACATCAATTTATTTTTAAGATTTAAAAATCAAAAAATTTATAACAAAGACAAATTTCAATTTTATTTTTAAATTTAAAGACCAGAAATACATTTAATCATTTATTATCATATAAAAAATTTATTAAAAATTTAAAAGAACATTAATACAAAAATTTATAAAAAAAGTTAAATATATCTAAAAATACCAAAATTATCCGTCATTTGATACCGGCAGTTTTGTCTTTTAGTGGACAAGAATAAATCAGAATTGTTCAGTACTCACTAGGATGGGAATAGTTTCGGATAGCTTCCTTTACCCTTGAAATCTATGAGTTCCATTTTATTTCTATTAAAAAATTTAATAAATCTAAATACCTTCTTAACTCCTCATTCTTCTTTCTTCTCTTGTCACTAAATAGCGATAGTTGGAAGCTATATTCAGATTGAGAAATATATTTTATATTTCAGAATATACAATCTAAAATGCATTTTTTTAATTCGATATTACTTTTTAAAATTCATAATAAGGAAAATGGATATTTTAGATACATTTCATATTGTAAATGTTAGAAAATATATACAGATCCAAAAATAACTTTTTGAATACATAATTTAGAATATATTCTTAAATTTAAGGTTTAAATATACATGTGGTCCCTATTTTTGTTGTTTTTATTCAATTTGGTCTTTATTTTTGTTGTGTTGAATTAGGTCCTCGTTTTTGTCAAATTTTGGTTAATTTGGTCATTTTACTAACAGTGTTTAAATACATTTTTACCAACCTAGATAGATCCATAAAATGAATCACTCCTCTAGATTCACATCAACTCGAACTTCACCTTACCACAATATTTGAGCTTCCTAGATGGATACTCCATGGTCATGTTCGCTGTGTCTTTATTACCGGATACTTGGTGGAACATGAAGGATTACCTGTAGAAAATGCTTCGATGATCAAGTCAGCAAAAAGCTCTCAAAGTCAAATATCATATTATGCACTAACGAAACATGTACCTTTAATTGTTGGGTCAAGCACAATTTAAATAATTCTTCCTCCCTCCACCCTCTGAGACACCTTTTAAGGACAAAATTGTGACGAAGCTCTACGCTCCAAAGTGGACAATACCTCGGGAACGTCGTGGTTGTTCCTAACGATGTGTCTTTATATATTTTATATTTTATAGATTGAGAAATATATTTTATATTTCAGAATATACAATCTAAAATGCATTCCAAAATCTACATTAGTTTTTAATTCGAAATTACTTTTTAAAATTCATAATAAGGAAAATGGTTATTTTAGATACATTTCATATTGTAAATGTCAGAAAATATATACAGATCCAAAAATAACTTTTGGAATACATAATTTAGAATATATCCTTAAATTTAAGGTTTAAATATACATGTGGTCCCCATTTTTGTTGTTTTTATTCAATTTGGTCTTTATTTTCGTTTTGTGTTGAATTAGGTCCTCGTTTTCGTCAAATTTTGGTCAATTTGGTCATTTTACTAACAGTGTTTAAATACATTTTTACCAACCTAGATAGATCCACAAAATGAATCACTCCTCTGGATTCACATCAACTCGAACTTCACCTTAACACAATATTTGAGCTTCCTAGATGGATACTCCATGGTCATGTTACTTGTGTCTTTATTACCGGATACTTGGTGGAACATGAAGGATTACCTGTAGAAAATGCTTCGACGATCAACTCAGCAAAAAGCTCTCAGTCAAATATCAGATTATGCACTAACGAAACATGTACCTTTAATTGTTAGGTCAAGCACAATTTAAATAATTCTTCCTCCCTCCACCCTCCGAGCCACCTTTTAAAGACAAAATTGTGACGAAGCTCTACGCTCCAAAGTGGACAATACCTCGGGAACGTGGTGGTTGTTCCTAACGATGTGTCTTTATATATTTTATATTTTATAGATTGAGAAATATATTTTATATTTCAGAATATACAATCTAAAATGCATTCCAAAATCTACATTAGTTTTTAATTCGAAATTACTTTTTAAAATTCATAATAAGGAAAATGGATATTTTAGATACATTTCATATTATAAATGTCAGAAAATATAAACAAATCCAAAAATAACTTTTGGAATACATAATTTAGAATATTTTCTTAAATTTAAGGTTTAAATATACATGTGGTCCCTATTTTTGATTTTTTTATTCAATTTGGTATTTATTTTCGTTGTGTTGAATTAGGTCCTCGTTTTCGTCAAATTTTGGTCAATTTGGTCATTTTACTAACAGTGTTTAAATACATTTTTACCAACCGAGATAGATCCATAAAATGAATCACTCCTCTGGATTCACATTAACTCGAACTTCACCTTACCACAATATTTGAGGTTCCTAGATGGATACTCCATGGTCATGTTCGTTGTGTCTTTATTACCGGATACTTGGTGGAACATGAAGGATTACCTGTAGAAAATGCTTTGATGATCAAGTTAGCAAAAAGCTCTCAAAGTCAAATATCATATTATGCACTAATGAAACACGTACCTTTAATTGTTGGGTCAAGCACAATTTAAATAATTCTTCCTCCCTCCACCCTCCGAGGCACCTTTTAAGGACAAAATTGTGACGAAGCTCTACACTCCAAAGTGGACAATACCTCGGGAACGTAGTGGTTGTTCCTAACGATGTGTCTTTATATATTTTATATTTTATAGATTGAGAAATATATTTTATATTTCAGAATATACAATCTAAAATGCATTCCAAAATCTACATTAGTTTTTAATTCGAAATTACTTTTTAAAATTCATAATAAGGAAAATAGATATTTTATATACATTTCATATTATAAATGTCAGAAAATATATACAAATCCAAAAATAACTTTTGGAACACATAATTTAGAATATATTCTTAAATTTAAGGTTTAAATATACATGTGGTCCCTATTTTTGATTTTTTTATTCAATTTGGTATTTATTTTCATTGTGTTGAATTAGGTCCTCGTTTTTGTCAAATTTTGGTCTATTTGGTCATTTTACTAACAGTGTTTAAATACATTTTTACCAACCTAGATAGATCCATAAAATGAATCACTCCTCTGGATTCACATTAACTCGAACTTCACCTTACCACAATATTTGAGCTTCCTAGATGGATACTCCATGATCATGTTCGTTGTGTCTTTATTACCGGATACTTGCTGGAACATGAAGGATTACCTGTAGAAAATGCTTTGATGATCAAGTCAGCAAAAAGCTCTCAAAGTCAAATATCATATTATGCACTAACGAAACACGTACCTTTAATTGTTGGGTCAAGCACAATTTAAATAATTCTTCCTCCCTCCACCCTCCGAGCCACCTTTTAAAGACAAAATTGTGACGAAGCTCTACGCTCCAAAGTGGACAATACCTCGGGAACGTGGTGGTTGTTCCTAACGATGTGTCTTTATATATTTTATATTTTATAGATTGAGAAATATATTTTATATTTCAGAATATACAATCTAAAATGCATTCCAAAATCTACATTAGTTTTTAATTCGAAATTACTTTTTAAAATTCATAATAAGGAAAATGGTTATTTTAGATACATTTCATATTGTAAATGTCAGAAAATATATACAGATCCAAAAATAACTTTTGGAATACATAATTTAGAATATATCCTTAAATTTAAGGTTTAAATATATATGTGGTCCCCATTTTTGTTGTTTTTATTCAATTTGGTCTTTATTTTCGTTTTGTGTTGAATTAGGTCCTCGTTTTCGTCAAATTTTTGTCAATTTGGTCATTTTACTAACAGTGTTTAAATACATTTTTACCAACCTAGATAGATCCACAAAATGAATCACTCCTCTGGATTCACATCAACTCGAACTTCACCTTACCACAATATTTGAGCTTCCTAGATGGATACTCCATGGTCATGTTACTTGTGTCTTTATTACCGGATACTTGGTGGAACATGAAGGATTACCTGTAGAAAATGCTTCGACGATCAAGTCAGCAAAAAGCTCTCAAAGTCAAATATCAGATTATGCACTAACGAAACACGTACCTTTAATTGTTGGGTCAAGCACAATTTAAATAATTCTTCCTCCCTCCACCCTCTGAGGCACCTTTTAAGGACAAAATTGTGACGAAGCTCTACGCTCCAAAGTGGATAATACCTCGGGAACGTGGTGGTTGTTCCTAACGATGTTGTCGGACAGACTTTGCTCGGGTCGAACCATTGGCGCCGTTAGTGGGGGCCTACAACTCCCCTTGCCCTCTACTAGGGGCTTGTTCCGGTACACCCAATAGTCCCACATCGCTTAGTATTCGAGGTCAAACGTAGTTTAGATACTCGGGAACACGATGGTTGTTCCTAACGATGTTGCTAGACGGACTTGGGTCGGGTCGGAACAGTTCCAAATACACAAACATCAGAAAAAATGTCTTATCTCAAAATCGTTATCCACACAAATCAATAAACAATTAAAAAAACTAATTAAATTATTTATTTCAGATGCTCATGGAATGAAAATGGGAACTTGAAACATCAAAAATTAGAAATCAATAGAATTTTTTATACAATCTAAAATTTCAGATGCTCATGGAATGAAAATGGGAACTTGAAACATCAAAAATTAGAAATCAATAGAGTTATTACCTTCCAAATCAATAGAAGCAATTATAAAATTTAAAAGTAATATCTTTAAAATGAAAACTGAAACCTATAGATGAGCAAGCGACATACTCATCTACTGTGAGAGGAAAAAGGGAAAACATTTCTTCATCGTCTATCAAAGATAATTGCATTTGAAATCTTTCTTTACCATTTCAAATATTACTCTGAAACATTACAAATGAGAGCCAAAAGACATGAATAACCTATAATCTTGGCGCCATATAAAAGAGTGCTCGAGAGACCATTTTGTCATTCAAGATACCATTTTCCCATTAAAAAGCATGACTAAGGTTGTAAAATCAAAAACAAAGTACAGTCTAGGATACAATGACAAAAAATTCAATTTTAGAGACAATTGTCAAGATTTAAAATGTGGGTATTTAGGTCTATTCCCTTGCCGTTTGTATTCTTAGATTTAAGAGAAATGATATTTTGACAAAAATATTTTGACAAACTTACGTGGCAACTGTTTTTAATTTTTTTAATTTTCAAAAGTTTGTTCGTGTGTTAGAGGAGAGAAATTATGGTTTTCGATCCATTTTCATTTCGCGCCTCTGCTCTCCCTTATTCCCGATCCTCCGAAGCATAGTACAAAGAATGTCATTCATTTATCTCCCCATCAAAACCCTAATTTCACATTTTTAAATCATCATCTTCCTCGTTTTCTCTATGCACATTCTCTTCCTCTCGATCTCTCTCTTGACCACAACTTCAACATCTATGTTCTATCACAACGTCTTTCGTAATCGCTCACACATTTTAAAGTGAAGGAAATCATTAACGAAGGGGAAAAAGTAGAAAAGGAAGAACAAATATTGATGCATGGTGAGAAAAAGGAACCACTAGTGTTGTTTGTGATTAAATGAACTAGGTGTTCATGTCTCCATTTTCATCTTACAAAATTAGGTAGGGATGATATAATTCACATGTGTATTTAATCTGGTCAAGCAAATCCTTAACATATAAATAGTTTTTTTTTTTACTTTAACTTGTTTGTATCGCTACTTGACAAGTTCCAAATTAGCCTATGGTGAATAAATTGGAATTTTATTTTCTTTTGCAACTTGTCTGACTGTTGGAATCTCTTTCTCTTCCAAATGTAAGAATAAGCATACTTATGGATTTTTTTTCAATAGATACATCTAGTGTTGCACCACATGCTGGTATGCAATCTTTGAAAAGATTGAGATGCTTGAATGAGCTTCTCCATGGGCCATTTTATGCAAGAGAAATTAGAATAGAAAATGAATGTGACTTCTTCATAAGTTGTATATTTTAGGCAATTCGGGTAAAATGAATTTAAAAATTATATATTTACTACTTTTTTAAAAGTATTAGGTACCAAAAATAGAATAATCATGTGGCAAATGTAATGTTACTTTTTTCATAATTATAGTAAATGAGTGGTTAATTATGTTGTATACGTCACTCATGAAGAATTTTGTAAGGTCACGATTGAATGGTATTTACAAAATGTGTAGGTTTGAACTCTTGCAATTGGAAAAAATTAATTTAAAAAATATATATTTCCTATTTTTCTTAAGTATTAGGTACCAAACACAGAATAACTATGTGGCAAATGTAGTGTTACATTTTTCATAATTATAATAACTAAGTGGTTAACTACCTTGTACACATTATGAAGAATTTTTACAAGTTCACAGTTGAATGATATTTACAAAATGGGTAGGCTTGGTCTCTTGCAATTGAGAAAAATGAATATAGAAAAGCATATATGTTTATTATTTTTTTTTTCAAAGCATTGGGTACCAAACATAGAGTAATTATGTGGCAAATGTAGTAATACTTTTTTCATAATTATAACAAATGAGTGGTTAATTTCGTGTAGTAGTTATGAAGGATTTTTTTCAAGCTCACAATTGAATGGTATTTACAAAACGTACAAAATTGGAATATTGCAATTGAGAAAAATGAATTTAAAAAATATATATTTACTTTTTTTTTTCAAATATTTAGGTACCAAACATAGAGTAATTATGTAGCAACTGCAGTGTTACTTTTTTTCATAATTATAATAAGTGAGTCGTATACGTTATGAAGAAATTTTCAAACTCACACTTAAATATTATTTACAATATGTATAGACTTGAACTCTTGCAACTAGGAGAAATGAATTTAAAAAATATATATTTACTATTTTTTTCAAATATTTAGGTACCAAACATAAAGTAATTATGTGGCAAACGTAGTGTTACTTTTTTCATAAATATAATAAGTGAGTCGTATACGTTATAAAGAAATCTTCAAAATCACTTAAATATTATTTACACAGTGTTACTTTTTTCATAATTATAATAAGTGAGTCGTACACGTTATTAAGAATTTTTCAAACACACAATTGAATATTATTTACAATATGTAGAAGCTTTGACTCTTGTAATTGGGAGAAATGAATTTAAAAACTATATATACATATATATATATATATATATATATACACATATATATATATATATTCAAATCTTTAGGTACTAAACATAGAGTAATTATGTGGCAAACACTATGGTACTTTTGTCATAATTATAATATGTGAGTCATATACGTTATGAAGAATTTTTCAAACTCACAGTTGAATATTATTTACAATATGTAGAGACTTTGACTCTTGTAATTGGGAAAAATGAATTTAAAAACTATATATTTACTATTTTTTCAAATTTTTAACTACTAAACATAGAGTAATTATGTAGCAAACACAATGTTACTTTTTTCATAATTATAATAAATGAGTGATTAATGCATTAACACCATTAAATTTATGGGTCCCAATAACAAACCATCATTTATGTCTACCAGAAGACTAGAAATGTAAGACCCAAGAAAATTAGATAGTTAATTAAATAATTATTTAATAAATGCGGGTAATAGGAGCATTTAAAGTATTTAATGCAGATTGCTATGATGTGGAAAGTACTAGCTCAAGTGGTTGAGAGTACTTTGTTGTGTGAGAGGACTTGGGTTCGAGTCCTATGTATGCCATTTTTATGTTATTTAATTTATGAATTTCTATGCTTTATATTTGGATGTGGGACGTGATAACATAACCTTAGAATTTGAGGTATTATCACAAAAACATGATTAGTTGAATTAGTTGTGCACTTACTTTGTGATTGAAGGGTTGTGAGTTCAAACCTTGCTAAGGACAAATTCATCCTCTTTTTGCTAATTTCTTTTGGCATGAATATGAAAGGTTTGGGAAACCTAGCAGATCATGGAGAGGCAACGTAGGGGTTAGTTTGGGAAAAGTGCAGACAGTACTGAGAGTGAGAGGGGGTGATTCTGGTTCGTGAAAGAGGCCAGGGAGAGAAGAGTTGAAGTGCTTCTTTTTAGCAAAGGGAAGAAGGTGTGCAAGGAGAGTGAGAATCTCAATTTGGAGCGGGAAATTCAGGTAAGGGGAGTTGTTTTCCATGTTTTTAATTCGTGTATAATGTCATGTAATGATATGAATCGAATTGTATGATTGTTCTCTGTTAAATTATGATGCTTCTGCGGAATTCTGGGAATCTGCCCAGAAACCGCCTGGCGGGCATGCATGTGCCGCCAAGCGGCACATCAGTGCTGAACGTACTAGGTTTTTGAGTTTGAGTTGCTTGGCGGTGGATTGCATTTCGCCAAGCGGTTCTTGATGTTTGTGGCTGTTTGGCGTTGTTTTCTTAGATTTTTGCGTGTATTGGGGTTCTGTTGGGATGATTAACCGATTGAGAATATTTAATTATACGTGGATGCTTTGTTGAGGGTGATTATAGTTCAGATTGTGATTATAACCCTTAAGGTTTTATTTACGTGAGGGTAGGTTTCCAGATTTTGTGCATGTTTCGTTGGTGATGAAATCTTTAATTGGTATCATGTTCAGGAGGGGATTAGTATCACAAATTTTGATTTACGTCTGTAATATGATTAACTAACGGATTACTGGAATGAAGAGGAGTGGGATTGGAATCGGGGAGTAAGCAGAAACAGGTGCAGTGTGGCACGGTTCTAATATGCCGCCTGGCGGCTCCGTGCTGGCCGCCAGGTGATGACGTCTGGCAGTCCCAAATTGGGTGTTGTGTTGTGGGTCACTACGGGAGAGGGAGAGAGAGCTCTGGTGAATTGAAAAGTCTGGTGCAGTGGGGCGAGGGAAATTATGAGTAAGTGGTTGGGAAGAAAGGTAGCTTGAGTGAAAGAAATTTAGAAGGATAGGAAGTGGATTGTGCCATATATAGTGTACTAAATGAGAGAGTGAAATTGAAATGCATTGATGACAATTAGAAAATGAAAACGTTGGTGTGACAATGAATAATCTGATATAAGAATGCGGTGTAGGAAGCGTGGAATTACCGTGAAAGGGAGAGTTATAATTGGTTGTGGCTGATGAGTCAAGTAATGAGGGCGATAGTGTGAAGTGAGGTAGCAAGATAGTAAGCATGAGAGTTGGAGCTGATTGACATTGAATATCAATAAAGGTAAGCCACTACTCTGTTATGAGCCTTAGATAGTCGAGACTGGTGATTGATTTCCACCTTTGATTGGAGTACGTCAAAGGGGATGGATTGGGTAATTTGATTGAGCTATTATACTTGGATGGAGAGTTTGGGAATTAATTGTTGAGAGTGCATAGAGTTAGGGTAGAAGTTATGAATAATAGAATTGAATAAGGTTTGGCTGGGAAATTTGTGTAAAGTCCTGATAAAGGTGGGAGTGTGAGGCTTTTGGTAGTGATCAGGTTATGAGATAGACCAAATAGGGTGCCAAAAACCAATAGTGCAGGACTTCTGGTGTGGCGCCTGGCGGCCTGCTGGTGCCGCCAGGCGATAGGATCAGCAGGGAGGACCTCTGCATCGCGTGGCGCTTGGCGGTAGGGGTGTGCTCCGCCAGGCGGTGTTTGAAATACAGTGGCGCTGGAAAGGCGCTGGCGCCTGGCGGTGGGCAGGTACTGCCAGGCGGTCTGGACCTGTATTGCCTAGCGGTGCTGGGTGCTGCGCCAAGCGATTGCACAGCAGGTTATGACTTGTGTGTGTTGCTTTTAATTGACAATGATGTTATGCTTGGATCGGGTGATGTTGTGCCATGAGCGAGTAGGTTCATGGATGGTGGTTAACATGTGATGATATGAGCAGGGAGGTTCATATCCAGTTACTCTCACGTGGGGATACGAGCGAGGTAGGTTCGTATGTTCCGTGCTCACGTTGAGAGATGCCATGTGCGGGGAGGTGCGGGGGCTGGTGGATCACATGTGTTGGACTACGGGCGGGCAGGTCCGTAGAGTAGGACTACGAGCGGGGAGGTTCGTAGAGGCAGGACCACGAGCGGGCAGGTTCGTGTGAGCATCATGTTCCCGAGTCCAAGGCTAACCAATTATAAGATTTGAAGGTTAAGGTCTTGGCCAAGAATTATATATAATGAATGAGATGGGTATATGATCTATCTTGTGTTTTATATGCTTGTTATTTTATTTTCTCAGCTCACCCTTTCTGTTTGTGTGTGGCGATGATCGTGTAATTCGTTACACGGGAGCAGATGTTGATACAGGTGGTGCTGAGGATGTTCAGATGGCGGAGTGAGGGCTAGCATGGGATTAGAGCTAGGATTTTCTCTTACATGTATTACTTTATATTTTTATTATAAACACGAATAATGGGAACTTGTAACACTTGACTGATTATGATATAAGTTTTGGCGCCTGCGTTCATGAAATTAAATTTTTCCCGCGTTGGGATTTTTATCGAGATGGCTATTAATGTAATTATTTCTTTATTAATTATTTTTAAGTAATATTCCCTAGGGATGTTACAATTGATGCAGTGGTTAAGTGGGAAAGTCCCAAGTCAGCAACTAAGATCAGGAGCTTTGTTGGGTTAGCTGGCTACTATAGGAGATTCATAGAAGGATTCTCCAAGATAGTGGCGCCTCTAACACAGCTTACCCGGAAGGACCAACCTTTCAACTGGACGGATAAGTGCGAGGAAAGCTTTCAAGAGCTGAAACGTAGGTTGACTAGTGCTCCCATATTGGTCATTCCAGATGTTGGGAAACCTTTTGAAGTATATTGTGATGCCTCTCACTTAGGGCTGGGTTGTATGTTGATGCAGAAAAAGAAGGCGGTGGTCTATGCTTCAAGGCAACTTAAGGTGTATGAGAGAAGCTACCTCACTCATGACCTGGAATTGGCAGCTATAGTATTTGCCTTGAAGATTAGGAGGCACTATCTCTACGGTGCTCAATTTCGGGTATTCAGTGATCACAAGAGTCTCAAGTATTTATTTGATCAGAAGGAGTTAAACATGAGACAGAGACGATGGATGGAATTCCTGAAGGATTATGACTTCGATCTTCTATACCATCCGGGCAAGGCGAATGTAGTGGTTGATGCCTTGAGTAGGAAGACGGTACACATCGCACATCTTATGATAAAGGAGGTGGAGCTACTAGAGCAGTTCAGGGATATGAAGTTGTGGGTGGAGTTGGGATCTAAGTCCATTAGGTGTAGTACCTTAACTATATCTAGTGATTTCTTGAACTCAGTTAGGGAGAGGCAGTTGTTAGATGCCAGCTTGAACAGGGTGCGAGAACAGCTTGGATCAGATGAAGCGAGGGATTTTGCCTTGGATGATGATGGTATATTAAGATTTCAAGGCAGGGTATGTGTACCAGATGACACAGAAGTGAAAAGATTAATCCTTGAGGAATGGCACAAAAGTTGTCTTAGCTTGCATCCTGGCATGACTAACATGTACCAAGATCTCAAGGAAACCTTCTGGTGGTAAGGGATGAAGAAGGATGTTGCACAATTCATATCAGCATGTTTGACATACCAGAAGGTGAAGGTTGAGCATCAGAGATCCGGCGGGATTCTACAGGCCTTGGAAATCTAGTGTGGAAATGGGATACCATCTCCATTGATTTTGTGACCCATTTGCCACTAACTTTTAGGGGGCATCACACCATTTGGGTTATAGTGGACCGACTGACGAAGAATGCTCATTTCTTGGCGATGAACTTGAGGATGTCCATGGCCAAGCTGGCCTAGTTGTACATTAGGGAGATTATGAGGTTACATGGAGTGCCTTCGAGTAAAGTATCTGACAGGGATCCATGAGATTGGTGAGAAACAGAATGCAGGCTTCATAGAGCAAACAAAAGGCTTATGCAGACCGCAAGAGGAGGCCCTTGAAATTCGCGGCTGCAGATCACGTGTTCTTGAGGTGACCCAAACCACTCGTGTGGGAAGGGCTCTCTGCTCAAGGAAGCTTTCTCCTAAGTTCCTTGGCCCGTATCAGATATCAAGGAGGATAGGGCCAGTGGCTTATGAGATTGCCTTACCTCCACAGTTGGCAAACTTCCATCTGGTATTCCATGTATCATAGTTGAGGAAGTATGTCTTTGACCCGTCTCATGTGTTAGAAGTAGAGGATGTGCAGATCAGGGAGGATCTCACTATGGAAGTACCACCCGTGGCTTTAAAGGATAGCAAAGTTGAGGAACACCGAGGAAAACCCGTCAGTCTAGTCAAAGTCATCTGGGATCAGAGGACATGTGACTCTACTTGGGAGTTGAAGGAGGATATGAGGAAATCACATCCGCATCTTTTTACTTGGTAAGTTTTCATTTTCGAGGTCGAAAATTTTCTTGTTAGGAAGAATGTAAGGCCCACTATTTTTCCTTAATTTTATTCTACCCTAATTGGGCTGCCCAAATCAGTTGGGCCTAGGGTTGGCCCAAAGGGAAACCAGACCCTAATCTGCCTTAACACTCCCATTCCCATCTCATTTCAGAAAAACAAATCTCCCCTACTTCTAGAGCAGCTGCAACTCTTTGCTAGGGTTTTGGATCTCGTTCATTCCCAAGTTCATTCAAACATTTTCTACTCAAGTAAGTCGATGCTCTAATCGTACCTTCATTGTTCTGGCTCTATGGTCATGATTCTAGTTAGGGTTTCACCCTAGTAACCCATTTTAAACCTGTTTTGCCTTTTTCCAGTTCGTAAATCTGCTCTGAGGTCTGTCGTACTCACTAGCTTGGGGTCGGGGTATTCTTCTAGCTATTTTCAGGTAAAGGAAGCTAGGGTTTGCTTGTGTAGTTTGATTTCCGGTTGTCCTGCTATTATTTTTACGATTCTATGGTTGGTGTGATTTTATGAATGCATTGAATGCCTTGGTATGTTGGCTTGGATTCGTATGTGTGGTTGTGCAGGGAAATAGTGGCGAGAAACTCACACTCTCGCCCAAGCGAGCTTGTCTCGCCCAGGTGAGACTTGCAAAAACAAGTCAGGTGCACATTCGAGCTCTCGCTCAGGCGAAGAGCTCTTGTTTGAGAGAGGCAATGTCTCGCTCAAGCGAGAGGGGCTTGCCTAACCGAGATCGCGTGGAGACCTTTGCTTGTCGGTATAGTTTCAGCCCTGGCGAGGGGTCTCATTTTTGGGCAAGGGGTGGTCTCGCTCAAGCGAGGAGGGCTCGCCTAAGCGAGAACTCGCGTAATTAGTGACCCTCACTGTTGGTCGTCTCGCCTAAGCGAGAGCCTGTCGCTTGAGCGAAAGGACCCTTTTGCCTGAGCGAGGGTTCCTGGCTTGAGCAAGACTAACGCAAGTGTTTGTTTAGTGCATGTTCTGTCTCGTGTTTTTGATTGGTGATTTACTGTATGATTTTATTATCCTATTAAAGCATGAATGGGTTAAGTATGCATTTATTAATTGAATTATGGTTTGGAAATGATAAGTTTGATAAGATCTCGGTATGTAACTTGAATGGGATGGTTGGTTATAAAAGTGACATGGGTTTTGGCATGAACCTGAGATATGATATAATTGGATGGAATATATTATCAGTATGGTTATGGCATGACAAAGGATTTGATGTGTTTTGTTGGAAATTTGATTTGTATGTGGTTAGGGCGTAATTCCTTGAAATCTCTAGGTGAGATTTCAGGGTGGTGCCTTAGTTGCTCGGGACGTAATTTCATGACCCCTGTTAGTGGGAGTTCATGGTGGTGCCCCATCTATATAATTTAGTAAGGATTCAAGGTAAGGTTGCATCCTAACGCTCTAAGGAGTCAATTACTCTCACATAGAGCGGACTGACTCCTATGGTAAGAGTAGCCGGAGGCCTGAAATTCATTTAAGGGCTAACCTTTTGTGGGGGAGATTGAGACATTGTAACACATAGCTCGGGGGTGAGCAGCTCGGGGATGAGCAAGGAATTAATCCACAAGTGCAAGCATCCGCTGAATCTGACTAAATTATACGTATCCGGATTAGTCGTGTTGAGTCTTAGTGTATTGTTTGGAAGGTCATAACATGTTTGGATGATGTATGCATAATTAACTGTGAAAGGGTATCTAACTGTATGATAAAACTATTTTTAGCTCTAGCTTACCCTTCTGTTGTTTGTTGTGTGTCCTGTATGTGTGGTTTTCCCCTTTTGCGATGATCATCAATTTATTGATGTGAGTAGATGCGAGGAACACCCGGGGTCAACAGGGAGGTGATGGTTCCACTGCGTAGCCCATCTCGGTTGGATTCTACTGCCTTGGGCTTTCTTATAGGGCTATGGCCCATGTACTATTTTGTCCTTTAGTACTTTAATAACTAATGTCAAGTTCTTGTATTATACTTTGTATCTGGCATCGCAGTGTGCCTTGGTTTCTTCTAACTTTTTCTGAATATTGTAAGGAGTAGTGGTTATACTCCCGGATTTATTTCTTCTACTCTATCTGTGTGGCATTTCATTTAAATTAAGGATATTATTTAAATGGGGATTTACAAAACTAATTTCATGGTTTGGTTTATGCATCTATACTCCATTTCTGTCATTCCAAGTATGTGGGATAACATAGAGTTTCATTGATCAAACTGAAATTTCTACAAGCTAAACTACATAATTAAAAAAAGGGAAAAACTGATATAATTATGCATCTATACTCCAATGCTTTCACTTTATCCCTAGAATCATCATAAACCTCACTTGCTTTACCATATTTCCACAACTATATTTCCACACTCTCAGAAGCATAATCTGAAGATTCTACAAACAAATCAAAAGATACCAAAATTTGATAACATTGTCGTTCACGCGATTAAATTAATACTACTTATCTATAACAACTTCAGTATTGTTAAGAAAGTAGTCAACAAAATAGAAAGGGTAAAGTAACCCAAAGTTGTCTCCCAACGAACACAAAATTGATTTTTAATAAATTAGTTCTTATAAAAATTATGCAAAATAGTTAATCAAATGAAACAAGGAATAAAGAAATAAAATTTGAAAAAGATAAAAAAAAAAGATAATAAAAACAATGATAAAGAAAAATAAATTGATTCCACTACTTTTTCAAAATAGATCCATCATCAATTATCTAAAGATTATTGCTCAATTAATTATTGTTGTAGATTTACAAATTAATCAATTTAAATTCTCAATTAATTTGTTGGCATTCTCACTTTTAACCAAAGTACAGTCTCAATTAAAAGTGAGACCTTTTAGATTATCCATAGTAAATTCAACCAAAGTACAGTGTCAATCAAATTTTACTATGCATAATCATGTCTATTCTTTTATCTCCTCGTCAAATAAAAAGCTTAATTAATCAAAGTAAAGTCTCAATTAATTTTAGTTAGAGTAAATACCTTCAATCAAAGTAAAGTCTCAATTATTGGTAAAAACTCATTCAATCACATGAAAGTTTCTAAATAAAATCAAAGTAAAGTCTCAATTAAATTTAAAAACCCTTGACTCATATGATCAACATGCATATAGATTTAAAATTTTTACTTTTTATGTGATTCAAAGATAAAAGGCATAGATGAATAAAAAACTCAACAATAATAAAAAGAACAAAGAAATTATTTCATTCTATCCTCAGAATCTATAACGAAATTACAATGGAATCAACCTAAGAAGTTTAGCAATCCATAGAATGCAAAAGTAAAATAAAAATAGAAAAAAGAATAGAGAGAAAAAGGAAACGAAATTAGGCCCCCCTAAGGGTTCCAAAACTCCGAAGTCCCGAGCTTGTCCTTTCTGCTTCTCTCTTGGTCTCTTTATATAGGAATTGGAGTGGGCTTTTTTTGTTGCTAAAATCTCTCAAATATCTTTTAAAATAAAGATAAAGATAAATATTTAAAAATATTTAGAGAGATATATAGACTATTTGACAAATATAATTGGTTGATAATATCAATATCTAATATAATTAAATTAATTAATTAATTAAAGATATATGATAAATTATCACCAATTAGTATTTGTATTAATTTTCCAAATCAACCCTTTGCAATCTTCTTAAATTATCTTCTAAATAATCCAATATCTTCAAGATATATTTGTTTGTTGTGGAACTAAAAAGATTCAAGAAGATCTTGTCATATTTAAAAAGATTTGGTAGTTATTCTCTTTTAATATTTTATTATATAATTAAATAAGATAATTATTTAAAAATATCAAATAAAATATCTAAAGATATACTTTTCCCAAATTATCTTCTATCATAAAGATAAAGAAAACTGCAAGGTCCAATTTTTTTGTTCCTCTCATCTTGGTTTAGCCAAACTTCTTCACTTTTTCAAGCTTTTCTTGTCGTTTTCATGCAATGTTTGGGTTGGATTTTTGTGCTTTTGATAATTTCTTATTCTTGGATTTATCTTTAAGGTGTCATGAAGCTTTAATCAATTTATTTTCCCACCTCCATGAGCTTAACTTAGCTGCAGCTGCATTAACACACCTCAAAATATACAAAGAACATTTATGCAACTAAAAAGCTATTTTTAACATGTTTTTGTATCTCATGCTCAATAAACCCAATTATAGGAAATCCCAATTAAATCAATCTTTAAGCACACAAATACAATTAAATACCCATAATTAAACATTAAATGAGGGCAAAAATACGCACTCATCACCACACTCTCAAAAGCATAATCTGAAGATTCTACAAACAAATCAAAAGATACCAAAATTTAATCGAGAGTCATACATGAAAGAGATTGATACAATGGCAATGAATGAACAAATTTTATAAAACGGAACATGCTTGTTAGACCCTCAATCTACTGCCCTCAAAGAAACACCCCAATTCTAATTGAATCAAATTCAGAACAACTAAAGCAAGGTAATGTTATTTTCATTGGATACCTTGAAAAACATAAATCATATAAATCCCCTAAACCTTAGTGAAAATCCTAATTCACTCACATACTAACAGTTCCCTCTACCAAATTGTGCAATTCCAATGAGTAGTGCAAAACCACAACACTAACATACATACCAAAAGCCTTTGCACTAGCGAAGAGAACAAAACATCATTGCAAAGCGTTCCAATTTCTATTTCAAAGTAAAATATTGGATAGTTACCACAAACTTTCAAGACCTAAAAATAACAATTAACCTTCTTCAATGAGTTTCATATCCAAAGCTCTAAAACCGCAATGATGCCCAAAACAAACCCCAACCATAATGGAAAATCAATCCTCAACGACATAACCACACAAAATCATAGATGAAGGCGCAACCGTCCAAAACAACAAATTTGAGCATGGAGGTTGTCGAAGAGAGAAAAAAGGGCCAACCTCGGGGGAGAGATCGAAGCCGCGAACACCAATCATCCTAGCATGATATTGTTACCTTACGAGAGACAACCAAAGAAAATGAGGGATGAGGGCGCGACCTTGTGGTACGGAAGATAGAACCATGGTGGGAGTAGAAGTTGTGGAAGAGAGAGGCATTTGATGGTGTGGACGAAGGCATTGTGATGAAACATGGACGCTGAAGTTGTGGTTGAGAAGAGGAAGAAAATGTGCAGAGAGAAATTGAGGAAGACGATAATTTGAAAGTGTGAAATTAGTGAAGATAGGAAGGAATAGGTAACAGTTTGAGTTTGAATGTCATTCTTTGTTATGTACGTCAGTGGATGGAGGAAGAGGGAGAACATATGCGCAAAATGAAAATAGACCGAAAACCAGGATTTCTCTCCTCTAACACACGAAAAAGCTTTTGAAAATTAAAAAAATTGAAAACAGCTACCACGTAAGTTTGTCAAAAGTTTGACAAAATATCATTTCTCTATATTTAAAACATAGTTAGGGATGCAATGACAAAAAGGCCAATTTTAGAGACAATTGTCATGATTTCAAATATGGATATTTGGATTATTCTATAACTGTTTGTATTCTTATTTTTAAAATAGAAAATTGATAAAATTAAATTTTGATATTTTTCAAATAGATATGTTATTATTGATAAAATTAAAGTAACGTATATTTTAAACGTTACTAAAGAATACTTTTAAATATATATTGTTGTTATGAAATAAAGTGAATAATAGAGAGAATAATAGATAATAGAGAAGAAACAATAGAGAATAGAGAATAGGGAGCAACTCATTTTGTGTATTATTATTGATAGGAAGAGTCTTATTTATAGATACAATATGTAATCCATAAAGGAAACAAATCAACTTAGTTAATACAAATATTTACCATAAAGAAGAGTAAAGAATCATATGAGTAAATGTATCAAATCAATGGACAATCATTAATTCATAACACTCCCCCTTGAGTGTCCATTGATAAAAGAATGTGCCTCGTTAAAACCTTACTAGGAAAAACCCTTTGGGATAAAAAAAACCTAGTGAAGGAAAAAGAGTACAACATTATGTATTCTGTAATACAATATTGTTCATCACATATTCTATTTCTCCCCCTCATTAAACTTACATCATTAAGGTGACGGAGTCCGAACTTGTGAATCATTTGCTCAAAAGTTCTCCTTGGCAAAAACTTCATAAATGACCTGCCATATTTTCACATGAATGAATTTTTGGATATCAATATCATCCTTTCAATTGAACAATACACTATTGTCTTCATATATGGTTGTTGATTCCATCTTTCTCGGGGATAGTCACAAGTTTCTTGCACATGTTGAATTATAAACCTTAACCAAACATATTCACAACTTTCCTCGTAATTTTGTATGATTAGACGATGTTGCTACTATGGTTTGTTTCATATACCTTCATGAAACCATCGTGCTACCACATGTGAACAAACATCTTGTTTGTGATCAACCATTGTGACATTGTAAGAATATGTAAAATAACATGCATATCCATAACCCATTGGTCTGAATCTGAATCATTTGGATGGAATAAGCTTATATTCGTAGTACCCTTAAAGTAACGAAGTATATGTTTTACTCCAAACCATTCTCTTCTTGTAGTTGAAGAACTATATCTTGCTTAACAAATTTACAGCAAATGCAATATTAGATCGAGTATAATTAGTAAGATACATTAGTGTTTCTATGACACTAAGATATGGTGCTTCTAGACCAAGAAGATCTTCATCATTTTCTTGAGGTCTAAGAAGAGTCTTTATCAACATCTAACGACCTCACAACTATTGGAGTGCATAATGGACATGACTTGTCCATTTAGAACATTTTAAGCACCTTAATTATATAAGCTTCTTGATGTATAAAAACACCTTTATTTAAATACTCAATTTCTAATTTCAAATAAGATTTTGCCCTTCAAAGATCATTCATCTCAAATTATTTCTTTGAGTAATCAATTGCCTTTGTGAACTCATTAGAAATTCCAACGGCGTTTATGTCATCTACATAAACAATAATTATGGCAAATTCATTATTTAGATCTTTTCATATAAATACAAGACCAAATAGGATCATTTTTATATCCTTCTTTTAATAAGTACTCAATAAGACAGTTATGCCATACACGTCTTGATTTCTTTAATCAATAAAAGAGCATGTTCAATTTTATTGAATAACCCTCTTTAGAATTTGTCTTGTTGGGCAAATAAAATCCTTCAGGGGTTTTCATATAAATATGATTCTCAAAAGAATCGTACGAATAGGTTGTAACATCATCCATTAGATTTAAATGCAAACCTTGTTGTGCAACTAGGATAATCGAATATTGCAATGTTGTTGCATCCAATACTAGTGAATATGTTTTTTCACAAATCAATACAAGGTTTTGTGAACAACCTTGAGCAACCAATTGTGCTTTGTATCTAACAATTTCATGATTCTTAATTTGATTTTTGCGCAAAAATCCATATGTACCAAACGGGTTTCATAACTTCAGTTGTGCGAACTATATGTTCAAAAACCTTTCGTTTAACAAACAAATATACTTATGCTTCTTTGCATATTTTCATTTTGGCCAATCTTTTCTTTGCCGATAATCTTCAATGATCATTGCTTATTGATCCTCATTGTCATTCATAACATTCATTGCTATGTTATAAGTAAAAGTTTCGTCAATGTTAACTTTATTTTGGTTCCATATTATATGATTCATGACATAATTTATTGAGATCTCATCATTTTCAACCATTTCAAGTACCTGAGGTTCTTCTTGAACCGAACCATTAATTATGTCAAATGAATCTTTTGGGATTTCAACCTTTTCAATTAGGTTATTTTGCATATTAGCCCCCTTTCTCATTCAAGAGTTTTTATCTTTGGAACCAATAGGTCTACCACGCTTCAAACGTGTTCACATGAGTTTTTCAACCCTTTTTTTTTTCGCATCATAATAACTGATCATGTCAATCAAAGCGATCATTTTGATTTGTAAACTTCTGGTTTACCATGACATGCATTTAATTTGTACTAATAAACTTGTAGTACAAACTATAAGAGAATGTTGATAATTTCTCCAATACACTTTCTTTTTCAACTCAATCATAGAGATATAAAGATATTTCATATTTTTTTCATTGTTTGTCTCAATATAATATCCATTTAGACAAATATCATTAAAACTTAATAAGTTTCTATTCAACTTCTTGGTAGAAGTATAATAGCTCTTCTAGAGTCTTCAAATATATTTGTAGTGCTATAAATAATACTAACATCGATGTCTCACATTATCAAACAAGAGAAAAATTTATTACTCTTGAGAATTATATAAGTTGTTGCACAATCAATAAGACACATATCTTTTAATACTAGTGCAAAACATTCATTTTTCATATAAACGTAAATATCAATATGAGATTTTTTTCAACACTCTCATAATCAATTAGGTGATCAATGCTTTCATTTGCTTTAGCAAAGAAAATAACAATATCAAGATGAGCAGCATCCATATGGCCATAATCAGAATCACCATCTTCATAAGCAAAGTGTGTTTCTATGTTCTTCTCATTATTTGTAAGATGCTCTAATGTACAATAAGTACAGCTCAAATGGCCTTTACCATCGTAATGATAATATATACCTTCATCTTTTTGTCAATATTTTCACATTTTCCTTTTCCTTTTTTTTCACATTATCGTGCCACTTCTGGTGACAAAATGTGTCTTCGAAATTTTCTTTATAACCATGTCCAAAATCAAGATCATGATCGATCATGAAAATATAAATCAAATGTTACTACATTCACTTCTGGGAATGGAGCAGAACCAATTTGGACATGTTTCATGATTTTTTATCAAAAGCTCATTGCTTTGTTCAGACATACAAAGGCATGAAATAAATTCATAATATTGATTGCTGCATTCACTTCTGGGAATGGAGCAGATTAGGCGGATCTCATGATTTTTCATCAAAAGCTTTATTGCTTTGTCCAGCCAGCCATACATAGGCATGAAATAAATTCACAATATTTGTGAAATCTCTTCTCACAATATTTTTGTTATGAGAAAATTAGTTGCTTAGATGCTTTATTTCTTTATTTAATGGTATCCCAATATCCATTGCATCTAAATATATTTCAATATTTAAAATCCAATATAAGGAATTCTTCCTTGTAATATCAAGGGTCACAAATCCAAATTTTGCAAACATTTCGTGTATTTAAAACTAGCACATAAAATAATAATAATAATAATAATAATAATAATAATAATAATAATAATCACCACCGTCAAAATAAAAATAAAAATAATAAGACGGAGATGAAAATTGATAAAGTTAAATAATTCTTATCACAAGAGGAAGAATATAAGGTAAAATTATAATTTGAGAAAGGATTAGAAAGAGCCTGTATTGAGACGCGCAGAGCATTGTCGTTATAGAGAAAAAGCTTCCACTAGTCCTCAATTGGTTGGAGCATGGTGCTGATAACGTGTTATGAAATAAAGTGAATAATAGAGAGAATAATAGATAATAGAGAAGAAACAATAGAGAATAGAGAATAGGGAGCAACTCATTTTGTGTATTATTATTGATAGAAAGAGTCTTATTTATAGATACAATATGTAATCCATAAAGGAAACAAATCAACTTAGTTAATACAAATATTTACCATAAAGAAGAGTAAAGAATCATATGAGTAAATGTATCAAATCAATGGACAATCATTAATTCATAACAATTGTTAAGTACTTTTATTCTAAGTCTTTAATATATAAAATTAATATTATTGATATTATTATTTTATAGTCTTAAATTTCCCATTTATTTCTACTTTCCTATTTATTACTTGTTCCTTACTATCTGGAAAACTTTTGTGCATATTCAACAAAATTGTTGACAAAGACGTCAAAGACACATTTTGACTGAATGGCTTGATTTTAGAATTTTTTTCATAATTATTTAGTCTTTCTTTTATATATTTTTTCTTCTCTTTGAGCTCCAATTAGAAGTGTTATCATCAATGGCAGATTATACAGGGTCTTTTAAATTTTTTTTAAATTTTATATATATATATATATATATATATATATTTGAAGTTTTTAAAAAAATTTAAAATCTTTTCAATCATAGGTAATATATTTTAAAAACTGATGAAAATTAAATTGTGTCTTTTTATTATTTTTTATAAAGCACAACATTTAATGTTAATAAATAATAAAACATACAATTAAATATATAAAGAATAAAATTATTTAGGTTTAATTACTCTTTTTGTGTTTGTTTTGGTCAAAAGATGTCAAGTTGGTCCTCGAGTTTCTCCTTTTTTTTAATTTCAATTTGGTTCCGACTTTTGAAAAATTGATGAAATTTAGTCTTTTTCTTCAAATTTATTAAAGCAGATCAAATACTTTTCATCAAAATTGACACTATAATTATGTCAATTACACCAACAAAGCAAATCAGCCTTATTAATAACTTCAATTTTAATGAAAAATCATTAATTCATTTCAAGAAATTTAACAAAAATTACCAAATTGCATCAATTTTTCAAAAATCGGGACCAAATTGAGACTAAAAAAACTAGAGGACGAACTTAACATTTATAGACAAAAATAGGCGAGGAGCTCAGTATTGCATCAATTCCCGTAGTGGTCAGTATTGTTAATGGTGGCTTCGTCTGAGCAAGGAAGGCGTGACCACAGGCGAGGAGGGATTAGTGTTGTCTCATGCAAAGAAAATCGAAAAAGCGTGACTGAAGTCCACGACGATGCTTACAATGCTTGTAGTGGTGGTCGACGTCGGCGGCGGCGGTTCAGGTTGGGTAGAGTACATTTTCCTTTGTTCTTGATTTTTAACAATTGTTTTTCACTTTCCCAATTTCTAACACCCTAGGTCAATGGTTTCCAAACCTTTGTTTTTCTCTTTCAACAAATTTGTTCTTATGCTTCCGTTCCAGGATTGTGTTGCCTCTAATCTTCCTGATGTAGGATTATCTTGTTCCTTTTTAATATTGAAGAATATGGTGGTGATTAATTAAGAAAACCAAGTGAAATACCCACTGGACATCAAGATAGCAAGTTGTCTTGATGTGAAGGTTCCTTTCACAAGGTTCTAGAGAAGAGAAGAGTGAATGGATTCAAATTAAAAACAAGTGGATACACATAAAAAAAGATTAAAATTGAAACAAAGAGTGAAAGAAACTTAAAAATGGTAAAGCAAGGGAAAGGAAAAGATGGAAGGATCATGCCACTACACGGCTAGGCTAGAAGCCATGGCAACCTTGAATATGAGTGGTGGATGCCACCATTTTCCAAGGCAAGATAAGGCTTGAAAGAAAATTCATTCCCTAAAGAGAAAAGCTTCTCACAAAAAGGTTGATACACAAAGGTGTCTAATTTCTTCAAAATGTTCAATCCCCCTACAAGTGTTAGAGATCCCCTTAAAGGGGTCTCTTAGCAAAACAACAAAGTATGAGGATTACTTAATAAACCTAGCATTTCTAGAAGGTAGGTAAGCATAGGTGCACATGGGATGCTTCTAGAATGTCTTCTCGGCCAAGTCATCTAGGTGGCAAGACTTCACGGCCAAGATGCTTCTAGAAGTCTTGGTGTCCAAGGCATGTGGGCCTCCCCCTCTCTAGATGTTTCTAAAAGGCCTTGCTCCTTCTCTTTCCTCCTATATGTGCCAAGTGTTACCTCATGCGGCCCCACCTCTCATATTTCTACAAAAGCAAATAAGTGACATTAGCATGTTGGTTAAGGTTAAGCTAATTTATGGTCAATAAGTCAACCCTAAAGTCAAGGTCAACAAGTTAACTTAAAATAATCAACCAAAACCAACTTCATGGAATTGAAACTAGAGTGATGCAAAATAAAGATAAAGAGGATGATACCTTCCCTTTGACATGCTTCTAGTGACTCTCCTAGGGTTGGCATCCATTGAACTTGATGAGGTAGTCACATCTTCATCACTTCCTTTGCTTTAGAAGCTTGCAGCTACTTCACATGGGTTCGCTAATGCTTCACGGGGGTGACTACTTCGTTGGTTTTGTTGGTTTGTAAGTTTATAGTGGTTTCTCGAGTTCATGCTTTCAATACATTTTCACTCCAGAGGAATTGTGGTTCGTCTCTTTCTTTTCTTTCTCTCTTATATAATGCAAGTAATTTTTTTTTGTATGTTCTTTTCCACATGGAAAATTTCATCTCTGAAAACTTATGTTTGGCTTGAAAGTAGTAAAAGTAGTTTCATTGCCAAACAATAGAGATACAAGAATAATAGGTTAAGATTTATGGCTCTTTTGGTGTTTCTATGGTAAAATATATATAGTACCTTTAGACCATAAATTAATAGTGGCATCTCAATGGAGTAATACTATAGTCTTGGATTTCACATTATTAGTTACCATTTTGCCTATCACTGAATTGCTTTTCTTAGTGTCATGTAGCTTTTAATTTGTTACAAGGAATATTTAGTGAAACTGAGTGAGGAACTTTATGGCCTAATTGAAACTTCAAAGTTTGTCACTTTTTCCTGAATTAATTGTTCAGTACCATATATTTGTCTCCTCTGATACAACCTACTATATTCAAACCATAAGATAAATGTACTAAAATATTCTACTGTTATGGCCAAGCCATGCGTGTAGATTTGTGGGGTGACATGAGAATTGTTTATACCTTGGTAAAATAATCACTCATTCACCATATTTATGTGTTAATTTCATCATATATATATATATATATATATATGTGTGTGTGTGTGTGTGTGTGTGTGTGTGTGTGTGTGTGTGTGTGTGTGTGTGTGTGTGTCGTTGATATGTATAAAGATTTGGTAGTTATTATCTTTTGATATTTTATGATATAAATAAGATAATTATTTAAAAATATCAAATAAAACATCTAAAGATATATTTTCCCAAATTATCTTTTATCATAAATATTTATGAATTATCAAAGCCCTTCTTCTAAAAAAGGATAAAGAAAACTGCAAGGTCCAATTTTTGTTGATCATTTCTTCTTCTTGGCTTAGCCAAACTTGTTCGTTTTTTCAAGTTTTTCTTGCCTTCTTCATACAATGCTTAGCTTGAATTTTTGTGATTTTGATAATTTCCTATTTTTTTATTTATCTTTAAGTTGTCACGAAACTTTAATCAATTTATTTTCACACCTCTATGAGTTCAATTTAGCTGCAGCCTATGATACACAGATACGATACGTGTATCGGATACGACATGTATCTTATATGTCGATACATTTATTTTCAAAATAATAGGATACGACACGTGATAAATACATGATATATGAATATTGAGAAGTGTATAATAATTCTTACAAACAAATAAATATATGATTGTTAATGTGTAAATCCAAAATTCCTAATTAGAGACCAATTATTTTGGTAGCTAAAACTTGGTAGCTAATGTTAGTGGTCATTTTAAAAACCAATTCATAATTGAAACTACTTTAATTATCAATTTAGAGACCAATTATAACTTTTTTGAACTATTTTAGTTCTCAATTTGGTCACTATATAATGACTAATTATTTTTTCACTAAAATTTGTCACAATTCAAAGATTTTATTGTATTGTACTACAACTTTATAAATTAGATACTTCATTAATAAGTATTGGTAAAGTATAGACATGATACGTGTCGAATACGGATACGTGATTCAAGTTGAAGTATCGGTGCATCATAGGCTGCAGCTAGACTAACACACCTCAAAATATTCAAAAGTCGTTTATACAACTAAAAAGTTATTTTTAACATGTTTTTATATCTCATACTCAATAAACTCAATTATAAGAAATTTCAATTAAATCAATTTTTTTAAGTACAAAAAATTTAATTAAATCCCCAAAATTAAATATCAAATAAGGACAAATATTTGAACTCATCACTCATTCACTATATTTATGTGTTAATTTCATCATATATATATATATATATATATATATATATATATATATATATATATATTAGTACTAGTTAATTCATTAAATTGTTTGATGCAGGTCAGAAGAGAGAAAATTAGTGAGAGAATGAAGTATTTGCAAGATTTGGTTCCAGGTTGCAACAAAAGTGCAGGCAAAGCTGGAATGCTTGATGAAATCATTAACTATGTTCAGTCTCTTCAATGACAAGTCGAGGTTAGAGTTTGTTGGTCCCTGTGAAATTAATTAGGCTCTTCACTGTTCATGTTGGAATATGTTGAATTTTTTATGCTTTCAAGTGTAAGGACACTTGAATTAAAGTCCGCGCGTGACTTACAATGTTTATCACTGCATGCAGTTCTTGTCAATGAAATTTACGGCTGTAAATCCAATTATTGACGAACTGTTTGCCTGAGAGGTATGCACAGTGCGTGCACATTACTCAACATTTTTCTCCTTTTCTATAAGCTGGATTCAATATAATAGCAGCTTCTTAACATGTGTTGATATACGGAAAATTACAAATAATCACATTGTAATCACAAATACACTATATATACTAGGAGACTTTACTTTAAAAACCTTGGATTATGTTCTTGCATCTGTTTATGACAAAACAATTATGTTTGATTCCCACAGGAGTTTCCTTCATGTGGTCAAGGTTTACCCAACATTGTTTTGATACTACACAAAAAAAAATTAATTAACGAGGTTGCAAGTTTCTCTTTTCGATATTCTTCTTAGTTGTTTGGATGATGAATTGTTATAAACATGGTTTTATGTATCTGCAGGTGTAGTTGAAACTAGCAATCCGAAGATGAAGATGTAAACGAGATTATCCATTTGATTTTGTTGGATTGGCTCACTCGGAAGAGCTTTATGGATATTTTTTTCTAAGTACACAATATATATATATATATATATATATATATATATATATATATTTGTTGTATACTACTCCGTAGAATAAATAAGATCATATAAGTGGATGTTAACTTCAGTCACTTGCACTTGCACCTTTAATGTGGTATATGTGGTATATATATATATATATATATATATATATATATATATATATATATATATATATATATATATATATATATATATATATGTATATATATATATATATATATATATATATATATATATATATATATATATATAATCGATTGAAAGAATGAAAAAGAAGTTAACTTAATGGTGCCTAGCTCATTACACAGTCATACAAGCTGTTGAGATATAAAACATGTTTGCTAATGAATGGACCTTATTACACAGAAGACAAAACATCAATACTTCATACTTTAATATTTTGATAATTTATACCAGTAAGTGTAGCTTTTTCACTTCAAGACAGGACATTGGAACACAATTTTGTTTTTTCACAAAATCTGGGAAAGGGTCTCTGGTTATAAGTTAGTCCAATGTCTAATTGTCTAGAAACTGGGAAATTGAGGCATGTGACTTGTAAATTCATATTGAACATTACTTGTTTAATAAAACTGTCATTCTGATGTTTTATGATCCTACCCTTCTAATTTTATGATGTCCCAAAGTCCTGCATGATAATGTGATGCAGACTACATCATATAATAGATTGAGAATTGGAACTACCTTAAAAACAAATTTCTGAACGATGCTAATATATGTTGTAAGCTTTCCTGATAAAAAGGTATTCATTATTATTATAAACCTATAAACTCCAGGCTTTCAGAAACCTCAAACACTTTAAAAAACCTCAGACAGTAACAGAGTTTCAAAACTCCAAGTAATAGCATAGGTTTCAAAAGTCCCAGTAGTGGAAGTTTAAAAACTCCAAGCAATAGTCGAAGTTTCAAAAATAACAAAGGTTTCAAAAATCCCAGATAATACTAGGGTTTTATAAACCGCCGCCGGTAAGTTTGACTTGTTTAGAAATTGCTAAAAGCTCCGATAATCTGTTAGTTATGCTAACTCTTCCTGGAGAATGGTAAACCGTGAGAAATGTCCTTAGTGGGGTTTAAAACCTCAAAAATGCCAAATATAACCCAAAAAAACAATCATTTTTGTAATAGTTATTACATATCAAAAGTTAAAGTAAGATCAAATAATATTGTGAAATAAAGATATATATTTCAAATACGAGGATACAGTGCGCATTACTAGTCATTTCGCTCTATTTTTACACTAATGACGTTCCAGCTCCCTCTCACAGCTTTTATTGATTCAACAATTTCAAAGTGCTCAATGATTGATATATTTAAACACAAAATAGACAATATTAAATGTCATTGTCTAAACATCACTAACTAAACAAAAAGGTCTTCTTCTCTCTGTCAACTAGAGTCTTGACTTCAGGTCCTAGTTCATCTGAAACATTCTCAAGAACATATCTCAAAAGCAACTCCACTAACCGCTTGCTATTTCTTCGTACAACTTTGTGAATGAGTCCTATATCTCAAAGTGAAAGATACAGCTCTTAAAAGGATCTTGCTCATGGTTCCCACTATAAGGCCAAAGACACCACAAGAATTAACAATTTGGAAAAATAAGATTAGTTTGGTGGAATTTAGAAGGAAAAGTGAGAGAGGCTGTGGATTCAACTCCCTCGCTAACAAAAACTAACAACTTAAAAAAGAAAAAAAAGACACCACAAAAGTATCATTATTATTATTATAAATAAATAAAATAAAACACCTCCTAGACTAATTTTTTGGTTAGCTGTATAAAAACCTTGCAGTTATGTAAAGCACAGCTGAAGCAATTGGCTCTACCTGTGCTGAAAATCGATCCCATTGAGAAAGGTAACCATTTGCATAGCAAATATCTCCAATATGGAAAACAAGGTCAATGTTTTCCCAGTCCTAGATAAGCTGCAGAGTAGTGTTAATTGAGCCATGCTGGAAATTGTTGTATTCATTACAACCATCAAGTTCCTCCTGCATGGTTAACTATGCATCAAATACTCATAATGGATCTCATAGGCACGAGGTTTTAAATTATAGTCGTGTGTAGTCTCATCACCATTGTTGATATTGCGGGAAATTATAAACAAACATACTTGATGCAGCCACAATTGCAACCGTTGTATTGCTAACAAGTTGTAGACAAATATTTTTTGTCAGCAGAGGTTAGTAAATCCTTCTCTTCTCGCTATCTAGTGTAGCATTTAACTTTATTTAACTTTGTATGAAAAAGAAAAAATAAGATGTAAGCACATACATTAGGATTATTTCATGTTCCTCGAGACTAGCAAATATTTTATATTGGAGACATATGTGTGGGATCATATGACATAGAAGTCAGAGCAGGGATAACCATGAATCTGGTGCATATCAATACACATAAAATGATATTATACTATGCATGAAGTTGAACTTCTCATTACAAGTTTCAAAGAAAAAATCGTTCAAACTCCAAAACTTACATTTGCTAACGCAGGAAAAGGTGCTCTAAGTCCATCCATACAACACTAAAAATAAATTAGTCAAATCAAAACATTTGATAGTGACAAAAAAATAATCTAACCTCTCTAGAAGGTGATAAAAACGGGAAAAAAAAATCTGCCACCAAAGTTGAAATTGCCTAAACGAAGAGCAATACCTTCCAAGCAACCACGCTTGTTTGGAAGAACCTGGCAAGCAAAGTTCTCTTCTGAACGTCCTTAGTTGTGTTCAAACCCACATGCTTGGAGAGCAAGATCCCGATATGGACATGCCTGCAAAGCAATATATACAAGGCAAACGTCCCACCTGCAATTCAAAAAGGGTCATCGTGAATGGGCATGAAATAGAAAGCAACAACAAGTTTGAGCTGCAGAAATGTGCATTTGGTTGAACAACTACAAAACTGATTTTAAATGGAATCGATAACATTTGGAGTTGGAGCTACTCTATTAGGGTTGGTAGAAACCAATCTAGGTTTTTCAAAATTGGGGGTTTTGAATCATACAAATGCAACCTACTGAGAACTATTGCAAAACCTTTCCATAGAACCAACCGACTGAAATCACATTCACAGGATTAACATTCACAGGTTCAAAATAAATTACCAGGTATGATCTTCTCACTTCACAGACCACCAATTGAATCCCCTTTAAACGCGTTAGGGCCAGCCCCATTGGAGCGCCCTTCACGCTCATGATTCAAATGGAGAACATCATAAAGACCACTACCACGACAAGTATTGGTGATCGCTTTTCTACTCTCGCATCGACAAGACCACCTGGCCCTACGACTCCAGAATCTGGAACAGGAAGGAGTAGGTTCTCCCTAAGATCCACAACGATGACATTGTCTCTGCCTTCGAGGAAGCCCTATCCTCTTGTGGGTCGTATGTTTCGATTAACAATTTTTCAAATCTAAGGTTGTGTTCATATGACAAGAAAGTTATGGCTCGAGATGAATTTGTATGGACTTAAGGAGACGAATTTAGTTTATTTTTTCAACTAAGTCCTAATTTTGGTTTTGTATGGTTCTAATTTTCGTTAATTATGTTTAATTGGATCATTTTTTCTAACACCGTTTAAATCATTAATGG